>NC_090393.1:47220002-47559093 GCF_036365525.1 Heterodontus francisci
TCGACATGGAAACCAGGGGAGTTGACTTAAGTGCCGTGTTGATTCACGAACTGTTCAGAGTGAAGATCCAAATCCCTGGAAATAGCTTCACAACTGACGGCTATACAACAACAATTTACATTTATACAGCACCTTTAACCCAGTAAAACATCTTGAGGCACTTCACAGGAGCGTTATCGAACAAAATTTGACACCAAGCCAGATGGGCTTTTAGGACAGGTGAGCAAAGCTTGGTCAAAGAGATAGGTTTTAAGGAGTGTTTTAAAGGAGGAGAGAAGGGTAGAGAGGTGGAGAGATTTAGGGAGGAAATTCCAGAGCTTCAGGCCCAGACAGCAGAAGGTACAGTCGCCAATGGTGCAAGAAATCGGGGATGCACAAGAAGCCAGAATTGGAGAGAACTTAGAAGGTTGTTTAAAAAAAAAAGCAAAACATAAGCATTTCCACTTGCTTTCTTTCCCTGCATTACACTGTGAAATCTCTGTACTGGTTGGTAATCTGATACTATACAGTTAGTGCATAGGTGCTTTTATACTATGGGAGTGAAGCCAATGACAAGCACATGGGTCTCCCTCAGCTGCATTTCATAATGTAAACAAGCCCAGATTCTAGGAAGCTGCAACATTTAGGCCCATGAAAATATGGGTTTGCAATTCTAGTACTGGAACAGGGGACTGAGATTTTGCTCCATTTATGGGGGTGAGAACAGAGGCGGGCGGGCGTGCGTTTTTGCGCCACCAGCTGGCGTGCCAGTTTGAACCTCTCAGTTCTGGTCTCATTCTAGTAAATCTTTTTTGGACCGTCTCCAGTGCCTCTATATCATATCCTTTTTATAATATGCAGACTAGAACTATTCATAGCTTCCAAGTGATTCTTTAAAAGTTTAACATAACTTCTGTGCTTTTCAATTCTAACTCTCTAGAAATGAACCCCAATGCTTTGTTTGCTTTTTTTAATGGCCTTATTAACCTGTGTCACTGCTTTTAGTGATTTGTGTATCTGTACCTCCAGATATGTCTGTTACTTTACTCCATTTAGACACTTACTTTCCACAGGGCTTGATATTCCTTGCTGTGGCTCAGTTGGTAGCACTCTTGCCTCTGAATTATAAAGTTCAAGTCCCACTCTAGGGCTTAAGCACAAAAATCAAGGCTGATACTCCAGTGCAGTACTGAGGGAATGCTGCACTGTTGGAGGTGCCATCTTTCCGATGAGATGTTAAGTCAAGGTCCCATCTATTTGCTTGGGTGGATGTAAAACATCCCATGGCACTATTTCGAAATAGAGCAGGGGAGTTATCCCCGATGTCCTGGCCTATATTTATCCCTCAATCAAAATCACAAAAACAGATTATCTGGTCATTATCACATTGCTGTTTGTGGGAGCTTGCTGTGCAAATTGGCTGCTGGGTTTCCTGCATTACAAGTGAATACACTTCAAAAAGTACTTCATTGGCTGTAAAGCACTTTGAGACACTGCCTGTGTGGAGTTTGTAAGTTCTCCCTGTGTCTGCGTGGGTTTTCTCCGGGTGCTCCGGTTTCCTCCCACAAGCCAAAAGACTTGCAGGTTGATAGGTAAATTGGCCATTATTGGTAGGAATATGGGAATTAGTGTAGGATTAGTATAAATGGGTGGTTGATGTTCAGCACAGACTCGGTGGGCCGAAGGGCCTGTTTCAGTGCTGTATCTCTAATCTAAAAAAAAAATCTAATTGTGTCATCGTGAAAGGTGCTATATAAATGCAAGTCTTTTTTTTCCCCTTTTCTTTTCACAAAAATGTATTACCTTGCACTTGTCTATATTGAAGTTCATTTCCCAATTACAAGCCCATTCTGCGAGTTTATTAATGCCTTCTTGTATTTTGTCGCAGTCCTTCTCTGTATTAACTTTCTTTCTTCTTTGGGCCTCCTTATCTCGAGAGACAATGGATACGCGCCTGGAGGTGGTCAGTGGTTTGTGAAGCAGCGCCTGGAGTGGCTATAAAGGCCAATTCTGGAGTGACAGGCTCTTCCACAGGTGCTGCAGAGAAATTTGTTTGTTGGGGCTGTTGCACAGTTGGCTCTCCCCTTGCGCCTCTGTCTTTTTTCCTGCCAACTACTAAGTCTCTTCGACTCGCCACAATTTAGCCCTGTCTTTATGGCTGCCCGCCAGCTCTGGCGAATGCTGGCAACTGACTCCCACGACTTGTGATCAATGTCACACGATTTCATGTCACGTTTGCAGACGTCTTTATAGCGGAGACATGGACGGCCGGTGGGTCTGATACCAGTGGCGAGCTCGCTGTACAATGTGTCTTTGGGGATCCTGCCATCTTCCATGCGGCTCACATGGCCAAGCCATCTCAAGCGCCGCTGACTCAGTAGTGTGTATAAGCTGGGGGTGTTGGCCGCTTCAAGGACTTCTGTGTTGGAGATATAGTCCTGCCACCTGATGCCAAGTATTCTCCGAAGGCAGCGAAGATGGAATGAATTGAGACGTCGCTCTTGGCTGGCATACGTTGTCCAGGCCTCGCTGCCGTAGAGCAAGGTACTGAGGACACAGGCCTGATACACTCGGACTTTTGTGTTCCGTGTCAGTGCGCCATTTTCCCACACTCTCTTGGCCAGTCTGAACATAGCAGTGGAAGCCTTACCCATGCGCTTGTTGATTTCTGCATCTAGAGACAGGTTACTGGTGATAGTTGAGCCTAGGTAGGTGAACTCTTGAACCACTTCCAGAGCGTGGTCACCAATATTGATGGATGGAGCATTTCTGACATCCTGCCCCATGATGTTCGTTTTCTTGAGGCTGATGGTTAGGCCAAATTCATTGCAGGCAGCCGCAAACCTGTCGATGAGACTCTGCAGGCATTCTTCAGTGTGAGATGTTAAAGCAGCATCGTCAGCAAAGAGGAGTTCTCTGATGAGGACTTTCCGTACTTTGGACTTCGCTCTTAGACGGGCAAGGTTGAACAACCTGCCCCCTGATCTTGTGTGGAGGAAAATTCCTTCTTCAGAGGATTTGAACGCATGTGAAAGCAGCAGGGAGAAGAAAATCCCAAAAAGTGTGTCCTTCTCTGTATTAACTATAACCCCCAATTGGGCATCATCTGCAATCATCATCATTGTTACGACCAGGTGAGAAAGTTCCCTCTCAGCCTTTGCCTGGTTTAACCATAATAGGGTTTAATTTTAAAAACACTGTGTTTTTAGCTCCCCCTCAGTGAATCCTCATTCACTGCTTTCCAATTGTAAGGCAAAGAAATCAATCAGACAGGTTTTCTTAGATTTAAACAAGAAAGGTGGAAGTTTATTAACCTTAAACTTTAATCCGGTTAACGACTACGAATACGCGACACGACCACGCTAGCATGCATATGCGATAAATACACACACAGATAGAGACAGAAAAGTAGAAAGAATAAAGGGCAGACGTTTGAGGCAATAGTTGGGTGTATTTACAGTCCTTTGAGTTCAATGTGGAGTCTGTGGTTGTCGGTAAGTCTCGCTGTTCGTTGGAGCCCAGTGCACGCTGTAACTTGTTTCGATGTCGGAGTCTTCTCTCTCTTAAGGTTTAAGCGACTTCATTGGGTCCTGAGGTTTGTGAGAAAGGGAGAGAGAGACAGCCAGGAGAGAGGCTGTCTTGTTCCAGGTTCAGTTGCAATCTGCAGTCTGTTTTCAAACTGTCCTGTGAGCACAATTCAAAACTTCAAGTTGGCCAGCAGGTTAGTCATGTGACTAACCCCTTATTTGGGAACAACCACCCCTGCGGTTTGTGGATTTCAAAGCTCTCTGTGGGGTGGGGTGGGGGCAGGGTGTAGTGCTGTCTCTTACACCGACAAGATGTGGATCACCATTGCCCAGCCCAATCTCTGTTAATTGAATCAGTGAGCAGTTCTTTTGTCTCTCCAAGCACTGTCTCTTAGTATGCAAATGTTCTCCAGCCAAATGTCTGGTGCTCTCTTTAAACAAATCATTTCTTCACTCCAGCAACAGTTTAAAATTAATATTCACATGACAAAATTAATATGCCTCATTCTTGGCAGGTGGGGGTCTTCATGACATCATCATCATCATTGTTCCAGCACCAATCCCTGTGGAACACCACTTCCAGTTGTCAATCCAAGTAACTACCTTTAACCCCTAGCCTCTTGTTTCTTGTTTGGTAGCCAGATTGCTGTCCATTCTGCTACTTGTCCCCTGACTTTACATGTTCTGAACTGACTCATGAGTCTACAATGTGGCACCTTATCAAAGGGTTTTTTGGAAACTCAAGTATATTACATCTACTGCTTGTTTAACTTTTCTGCTACTTCAAAGAATTCAATAAGGTTGGTCAAGCATGACTTTCCCTTTTAGAATCCATGCTGACCACTCTTTCTTATATTTTCAGTGTCTATATGTTTTTCTATTGCATCTTTGAGTAAGGATTTCATTATCTTTCTTAAGGCCATGTTAAGCTAATTGGCCGACAGAGCCCTGGGCTTGTTCTATCTCCCTTTTATATATAGGATTCACATTGGCTGCCCGCCAATCCTTTGGCACTATTCCCTTTTCTAATTATTTTATATATATATGTAATACTACATCTGCCACATCTTCTGTAACATAATTTAATATGTATGGTTGTAATCCATCTGGACTACGGGTTTCTCCTCTCTAAGTTTGATTAGTTTATCAATTATCTCCCTCTTACAATCTTATATACGGAGATACGGTCCTGCCACCTGATGCCAAGAGCGATGTCTCAATTCATTCCATCTTCGCTGTCTCCGGAGAATCCTTGGCATCAGGTGGCAGGACCGTATCTCCAACGCAGAAGTCCTCGAGGCGGCCAACATTCCCCAGCATATATACACCTTACTGAGCCAGCAGTGCTTGAGATGGCTTGGCCATGTGAACCGCATGGAAATGGCGGGATCCCCAAGGACACATTGTACAGCGAACTCGTCACTGGTATCAGACCCACCAGCCGTCCATGTCTCCGCTTTAAAGACGTCTGCAAATGCGACATGAAGTCCTGTGACATTGATCACAGTGGCGAGTTGAAGAGACCTAGAAGTTGGCAGGAAAAAAGACAGAAGCGCAAGGGGAGAGCCAACTGTGTAATAGCCCCGACAACCAATTTTATCTGCAGCACCTGTGGAAGAGTCTGTCACTCTAGAATTGGCCTTTATAGCCACTCCAGGCGCTGCTTCACAAACCACGGACCACCTCCAGGCGCTTACCCATTGTCTCTCGAGACAAGGAGGCCGAAGAAGAAGAAGAATCGTAAATGTCTTTATATCCTTTTTGATCTCTTCCTTTAATGTCATGTTCACCATAATTAGGTTCTCTAGTAGATACTGATGCAAAGTAATTATTTAATAAATCATGGCTTCAGAATTGTTGAAAGGTGGTATTATCAGAGATGTGATGGGTGAGACTGTATATTCCAGCAGCAGTGCCTTAGCTGTGAGATCAGCTATTGCTGCCAGGGGCCCCTCTGTGGGCCATCGAGCGGCCATTAAGGAGGATCCTCCCCCTCCCTGGAACCTGCTGGGAGGCTACCAGGGTTTACCTGGCCATCTCCCCTTGTGATGCCAGCAGAGCGGGAGGTGGCCCTTAATTGCCTCAATTCAGCTGCGCCACTGAGATTCCCATCGCTGGTAATATGCCTTGGGCTGAGAAGATGGCAGGGTCCAGTCCCAGTGCCATCCCCCTGCCATATTACCACCCCTTCTGCCTCCCACCTGTCTCAAAAGGGCTGATAGAATTCAGCCCCTTATTTTCTTCATTTTATTTAGTCATCCCCACCACTTGCATTGCTTTGCATTGCCATCCTTGAAAACTGTCCAAAAGTTTCCTTGTTAGGCCACTTGCTGATGTCCAACTGGAGCTCGATCAGTAAGCAATTGTGGTGAGGGGGATGGGGATGGGGAAGAATAGGAAAAGCTGAATGGCTTTCTGTATCATCGTGTGTCGGGGTTGCCCAGTGTTATTTCTGGCCTGAGCAGCAGTGAGAAGCCCACGGCCAGCTTGCACCATAAAAGAGTGCATTTAGCGCTGTTACATTTACTACCTTTTAAACCCCAGCCTGACAGGCCTGGGATTTATTGATCTGATGGGCTTTTGAGCAGGACAGTGGGATATCAGGGACAATAAGGCGACTTTGTGCCTCACCATCAGAGGCTTCAGAGCAGAAGGGGCCATGGAGCTTAGTGGGGTTTTTTATTATTGTCTTGTGTGCGCAGACCTCTGGGAATTATTGTGTGGATTTTCCTGGTGGGGAGTCTCCCGTCTTTTCTGCCAGACCCAGCTTTCCCGTGCTATTCCCCTTTGCACGCCAACATCCACGAACCGATCAGCTCACAGGATGGGAACCCACTGGGCCCGTTGCCATGGTCACTGGGAAGCTTTCAATGCCATGTGGTTCCAAGTGAGCTGTTCCCTCACAGAATGATTTGGCTTTGAAAGTGAAGTACAATGAGCATTATTATACCTCGCTGCCCATGCATCAAAGCAGGACCCTTTTCTAAATAGTACCACTGCCGAGCCAATAATGTTAAGAGGGCCAAAAGAAAAACACACCAAAGTTCTAGCGAGGAAGGTTTGAGCACACAGCTCCTTTTGATGAAAATCACCAACTGTTAACACAGGATGAGCAGTTAGAACTGACACAAAGGACAGGCCCTTGCCAAAGGTGGGGGCGGGGGTTGTTGGGGGGGGGTGGGGGGGGGGGGGTGCTGAAATTCCTTCATCCGGCTCGATTGTCCCAAAAGTGAGAGAGGGAAGCTCACGGCTCTGCAAAAGAAAAGGCACACTGCAGGATTGAAGCTTAAAGTATTCAAAACGTAGGGCAAAATCCCCAGGCACTTAAATCTGTGTGTGAATCAGCAGTCTGAACAGAATGGATGCATTCCCTGAGCCTCTAGCTGGGAATTGGACAGCAGTAAATGATATCAGAGAGTTGGTGCCGCTTTGATGTGGAAACCAGGGGGTTTAATCAATCTTAAGTTGTCGTGGAAGATGCTTTCACTGTGGCCCAAGCTTTGTCCTGCTCTCGGCTCTCGCTGTGATGTCCTGCAGTGCTAGGCCCCTCTTATTCATCCAGAGGCCTGGTGGTTGCTGGCCTTTTTTTTGTCCAAGGGACTTCCTTGGAGGGGAGGGGGAGTTGTGGGGGGGGGCGGATTTGGAGAGAGGAAAGGGGGAGCCTGAATTTGTTCGGCGTGCCATTGTAATGCAGAGCAGCAAACTGCCCAGCTGTGACTTGTGAGCCTGAGCTAATGGGTGAAGAGACCGTTCTGGAGTTGGTTTCACACACCTGGTTCAGTGAGAAAATGGGTGGTCACTTGCAATAAGTACAGAAGCAAGAAATACAGCAAGTTTTTAATCAGACTACATCCCGATTGTGCTGGGCATCTTAAAATATTTTGATTCAGATCCATTTGCACATTCTCAAAGCTCCTGCCAGTAGTTGAAGTGTTATTAATAATTAACGTGCCACTTGGCTTGACTGTGTTGCAGGAATCAGATTTTCTTTTAACTGCCTGCCCCTCCTCTCCCACCAACCCTCACCTCCCCAACCATTTAATCCAAAGTTCAGATTCCAGTTCCTTCTCCAACGTTCTGCTCCACCTCCTCTCGTTTCTTCTCAAGTCGTGATCAGCGGGGGGTGGTTTCCACAGAGAGAGGGAGCAGGGTGCAGCCGCTTACAGACTCACCACCCTGTGTTTCCTGAGATGCTGGGGTCAACTTTCAGGTGTAAAAACTGATCGGCAGTCATAGAAACCACCCAGCTTCCATTTCCATTGCTGTCAATGGTTTTCATCATAGGCAGCCAATCCACGATGCCAGTTTTAGGCCCTGGTGCCAGACTTATGCCAGTCGGCAAGTTGAAACTCGACTGCGCTATCCTCCGTGCACTCTATGAGGCCGTCCACTGGGAGTTCTGGAAAATGAGAGGCTGCTTTTGCATTGCACATGACCTGCACTACTGCAACTGGGGTCCCAGGTGCAGGCCTCGCCCAGCCCACTGCAGCCTGAGAGCAAACTCTCCAGATTTCGCTGATGCCACTAGCTGCAAGGCTTTGATAAATGTGGGGTTTCCCAGCTGCCGGCCATGGCATATTCGTGCAAGGTTGAGTTTCAGCCAGCTGTGTGAGGTCTGACTCTATAGAAAAGCACTTGGAATGGAAGGGGGTGGAGGAGGGGTGCGAGAGAGGAGAGGGGAGAAGGGGAAGGCTGAATATACCTCAGTGAGCCCTGCATCTAGTCTGAAATCTCTGTAAATTTCCAGTAATAATGTTACCATAAAAGTTTCATGAAAATATTTCTCTCCATTATTTTAATAATGGTTTGTCAGAGATCCTGAACTATGCTAATGATAAACTGTGACTGAATTTGACACTCATTCATTGAAATAAATTTGAACAGCCATCTTTTTCTCAATTGAAATACGTAGCTACCTAACCATATGTCTGCTCACACTTCCTATCTGAACAACTCGACTTCCTTGATTTTAACTCCCAGGCTTCATCTGCAGAAACCCTGTCAATCCCCCACCCAGACCAGGCGGGAAGCAGTTGCTAGCCAGGTGTGGGATACTGGGTGGCTGGTGGCTGGGTGGCTGATGCCGGGGATCAGAAGGAACGGTTCTCTGGCATCCAGATAAGTGTCGGTTGGTGGCAGAGGTGGTAATTGGGCAGTTATTGTAGTCAGGAGGAGGGGGAATGAAGCCAAGGGAATGGGAGGCCCAAGGTTTCTTTGAGGGACCTGGAGCAGCAATTTGGCTCCTCTTTGCTAATAAAGAAACAGTAAAAATGTCATATGAACTCACCTTTTTGGCTTCTCTGGCTCAGACTTTGTTTGCCGTCAGCTTGGCCTGACGGTGAAACCACAACAGCGCCCCAGCACAGGCCTCAGGCTAAAATTGTAAACAGGCCCCAATGATATAATCAGAGCCTGATCTTTATAGTTAACGAAGGACCCCTCTGCCTTTCGGCAGTTGTCTCTCTCGACTGCTTAAAGGAGCAGGTTAAAATTGCAGCCGATGGGAAGGTAGTGGGCTCGGTGGGCGGGGGGGCGGTAAGTCACAGCAGCTATTTTAACAGCCCAGCCAGCTGGTTTCTGCTAGGTTAAAATTGGCCATTTCTTGTCAATCTTTCCTATTTTAAGTTCTTTGGTCTACATTTATACTGAAAACTATCAGTATAAACTTGCCACACTGTACTTACACTGCACCTCCACTGATGAGAGACGGTATTTACAGTTTGGTCAGTTTACGAAGGTAGGATACAAAAATATTGCTACAATCGCGAATTACTTTCAAATGTGGTTTGAAATATATCTGTGTGGTCTGGTACAATGAGCTTAGAGGACAGGAATCAGTGGTCTCCTGAAGACTACAGTTGATTTTGACTACTTGCATGCACCGCCATGCCATGAGATTAATTCATAGAGGACGGGGGAAGGGAGAGAGCGTGTGAGGGAAAGGGAGAACATAAAACTGTATTAGATGCTTTGGTTGATATGTGCAATTGTTAAAACTCTGCTGCACAGGTTAGGTTTGATCGCAGTTAGTTCTTTCAAGCAGGGAGGCTGTAGGGTTGGTGTAATTAGCCTCAGTTCCCAGAAGTTGATGAAGATGAGAAATGAGTCCAGGTTCCTGCTCCCGATTGTTATCTGGCAACTCCCGTTAGAAAGTGCATGTGGACCCCAGATGAGAACTGGATAGGGCATGACTGTGATGCTTCTTGCAGTCAAATAGTCTGCAGAAGCTCACCATCCAGCCTCACACATGAAGAATGCCTCACATTGAGTGAGGTACTCTACCCCAGCAAGAGGAGAAACTGAGGAGAAAATTGGAGAGGTTCGGTGAGGGAGAGAATGCAGAGGACACGAAGGGCTTGCAAAAGAAAAATATCCCATGAAAGAATAAAAAGATGGAACTGCAATCCCAAGGGGCAGGTTGCTCATAAGTCCTCATTACATGCAGCATAATGGACTTCAAAAGCATTTCTTTCAAAGGTGTGGCAGATGTAACAACATGAAGAAACATATTGCCTGATAGAATTTTCATTCCCAGGCTGGGAGAATGTTGGGTATTAATTAACCTCAGTGTGTCAGAGTTGTGATTCACTTGCCACAGTGTGGCTTGAGGAACTGAACTCAGCTTTTAATGCCAGAAAGGAGCCATTTACGAATCCTTTGCGCTCTTGACAATATGCGGATTGGATTTGCATTACATGGTAAACTGCTCTCTTGTTCAGAGCGATAGGCATAGCACATTCTTCGAGGTTTCTCTTCCCCACTTTTAAGGTTTTCCCAGTTAGGATCCGAAAACATTTTTTTTTAATGGCTGGGTTTCTTTGGTGTTTGGAGGTTTGTATTTTTAATACTTGAACTTGACTCCAGCCTCGATCTGCAACAAGAGTAATGTGACTACGAATCATCAGGTTCCTTGTAGCAAATGTGACAGCTGTATCGTCCTTTCAAGGACAGTATCGATTAAGGTCATTACTATATGTAATGCTGGTCTATGTCTGCTTCTATAAACCATACCCTGTCTGATAGACAACTCATTTTCAGGCATCTGTCAACAATGTTATATCATCGGCCACAGTGAGCAATGTTCTCTTTAAATATTATTGCGTGGCCGCATATGCATTATTTATCATGGAACAAGGCCCACATGGTAGCCTCCAGGCTGCCGCATGACCTGCACCCGGGCAGCTTAGCAGGAACATTGATTACATGCTGTACAAGGTGCGGTATTTACTCCCCAACTCTTCTTAATTTCCTTCTGGGGAAGGGTCAGGGCTCTCGACACATTCAGTGCTGTGAAGGGCAAGTTCTGGCAGGGTGTGGGGGGTGGAGGTGGGGTGCAGGGGCGTCAGCAACAGGGGCAGGGGGGTGACCCTTGGCAGGCCTCCCCCCCATCCCGATGCAGGGTCCCTCGTTCAGGCGCTAAGTGCCGGGAAGGAGCCTGCATTGTTTTTCCTACTGTGTTTCCCGTGAGGTGACAGGGCCGCCTGCCACACGAGTAATTGCGACTGCGGCAGGAAGAGGTCCTTAATAGGGGTTAATTGCCCAGTTAAGGACCTCAAGTGGCGGCAGGTGGGAAAGTCATTCACCGGCCTTTCCGCTCCAGACTAAATTTTGGCAGAGGCAGGATGTCCTGCCAATATCTCACCTGATTTTATGCTCTCCCTGCTGTGGGGGAGAGAATAAATTTCCACCCCTAATCTCCGTAATGGTGTCATGAAACTATCATTGATTGTCATAAAAACCCGACTGGTTCACTAATGTCCCTTAGGGAAGGAAATCTGTCATCCTTACCTGGTCTGGCCTATATGTGATTGTTGTAGGTCTGGAATGTGATTGACTCTTAACTGTCCTCTGAAATGGCCTAGCAAACCACTCAGTTGTTAAAGGCAATTAAGGATGGGCAACAAATGCTGGCCTTGCCAAGTTACACCCACATCCCATGAGAGAATAATAAAAAAAACACTGGTGTTGTACGCAGTGTGGAAGTGAGCTTCAATGTCAGGTAGCTGGTCTCAGCCGAATGCTATAAGGCCTTGGCACTCAGTGGCTATGGAGAGAAAAATCATGCCAGATTCCTGTTCTTGTTATCTTGCTGGGAAAAGCGCCACAGCAGACATCGAGCTGGCAGTTTCAATGACTCGTGGCTGGCATGAATCTGGCATGGGATTGGGTC
Source organism: Heterodontus francisci (assembly GCF_036365525.1). Classification (NCBI taxonomy): domain Eukaryota; kingdom Metazoa; phylum Chordata; class Chondrichthyes; order Heterodontiformes; family Heterodontidae; genus Heterodontus; species Heterodontus francisci. The sequence continues at coordinate 47,231,679 of NC_090393.1, forward strand.
ATTCGCCTCCTTTACCCAACCATATCCCCACCACTTATCTCTGCACTGAAGTCGGGTAGGGTTTAAACAGGCAGCCGACACAATCCTGATAGTTAGGTTAAACCTGCCCCCCCCCCAACTGCCATTCGTTAGGTGAGAGCAAGTTTGGTAACCCCTCCCTATACGTACGTATGTACATAATTAGGAGCAGGAGTAGATTATTCGGCCCCTCGAGCCTGCTCCGCCATTTGAAAAGATCTTGGCTGATCTGATTGTGACCTCACTTCTACTTTCCTATCTACCTGCTATAAACTTTGACTCCCTTGTCAATCAAGAATCTATCTAACTCAGCCTTAAAAATATTCAATGACCCGGTCTCCACTGCTCTCTGGGAAAGAGAATTCCACAGACTAACAATCGTCTTGAGAGAAAAAAACATCTCCTCAATGGGAGACCCCTTATTTTTAAACTCTGTCCCCTAGTTCTAGTCTCTTCCACAAGGGGAAACATCCTCTTTGCATTCACCCTGTCAGGTCCCCTTAGGATCTTATATGCTTCAATAAGATCACCTGTCATTCTTCTAAACTCTAATGGATACAGGCCCAACCTGTCGAACCTTTCCTCATAAATTAACCCCTTCATCCCTGGAATTAGTCGAGTGAACCTTCTCTGAACTGCTTCCAATGTAATTATATCCTTTCTTAAGTAAGGAGACCAAAACTGTACACAGTACTCCAAATGTGGTCTCAACAACACCCCGTACAACTGTAGCAAAACTTCTCTACTTTTATATTCCATTCCTCTTGCAATAAACGCCAACATTCCATTTGCCTTCCTAATCACTTGCTATAACTGCATACTAACTTTTTGTGAATCATGTACCAGGAAACCCAGATCCCACTGTACTGCAGAATTCTGCAATCTCTCTTCATTTAAATAATAAACTGCCTTGCTATCTCCCTTCCCCACCTCCTTGGCAAATCAATATCATGCTGACACTCTGCAGTGGGGGGTGCTGGTGGTCATTTTCACCAAACCTGCTAGGCAGATGTTCACAGGAACGGCTGGTGCATCAGTTTTACACCTCACCCAAATGAACTCTCCCTTGACCTCAGTGGAGAGTAGAATTGGACGGGGTGTAAATCCAGCATTGCACCTAACCCTGTCAAGTATTCTTACCCGAGGGTTCAGTTAAAATTGCCCGTGTTACAAACTTAAAAGCCAGTATTTTGGAATGGCACTGTACTATGTAAGGACCTCGACTGATTCATTTCGCTCAGCAGTGTTTTAGAGAACACACAGTAACTTCTTCCCAGATCAAACCGTCCCCCCGCCCCCACCCCCACCCCCACTCAGAGTAATCTGAAAACTTTGCCTCTACGTGTTTGAAAGGTTTAAAATCATTTATCCTGTATCAACAACTGGTTGTGAAGGGGAGGTTTCCTGGGGCAGTTCAAGGGCTGGACAAGCAAAAGTGAACTCAAAAAATCGGCTCCTTTCTTCCTCCTGCTCTTATCGGGAATGTGGTTTGGATTTTTTGACCTGCCCCTCCCCCTCTTTTCCGCTTGCAGAAGCTTCCAAGCTTCCAAGGAGATATTGGTTTTGTAATCTCGGCATGCATCAGAGGTTAGAGTGGTTAGGAAGGACTTCTATATTAACTGACTGATGTCTCCTGAACTGTTAATGACTAACTTCTCTCATTAATGTAGTTCAGAAGAGAAAGAAAAGATATGCTGCAAGACAGGGGTCTTTGTGGGTCAGCTGGAGAAATGTCAAATGCCTGGAGGAAAATTTCTCATGCAAAATAAATTTGTCCTTCTGCCACCTCTCCATTTATGTGGAGATTAAATATTAAAGCACTGTATAAACTCCAGATTATAGGATTGTCATAATGAAGCATTAAGTCGAACTTACCCAGCACAGAGGAAAATGTAGCTCAAATATCTATTGTTTTTATGCAGAATTTACAGCTTTAGATTTTAATTTAATTTTTGGTAATGAATTATGTCAGATTGATTCTGCTGTTTATTTTGTCTACCCCTCAAATGTCTCTTCCCTCTCCTTAAAAGCTGGTCGTCTCTGTGAATCAGCAATGAGGTAAGGTTACAGTGTTGGGTTCACAGGGGGCTTGGAGCCTTCGGTCAGTCCTCTTTAAGTGCCCGTTCTTCACATGGGCCCAGGTGCTTGTGGGGTGGGGAGGGGCTGGGGGGGGGGCAATGTCATTGGAATCTAACCCATCTGGCGGGAAGCTGACTGGATCAGTTTGATCACCCATCTAAATTGAGGGATGGATGGGTGATCCCATTGGACTGGGAATGGGGGGCGGTGAGGCCTGGATAAAATTAACCCATCAGGGTTGACATTGGGAAGACAGCATCACAGCTAAGCTCCTTCCTGTCATCACACTTTTTATTTCAACAAGTGGTCACTGGATATCAAGTAGAAGTTGGAATCTAGACATAATTTATTTTACCCCCCTCTCTGTCTGGGAGTATGAAGTCTAAATGCAGTAACCATACTGCTGTCCCCACTGAGATCAGCTAGCTTTTTTGACCAGTGCTGTGTTGGCTGATCCCAGCTGGGGGACCAGCCTGGTGGTCTGAATAGCTCCGTTACATACCCAACAGTGCATTTTTCCATTAAGCCAGTGGGAGTTCCCTGCTAATCTTGATGTGAGTGAGGTTCCGAGGTGGCTATTATTTAAAGCCCCTCTGCCTGGTCCTCCGTGGCTAATTGTTAAACAGTTACTAACATCCATTAGTAACCCTCTGTGATGTTCCATGTGTGAAACTATCACATGATCCATCAAAGAAATCTAACCTTTGCGAAGGCTACGTACCGTGTAGAAATGATCCAAAAATCCATGCTAATCGGACGTTGCTTTGAGCTGGACCTGAGCCAGCTTTCTGCTCGGTGCGTCCTTTGATGTTCACAGTGCAAGTCTCTATTTTTATTCTGTTATTGTTGTTTGGGTAGAACACTTGGGATCCCAGCCAATTGTTCACTTTTCCATTAATAATGAAATGGTCCTCCTCAGCAGTCTGTGTCTCGTTGTGCACTCCAAGCATGGATTCAACACCTTCTTTTGCCCAGTGTTGCTGGTGGAAGCCAGACAGACACTAAGGATTAATTCGGGCAGCCGCTTACCTATACCATTCCCCTCAGCAAAATTGAACCAAATATTTTAAAAAATTTATGTATAAAAATACGTAAATTAAAAAATATATCTGGGGGCAGGCAGAATCAGGCTAGCTGTGAGGCTGCTGATTTGGTTTGATGTTGCCCAGTGATTATAAAATGAACCAGTTCACATTGGAGTTGATTCTGATTTGAATAAATGTACAGCCTAGCTGGGATAGGCCGCTCCTTTTCAGTGTCTCACGCACAGTGTACATTTTGCTGGTTTTGCCCGTTCAATGCACAATGATGAACTAGTCAGGGATTCCTTTTCTGATCCTGGTTCAGTCATCTCCCGATGGGAAGAAAGCGCCCATGTATTTTTAATCAGGTGGGGACAGGACCAGTTCTGGGAGCAATACCCTTAAACAGTCAAATAAATTGCTGTGTAGGCTAACATTGCCAAACCTTCAGGTTTGCCCTGGAGTCTCCAGAAATTAAAGACTCATCTCCCGGATGCTGCAACCCTGGAGGTAAATTATTGGGCAATAAAAAAACATTGTGCTGTTTAAAATTTTCTTTGGACACTTTTGTTTAATAGTCAGAAGAAAAAAGACTGACAGTCAAGAAAATCAGTCAGATATGAAAAGTATTATTTGTTTTGCAATTGTGTGGAAAGGCGATGTACCACAAGGATGGACGTGTTGGGTAATCAATGGCAGGGGTGAGGGGGGGGGGGTGGGGCAGTTAGCGGCAGCAGGTCATGTGATGACACATCCAGGAATATGTCCAACCAGAGTTGACAATTCTTGTATAGGCCCAAACGTGAATAATGGCCACTCAGGTAAGGTACTGGACAGCTGCTGAGGCCCTGAATTTTATTCAGGTGTAAGTCCACATCTCAAGAAAAGAAGGGATGAAAATTAAGGTAAAGAATAATTATTTTCTTTCCTAAGCTAGTTATCTTTTGGTGGGGGGAGGGGTGGCCTGATGTTGGGCCTGCCCTGGAATGATGCAGTAGAAAGCATTGCTTTTATTACCCAAGTCATTTCAAATGGGGAAAATCATCTTCTAAAACTACCAGTTAAAGGGTGGAGGAGGAGGTGGAGGGAGGAATCTCTCATTATTCCCAGGAAGAGTGTTTCATTTCCTGTGAGGAAGAGCAGTGTGTGTCGGCACAGGTTCTAATTGAGGCACTGCCAATGAGTGAGGCAGTGTAATTAGTATCCTCACTCACTAGCTGACTACTTTCTAGCAGTCTGCGTAAATTATGTGGTTATTTAGTTGTCTCAGGGCTGATTAGGAGTTTTTTTTCCAGAATCTGAGAACTCATTTCATTATTCCATGTATGAAAGCAGCAGAAGAGCGAGTGGAATGCTTTACACATAAATAAAACAGTGGACTCAGCCACTCGTATGTAAATTATTCAAGAAAGTGTTTATTTCAGGAACTAAGTCATGCATAAGGAATAAGTCTGAACTTTTAACATTGTGGTAAGTGGGGGAATGTATTGTGAACTCAGGGATTTCAGATTCTGGAAAACTCAAATTTTTAACTCCTTACTGGCCTTCTGCAGTATTAAGTACAACAGGACCAGTTTAATGCCACATGTCACCTTCTTCACTGAAGTAGCAATGCATTGGCCAAAGTTGACCTATTCATGTGGTTTTAGCATAATTCATGATATGTAAATATACTGCAAGATGTTGTTTTCTTGGCTCCAACTGGCTTCATATAATTATAAAATGATCCCCATCAATATAGCACTGAGGAGGGTCATCTGATAAAATGTTTGTAATCAAGTTTGCAAACCAAGATCTTCACCATCAGAAACACAGTGATGAATGTTATAGATTAGTGCTCCCGGCGTGGAACTTTTTCTGACTGGAGTCCATTTTGAGAACTCGGGCGTGGATACAATTTTCCACCATGAAAATGAATGGTCAGAAAATCATGCGAAATTGGTTTTCAGTACTCCCCTTCCCCACATTGGTCTTAATCTCTGTGCTTACATACTGACCAGGACCCAGTGTCAAGGGTCACTTTGACTAGGGTGGGTGGAGTGGCCAAAAAGTTCATGTCGGCACATTTCTGCCATGTTTTAGCCTTGGGGAATGAACGGTAGCCTCTGAAGAACAAACATTTGAAGCTTTACATATTTCCTTATTCTCTGCCCTTCGCTGGCTGTCTGAAACATATCAGACACTTCACAGGAAATGTTATTCTTGCAAGTCTGTGGTGGTGTCGTTAAACTCTTATTGTCAACATCACCTGTTTATTAACACATGCAGTGAGCTGGGCCTAGCATTTTTATATGAAGAAATAGACACGTAGATCAATGCTGTACAGGAAATCACATTCAGCAGTCTACTCTTCAAAAGCCTTAACAGGCAGGGCAGGCCTGTGTGTTTCAATGATCCCAACTCTTTGATTCAGGACGAGCACAGCTCTGCAGTTACCAATAAATAGATGTATGCGTACTGAAAGAAAACTATCACTTCAAAGTCTCTTTGCGTGTAAAGCCAACTTGATCTCTTAATGGTTGGACCCTGTGAGAGGTGAGATATCTGCTGCAAGGCAACTTTCCCAAAGCAGAGAGGGAGAAGGATTTCAGCATGGTCTCCTTGTCTCGTCTCCCATTTGCCTCCTATGGTGCACAGGCTTGCTGATTTACTATTCCATATGTATTAACCGCTCTCCACTATCTTGCCTGAGTGGTATTCTTCAATCACGAGCCTTGATAGTGATATTCATCGGGCTATTTAACTGGAATTCCCTCCCTGAATGTTTCCACTCCTCTTTTCCTTAAAGATGCTCCATAAAACACACCTCTTTGACTAAGCTTTTGGTTACCTGTCCTAATATCCCCTTATGTGGCTCGTTGTCAAATTTTGTCTGCTAATGCTTCTTTGAAATGCCTTGGAACGTTTTACTACATGATAGATGCTATATAAATGCAAGTTGTTGTTATTGGGAGAGCAGAAGGTTTGGGTTCACGGTGCAGCCTTATCCTACCCTTGTCTGACATCAACACCTCTGCTTTTCCCAGTGGGGCTCACTGCACACTGATCTAGAGTGCAAACTCTGTTCAATATATAGTGCCAAAGATGATAGTTTTTCTTTAAAAAAAAATCTATCATCCAGTTTATATCGCTTTTAAATTCAGCTAATGTTACGTTCTACATTTGCCACCAGGCACTTTAATTAATTAAAGTGCCAGACTCTCAGAAAAATAGAAATTTCTGTAAGCTTTTTACCTTTGCTGCTTTTTAAAAGATTTTTTTAACAGATTTTAAAAGAGGGACAACAGGTAACCTTTTCTGAGGAGTCCTGTACTTAATTCAAAGTCGTTTATAAATAGCACAGATCCTGCCTTGTGGCAGATCAGGACAGAATGGCATGCCCAGAGGAGCTGAAGGTTATTAAATATGATCAACAGCACACCCCAAAAGGGATGCTGTCTTCTCCGTTAGGCATGTCTCTTGCATCTGAAGATGCATTTAGACATTTTTTTTTAACATACATGTCAAATGGAATTAACAGTCTTTCCCAGAGATGAAAGTGGATGCCAGTTTTATTGGGGCAGTCCATTAGTCCTTTTCCATCTTCCTATTCTACACCCATGGCATCCTGGAAGTCATTTTGAATGTCAGGCCGGGGCTCAGTGGTAACACTCCCACCTCTGAGTCAGAAGGTTGTGGGCTCAAGCTTCATTCTAGATACTTGAGCACAAAATCTAGGCCGATGCTTAAGGAGTGCTGCACTGTCAGCGATGCCGTCTTTCAGATGAGACATTTAACCGAAGCCCCATCTTCCCTTTCAGGTGAATATAAAAGATCCCATGATACTATTTGAGGAGGAGCAGGAGAGTTCCCCCTGGTGTCTGAGCCAACATTTACCCTTCAAGCAGCATTGATAAAATGATGATCTAGTCATTTATCTCACCACTGTCCGTGAGAACTGACTGTGCCTAAATTACCAGTTGTGTTTCCCTACATTACAATGGTGGCCACACTTCAAAAGTGCAATATACTCCATTGGCTTGCATAATGCTTTGGGATCTCCTAAGGATATGTAAGACGTTATATAAATGCAAGTTCTTTCTTTGCTAAACTGTACAAATTCTGCAACGGGACATTATATCTTTGCACTGAATTCCACTGGAGTCAATAATCAGAATATGGATTGCTTTCCATTAATGAGGTGCAGTACCCAAATCAAGCTCCTGCAGCAATGATGCATGTTACTCAATGCGTGGCTTCACTCTCTGCAACACTGTTGCTGGTGACATTAACCCCCTGAAGAGTAACTATCCTCAATAAAAAGAAAAAAAGACTTGAATTTATATAGCACCTTTCACAACCACTGGACGTCATAATGTGCTTTAGAGTCAATGAAGTGCTTTTTGATGTGTAGTCACTGTTGGAATGAAGGAAACTTGGCAGTGAATTTGCACAGAGCAAACTCCCACAAACAGCAATATGATAATGACCAGCTGTTTTTGTGGTGTTGTTTGAGGGACAAATATTGACCAGGACATCAGGGATAACTCCCCTGCTCTTCTTCAAAATAGTGCCAGGGATGTTTTACATCTACCCGAGCAAACAGATGGGGCCTCTGTTTAACGTCTCATCCAAAAGACAGCACCTGTGATAGTGCAGCACTCCCTCAGTACTGCAGAGGAGTGTCAGCCTTGATTTTTGTGCTCAAGTCTTGAGGGGACTTGAATCCAAAACCTTATGATTCAGAGGTGACAGTTCTACCAACTGAGCCACAATTGACATTACATAACAATGAAAATAAGCTGTAATTTAAGCAACAGCACCACCGCCCCAACCGACCCTCCCACCCCTACATAACTCAAAGGCTTTCTCCAGTGAGTAACTTTGCTGTAAGGACCAGGAATGTTAAGGTTTTGAGGCCTGGTCTGTAATGGGAGGGAGTATGATAATTGACCACAGTATTCATGGGTCAGTTAGGGTGCTGATACTCGATTTTAACTCCCCTCACTTGGTGGAAACCAGGTCAGGGGCACTTAAAATGGAGGGAGGGACTTATCCACTCTTTTCCCACCCCGATTTGACTGATTGCAATTCTGAATTGCAGACAGGTATGGACACCTGCCTCTCCCCGCTCACCGCTCCACCCCACCCTTAACTGGCAGGGTCCTCTGTGAATATACAGGTCGAGCTCCTGTGGCAAGTTCAGGTGGGAGTCAGAATCTCTCCAGGCCTCAGCCTGCTGGTTTTGCCCAGGCCCATCGCACACATCAATCCCTCCCTGAGGAAAAATCAATGCCTCTAAGTCTCTATCCATGAAGCCCTGCTGGCAAGTACTTGGATTGATGTCCGATGAAGACAGCATTGGGCTTGGCTATGATGCCCACTGTGGTTTAATAGTCAAGGCTCAAATGTGAAGATTACAACAGAAAAAAACTGAGGAGAGAAAAGAGGGCTGGGGAACAGGTACAATAAAGTATGGCTATTCTTAAAGATGATGTTACCATAGCAGCATTGTCTACAGGATGTCTTCCTGTGGACTACTCAGAACGATAAAAGATTTAATTCTGAAGACTGTAGCTTTGGAAAGTATAAAAAGAGCTTGTTAGGGGATGGCAATCATCTTGAAATCTCCTGCTCTCTGGGCAACCATTCAGGTCACATGCCCATTTCAGATGAATATTGAGATCCCAATTCAGTTGAACATCAGTCCCAGATTTTCTAACATTAGAATCATAAGATTTAACAACTGCACCAAAACAGTGGTGAGGGTACGACTGGTTATAGACCTGTCATTGCTGGTGAAGCCAGTTGGAGGGGATGAGTTAAAAAAAGAGCATCATGCAATGTTCAGCTATATTGGCATAAGTGACACTTAGAGTATATTGATAACAATATGTTAAATTTACCAAGTGACAACACTGCAATTGACACAGGGTTGTTAGTGCAATCCTCAAAATGTTGGCCTGGGGGAGAAGCGAGAGAAAGAACTTAAAATTATATAGCTTCTTTAATGACCCCAGGACGTCCCAAAGTGCTTTAAAACCAATGAAGTATTTTTGAAGTATAGTCACAGTTGTAATTATAGAAACATGATGCAGGAAATGCGACAGCTAATTTACACATTGCAAGCTCCCATAAATAGTATTATGATAATAAACAGATAATCTGGTTTTAGTGATATTGGCTATGGGTTAAATATTGATCAGGACACCAGGGAGAACTCCCCTGATCCTCTTCGCAACAGTGCCATAGGATCTTTTATATCCACCTGAAAGAGGAAGCATGGCATGGGTATAACATCCCATTCAAAACAGGGCACCTCTGAAGTGTAGAACTTGCTCAGTAGTGGACTGGAGTGACAGCCTAGATTTTGCACTCAAAGTCTCTGTAGTGGGATTATGAACCCACAACTTCTGACTTAAAGGCAGGTATGTTACCTCTGAACTGCGGCTGACACCCGTGGAGGTGGGGGAAATGTCTCTGTCACCCTCTTCTTGAACTCCATAGATCCACAAAAGAAATCCTGTGCTCTCCTGGTGTTATTAGCATGGGCAGGCTTGGTCCCTGTACAACTGCTAGTGAAGTTTTAACAGGACGTTCCACAGAACAGAGTCAAACATTGAGACAGTACAGCCTCATTCATATTTTTGCCAGTTTAATTATACTTCAGCTGAGGTCCAAGGACACTCAAAGTCCAGATCTTTGTATTCCCTAGCATTGTACGTTAATCAATATTGCATCATATTTAGATATATTTCAAACAATGAGGTTTGCATGGATATTTTTTCTGTTCTGTTTGTATCGCTATACTTTAAAGAACAGCAACAACAGGAGTTTAATGAGCTTTCTGCAGTCAGGAATACCCGTTTAAACTTTTGAACGATCTTTTGAAAATGCATTGAGTATAGGGTTGCCAACCTTCCAGGAGTCTCCAGGAATTAAAGATTGATCTCCTGGATATTACTGCAAGCAAGGCAGGAGAAAAACTATGCGAGTCATTAAAAAATTGTGGTTTATTATTGTTTTGTTGAACATTTTTGTTTATTAGTTATAAAAATATTGCAAATGGGGAATAAGGACTGTTTGGCTGGATTGGAGGCTGGAGGTCATATGATGAGGAAACCGTCCAACCAGAGATGGTAACCCTAGTTAGTAGTTTAAAAGAAAATTAGGCCTGTGCACTTTGGAACACTTGGGGCAGGATTTTGCCCTTTGGATCCAGACCCCAACGACAGGGACAAATAGGAGTCACAACCCCACAATGTGTGAGAAACAGTCACCTGGAAGTGATTTTCCCCGAAGTGGCTGAATAGTGGTTAGACAGTGGGCTCGCCATCCAATAAAGATTGTGGGTGGTCTCTCTAAACTGAAGAGCCAATAGGAGTCAATCCAGCATTGAATAAACAGCAGGCTACAGCTGAGAGAGAGAAGGCAGCTCCATTTTGAGACGCCCTCTCTCCAACTTTTCAAACTTTAAAATTTTAAAATGTCTTCAGTAGCCAAGCCACAATTGTGGAGGGGGAAACCAGGCTAAGACCAGGCAGGTGGGGAGGGTCTCAAAGCCCACCTGCAGTGCAGGCCCCTTGGTCTACCACTGGGAGGCCACCTCCAGGCAGCTGGACTAGTCTCCGACACCTTGGAGAGCCTGCAAACCCACTGGAAAATTCCAGTCGGCCTCTGACAATTGGCCTTAATTGGCCTTTAACTATCATTAATCAGCCACCCACCACTTGCGAATAGGTAGCCCTGTCGACTCAGATCCTGCCTGCAGGAAAATGGCCCTGGGGTGGGATGGAGCCAGCCCACCATCCAGTGGCATGAATCTTCGCGTCCACCCGTCTCTGCACTCGCTCCATCAGGACCTAAAAATCCTGGCCATTGATGTCAAATCAGGCCCAGAGTTTCCATTTATAAAATGATCCAGGAGTGGGTTTTTGGGAATTTTGATCCCGGTGTGGAGTCTCACTTGTTATGGATGTTGGTCTCCCACGATCCTAACTACAGACACATTTAATGTAAAAATGGTTTTAGTTTTACACTGTGCAGCCCTCAGAGCACCGAGAGACAATAACAAAGCCAAACATCATACTCAAGGATCAATTTATTGACTAGCACAAATAGGCAGCTGGGGTTCTCTACATTGCAACAATGACTAGACTTCAAAAGTACTTCATTGGCTGCGAAGCACTTTGGGACGTCTTAAGGACATGAAAAATGCCACATATATGTAAGTTCTTTCTTTCGTCTTGAAGACAAAACGAAGAAGGGTCACTGACCCGAAACGTTAACTCTGCTTCTCTTTCCACAGATGCTGCCAGACCTGCTGAGTGGTTCCAGCATTTCTTGTTTTTATTACAGTTATCACTCTTAAAGGTGCTGGCATTGTACTAAATCAATGTTATTTTTCTTTAATCAGCAGGCAATTAAACAACTAATTCTGTGTAATTAAATTCATGTAAAGACAACTCTCCCCAAGAGACTTAAATGAACACAGACTTGCATTTACATAGCACATTTACAACTAATTCAGTACGTGTTTTTTGAAATGTATTTACTGTTTTAATAGAGTCATACACTCATTATGGCACAGAAGGAGGCCATTTGGCCCATCAAGTCCATGCCGGCTCTCCGCAGAGCAATCCAATCAGTCCCATTCCCCAGCTCTATCCCCGTAGCCCTGCACGTTTATTTCCCTCAAGTGCCCATCCAATTTCCTTTGAAATTGTTCATCGTCTCCGCTTCCACCACTTTCGTAGGCAGTGAGTTCCAGGCCATTACCACTCGCTGCATAAAAATATTCTTCCTCCCATCCCCGCTGCATCTTTTGCCGAAAACATTAAATCTGTGTCCTGTAATCCTCGTACCATTAGCTAATGGGAACAACTTTTCTTTGTCTACCACAGCAAAACTTGTCATAATCTTGTAATCCTCTGTTAAATCTCCCCTCAATCACCTTTGCTCCAAGGAGAACAACCCCAGCTTCTCCAACCTAACATTGTAGCTAAAATCCCATCTCCCTGGAACCAGTCTGGTAAATCTCCTCTGCATACTCTGGGCAGAATTTTGTGCCCATGGCAGGGCTCCCGGCGCCAGGCTGAAAAGGCAGGGAAATTCCCACCTCAGTCAGCTGGAGCCCCCCACCCAGTGTGATTCTATTGTGCCGGGCCAATTAATAGCCCGGCACTGGGATCTCCAACACTTTAAAGATGGGGATCCAGCCTCCAGCACCACCGGGAGTGGTGGCCACTGCTGGTGTTGTGGAGGCCTTGGACCCAGGCCTGAAGTAAGTGAGACAGTGTCACCGGGGCCAGTCTGGATGGCCCCGGCGATGGGTTGGTGGGTAGGTTAGGCATTGAATACAGGGGGAGGATGGTACAGGGAGGTGTTTTGTTTGCTGGTGAGGGCCCTCCGTGGGCCACAGATTGCCCACGGAGGAGGGACCACCCCAAACCCACAGGGAGGTCGCCTCATTCTTCTTATTGCCAGCAACGGGTCAGGGGGAGTGGGCGATCGGGGATGGAAGACGCCCTTAACTAACTGTCAATAGGCCTCTTAAGGGCCTTAATTGGCCGCTGGGCGGGAAGGCCATCATCAGTCTATCCTGCTCCTGACAAAATTGCGTTGTGATAGGGAGGCAATGGGCCCTCTGCCCCCCGCCTCCTGTCACAATTCTATGGGATCCCCCACCTCCGAGCCCGTCTCAGGGGGGCCGCTAACATTCAGCACTCTCAAGGCCCCTCACATCCTTCCTAATGTGTTATGACAAGAACTGGGTGCAATACTCCAGTTGTGGCCTAATCAGAGCTTTGTAAAGGTTCAGCATAACTTCCCTGCTTTTATACTCAATACTTCTATTTATGAAGCCCATGATCCCATATGCTTTGCTATCTACTCTCCCAATATGTCTTGCCTGCTTCAAAGATCTTCAAAGGTCGCTCTGTCCCTGCACACCTTTAGAACTGTGCCATTAAACTGACCGGCCTTTAGTTGCTAGGACTGTCCTTACACCCTTTCTTGAATAAGGGTGTCACTCACCAATCTTCTGGCACCTCTCCTGTATCTAGGGAAGTCAAATATTATGTTAAGACCTTCCATTATCTCTACCCGCACTTCCTTTAGCAACCTTGGATGCAAGCCATCTGGACCAGGTAACTTATCCACCCTAAACATAGCCAGCCTTTCCAGTATATCCTGCTTCTCAATTTTCACCTCATCCATTACCTCTACCATCTTCATTTCTACCGATATTTTATTAGCATCCTCTTCCCTGAGTAAACACCGATACCAAGTACACATTAAGTATTCTAGCCTTGTCCTGTGCCTCGAGCATATATCACCCTTTTTGTCCCTAATAGGCCCCTCCCTGCCTCTTAGTACTCCCTTATTATTTATGTGCCGGTAGAAGATTTTTGGATGTCTGTGCTATTTTCAAAGCTAAGCTTCAGGAGACAAATTATTTGTGAAACAGCGCTTGTCCAGAAGCTCCACAATTCCTGACGTCACCCCTGTAAGGGGAGCTGCCGGGAGAAAATCATGGGTACCGCCTTGGAAATTTTCAACCCCGCTCCCCCAGAAACCAACACCGCCTCTCTCCCCTATTTTTTCCTTTAACCCAATTGCTACTGTACTAGAATACTAGGCAAGTTCGCAGGGGTTAACTTGACTCCACAGCCATTGTTGATTCACAGTCCTAGTGGGTAAATAATACCTTGTTCCAGGCTGCAATATTGAGTTAAGTTGAACTGACAGATAAGAGCTGGTTTAGGTAAAAAGAGTATGTACTTACCTTTTTTAATAAACAGATGGCAATGAAGGACATAAAATTACAGTATAATGGCAGACAAAAACATTTCTGAAGGCATAATTGCTTTAATTATACCAATACGAGCTTTCTCAATGCGATGCTGAGTGACTTTGTTGAAAGGTATCCCATTATTGTGGTGCGAAAAGAAGGTGCCACCTCTCCTCTCCCCTCCCCTCCCCACACCCCCCACCCCTCCCCTGCGTGCTGCAGGTGTGTTTATGCTCCTCGGCCTCTTGATCAGAAGTTGTGATCCGAGGGGAAAGACTCACAACGAGATAAAAGAGCACAGCTCGAACTGCAGCCTGCCGCTGTGCTCTGTAGAAAAGGGGGCAGTGGTGGAGGAGCAGCGGGCTGTGGGGGAGGGGAGCTCAGCCACTGCATTCTGTGGTGGTTGCGGCTCACCACTTTGATCTCCAGCCAAGGAAACCTGGAAGCTCAGGCTGTGCTGCTGCTAATCTGTGGAAGTGGAACCGGCCCAAAAGTGGATTCAGGAGCTTATATTTCTTGCACAATAAACCTCAGAGAAAGTTGGCATTGCAGCAATCCTATCCAAGCTGAGGGCTTGAGCTATTGTGAGAGCATTATGAGGGTTGGGGAGTGGAAGGGACGAGCAGCTGCTGTTGCCAGTGCTTTTCGCCAGTTAACCTCTTGTTTACTGGCAGCCTGAGGAAGGGTATTCATTAAGCTCTTACAGAAGCACTGCAATAAACATGACATGGAAACAAGTTCTATGAACAACTGTTCCATTATCTTAATCAATGTGTTTCCAATTTTTAAAAAAATGATAATTAGAGCTACCCATGTTATTCTACAGTGCCGTCTGAACTACAGCCTGTAGGCTGTAAGTGACCCCTTGCCTTGGCAACATTGCTCTCGAAACCAAGGCAACTCAGCCCTGTTTGAACTTTGCGGGCCTGGAGGTTTGGAATGGGCTATTTCTTTTTAAAATTCCTGTTGCCTTGCCGATGGTTAAACCCTGTCAGAACACTAAAGTCTGTTAGTGTCAGCAACCTGAGATATATGTGAATTAATGGGAATGTCGATTGAAATTTTAACTCTGATGTCAGAACACCATGGTTTAAAACTCTGCGGTTCGTGAAGACAGAACGGTCGGTTTACAAGGGTACCCTGGCCCAGAAACTAATTTAAAACCAAATGATAAAAAACCGGCCCTGAAATTCCATGTGGGCTTTCCCAATCTCCCGCTATAACGTCAGCAGAAATACCAGAAAAATGGAGTAAATGTTCATTTACGCCATTTCTCTGGGGGTTCCAGTGGTTTCCTGCTGAAATTAAGAGCAGGAGATCGAGGAACTCCATGGAATTTCCACGCCTCAATCCGTAGGCAAAATGAGTTAATAAGCTCCAGTTTTTTTTTGTACGTACTTAGTTTTTAAAAAAATGTCAATAACTTTTTTGTTTTTTCCTTATTTAAATCTCATGTCCTCATTTGGGGGTATGATTACGAAGTTTGCAGATGATACAAAAATTGCCCATGTAGTTGGTACTGAAAAAGAAAGCTGTAAACTGCAGGAAGATATCAATGGACTGGTCAGGTGGGCGCAACAGTGGCAAATGGAGCTCAATCCACGAAAGTGAGGGGTAATGCATTTGGGGAAGGCTAACATGGCAAGTGAATACACAATAAATGGTAGGATACTGAGAAGTGTAGAGGAACAGAGGGACGTTGGAGTACATGTCCACAGATTCCTGAAGATGGCTGGACAGGTAGATAAGGTGGTCAAGAAGGCATAGAATAGAATATAAGAGCAGGGTGGTTATGCTGGAATGTATAAAACACTAGTTAGGCCACAGTTGGGAGTACTGCATGCAATTCTGGTCACCACACTATAGGAAAGTGCTGATTGCACTAGAGAGGGTATAGAGGAGATTTACATGGATGTTGCCTGGACTGGAGAATTTTAGTTATGAAGAAAGATTGGTTAGGCTTGGGTTGTTTTCTTTGGAACAGAGGAGGTTGAGGGGAGACCTAATTGGTGTATAAAATTATGAACGGGTCTAGATAGAGTAGAAAGGAAGGCCCTTTCCCCTTGGTTGAGGGTGCATAACCAGGGGCATAGATTTAGGGGGTATGAGGTGGGTTTAGAGGGGATTTGGGGGGAAACGTTTTCACCCACAAGGTGGTGGGAAACTGCAACTCACTGCCTGAAAGGATGCAGAGGCTGAAAACCTCATAACATTTAAAAAATACTTGGGTATGCTCTTGAAGTGTCAAAACCTACAAGGCTATGGACCTAGAGCCGGAAAGTGGGATTAGGCTGGATGGCGATTTGTCACTGGCAAACTTCTATGATTCTATGAACGATAACTTTCTCGAACAGCACAGGGACATACAGGCTGCAGACATCTTCCATCTTGGATAGTGTCCTATCCCTGCTGCAGTGAACTCAAACAGATTTAGCACCTGTAGGGCAGTCTAGCCAGGGACCCAGATGAGAAATTCAAAAATCCTTGGATAAAGGGTTGGGACTTGAACCTGCTATCTTTGTGTTGGGCACTTGGCCTTCACCACTGTGGTTGCCAGGTCTTAGTTGGTCAATCCAAGTTGGTTAATTCTTTGAGGCAGCAAAATCAGATGAGCATACACGTCTTTAAGATCTGACAAGTGCTGTGGCTACTTAACTAGTTCTGACCTCTCACCTTCAAAACAAGCTGGCTACAAAAACCCATTAATCTGAGCAACACAATAAGGTTTTTTTTGGAAGATGTGCATTGAATCTGTTGTGAGTTACAGAAAGATAATTCTAGCAGATCAGACATCCACAATACATAGTCATAGAATATTACGTGACACAAAATATGAAACAGATCCTTACATAATCTGTACCTGTCTACTGGCACGGACCCTAAATCCTTCAAAATAGCCATCACCATCCTCCACCCTGACCCTTTTGTTTTCTCCCAACTATGCCCAGTCTCCAGCCTGCTATATCTTTCAAAACTCATGGAGTGTGTGATTACCTCACCATTTTCTGCTTGAGACCCTCCGAGGTGGACAACAGAACTCGGGACTGTTTCCGAGTCCCGAACCTACTCCCGGGGATAAATAGTCACTCCTTGGGATTTTCATGGACGCGCCCCCTTAATTGGCATGGAGACAGGTTCCCAGTCCAATTAAGGGCAGCAGGTGGGCTCTCTATGCTGGAGGGCCAAGCAGAGGCCTTCCATCTTGAGAGGAGCAGCAGGCTGTGATGGCAGGTAAGTAACAGAGCGGGCACTTCAACATTGAGACACCGTCTCACCAACATTTTTAAAACTTTAGTTAAAAGAAATGATTCTTGCAGCCAGGCTACACTGTCAGGGGAGGGGGTGGAGGTGGGGAGAACCCCTCTACAGGGCAACATGTGGTTGATCTCACACCCAGGCAGGCAGGGTGGGCCTCTAGGCCTGCTTGGAGCACTGGCCCACCAGACCTGCCACTGGGTGCCTGCCTTCAGGCACTAAACTGGCTCCGACTGATGCAGAAACTTTAATTGGACCTAATAAGGCTCTTAATGAGCCTAAACGGGTACCCACACGTGGCGCAGGTAGCCCTGCCAGCCCCACACCAGCCTCCTCTAATATGGTGGAACCGGCAATGGCATCGGGAAATTGTCCGGCCGGCCGGCACTGGTATTTTCGGACTCCATCCACCTCCGTTCCCACACCTGGCGGGGCTCGAAAATTCAGCCCTCCCAGTTAGGAGTCCACCAACTCCCCCTGCAGAGCTGAGACTAGGCTGGCCAAAGTCACAAACACCATCCTGTATGAGTGTTACCAGACCCGTCATTTCTTCTGTTCATTCCTACCTTCAATACCATTATTGCTCCAAAGTCCTTGAGCATCTCTCCACTGCAGTGTGTATATGTGGCACTGCTGTCTCTGAGTTTTATACTGATGTCTTGTATCCCCTCCAATGGCTTCTCCTCCCATGCCCGTAAGGCTTCTTCCACTGTACACGAGGCACCCCACCCGCTGCCTCTTCCTCTTCCTCATTTAGATGCTACTTCTGGGTGGCATCATTTGGAAGCATGGGATCAGTTTCCACGTGCAGGCTGACAATACTCGGCTCTATCTCGCTGCCTCCTTTTTCTCCTCCAGTGTTGCCAGAACTTTCTCCAAAACCTTGTTCAACATTGAAGACCCAGTTAAGCCAAAATTTCCTCCAGCTAAATGTTAGCAAAATTGATTCAATCCCCTCTGTCTCCTGCTAGCACTTGTGCACCTCCAGCCGCAAGTCCAGTTGCCACCTCAGGCTAAACCCAAAGGTGTGAAGCTCTGACTGGTGATCTACCTTTAAAATATTGCCCTCCTCAATGCCTTATCTCTTCCCCTCTACTGCCAAAACCTTTATTGATACCTTTTATTATTACTCAAATTCTCTTCAGCTCTCCTTGCTGGCGTCCATGAACTCGAAAACTTATCAAAACATCAGAACTCATCCATACTCACACCCCATCCATACTCACACCCCATCCATACTCACACCCCATCCATACTCACACCCCATCCATACTCACACCCCTATCTCCTGTCCTCATCAAGCTTCATTGTTTGTCTGTGCCTCAAAGTAACAGCCGATCCCCACTTTTTAATGGCTTCTAAGTGTTGCTAGAGGGTCATTGGGGGTCAATTTCGACCTGTCTTGTCCATTGGAAAACTGACGGGATTGAGTGTGCCACTGGGTTTACGGCCTGGCTGATTTTGCTCACCATTGATATAAATACAGACGAATATTGGACAGGATGTAAAGCTGGTGTTCCAGCTAATCCCGTGTGTTTCTCACCTGGCGAATCAGGTTAAAATTGACCCTTACTGGCTTTGTTTCTTTTCAGTCTCTAACAGTCCCTCAATGTTGACAGATCTGGAAATAATCTTTTTTTGAGGGGGTGGGAGGGAGAGAATAAGGGTGAATAAAGTATTTTCTCTGTATGAAGGAATATAGAATAAATTTGAATATCAGTGCACTAAGTAATGCTGGAATTTAGCTAGTACTTCCAAATCTATTGGACCTATTCACTTTCGTTTACTTCCTTAAACTAGCAGGCCCAATGTGTCTGAGCATCGTACTCCCTCCTGACTCCGACTAATAAGTTTTTCTTTTGATGTTACGTTGCATTTTTCTTTTAACAACAACAAAAACAATCTCCCTTTAGGATTTGTTTTTTTTCCTGTTTACTAAATTCGGCGTAATTGTTGAAAGGTTAATAAAAGCCAGCAAGGCTTTCCAATCCTCCAACAGCTGTGGCCTTATGTAGGCTCAGAGAAAGGACTGCAGCTTATTTTGCTTCTGGGAAAATAACCCACCCTTATAGATCCTTCTCACTGAGCAGACTGCCGGCTGTTCACTCTTCTCCTGTCCTCCTCTACCTTCCAGTTCCTCAGCCCTGTCACGTTTCAGCAAGCATTGCTCCCAGCCCGAGCTTGCTGCATAAACAGTTTCTCTTGGCTCCCTTTCATCTCGGGGATGGCAGGAGGTGCCCTGAAGTGTCTCCTGGAGCGGCACTTTGAAGTCCCGGGCTGTCTCCTTGCTGGAGAGAGAAGACGGGGAGAGCAACACATGCAAGAAAAAAAATCCTGTTGCGGCAATGAATCACAAGGAGACAAGGAAGAAAATGGCATATTTCTGTCTCAGTTCCTGTTTTCTCTCATGACTCAACACTAAGATGAGAAGGTTAGTTAGCCGCGGTAGAATGAACAATTGACAATATTGCATACCTCAGGAGTTGGACATTTAAAATACAGACTCACTTTTTACAAAAGAAATCTTGTCTCCTTTCTTAACGAGTTTTTTTTAATGCTCCTTTTGTCCTTTTGACTTCAAGGTTTCACAGGCACCAATACCATCCAAGTGTCCACTTCTCATCTGAAGCTCCTGAAGTGAATGAGAGCAGGATATTTGGCAGTTAGGAAGGGGAACCACAACTGCAGCCCGATCCTGCCCTGTCCCAACATTCACACATTCACCTGGGGCTGGGAGGTGCACTGAATAGCAATCAGGAGCCTAACCTACAACCCTCAAGCCTAGGGCACTGAGGCCAATTGTAGCATGCTCCTACAGCCAAGGAGCTGGGTTCAACAAATCTGACAGATGACGGATCAAAGCTAGGATCTTCCTTCTCCCGCTGGATAAATTTTCTCAACCAGCAGGAAGCCTTGGCTGCAAAATTTCACTGGTACGATTGGGGATTGTTCCCTTGCAACATGGCTGGCACCATTTCTCCACTGCCCCCCCACCCCGTTCCCATGAACATAGAAAGGGAATTTAGTACAGCCTCTCATCACTGCCAGCATCATCACAGCAATCTTTTAATAAGCTCTTCAAACAACCAATTTTTTAATAACCAGCAGCGAAGGTGTACTTCAGACAAAGGCAAAAAGTTAAATTGTTACATAATTGTAGGCTTGTCAAGTCTTACCTACTCTAGAATGAAACACACACCTTCAGTTTTGTTTTTAATTTAAAATAAAAACAAGTGACCTGTTTATACATGCCTGAACCTTTCAATAATAAACCCTGCTTGATGGCTTCAGAATCTGGCTTGCTCTTTGCGTTTCTGAAAGCCTGCTCCTGATGTGGATGAGCTCAGGCATCTGTGATAGAAGCCTAGAGCCATGTGACTGGTTTAGGCTTCATTTTATGCTGCTGTGAGTGTGCAGTGGCGGGGGGAGAGGGAGAGAGGATCTGGTGGGATGGGTTGGCATAGTGAGGTGTGCCTAATTGAAAATCAGATTGGCCGAGGGGGCAGGCAAGGCTTGGTTAGGGATCAGGGCTAAAGATAATTGACTGTAAAAACTTCAATGCCTGGACCTTCTGTGTGTACCCAGTGCAAAATAAAACTTTCACGTCAATCTGCCAGAAACTAATGCCAATAATTGATCAACATTTTGTTTTGTCTGAGACTCCTTTTCCTGTTCTCCTCAACAGCTAGAAAACAGGGATTTAAAACTGACCCATTACTGATCCAACCCCAGCTGGATCCACTGCAGCCGCTGTGCAAGCTTTACACTGTATTTGGCATGAGTTAAGATTTAAGACTTGCATTTGTATAGCACCTTATCGCATCTCTTGGCAGCATCCTTGAGCACATCGCATGCAAGGAATTACGTTGAGTTACGTTGACTGTCATATAGGGAAGCTCGGCAGCCATTTTGGGCACAGCAAGATATCATAAGATGAAGGGCTGATTAATCTTTGTTGGTCAAGGGAGTAATACTGACTGGAACACTGGGCACACCCTCTACTTCTCTTCAAATATTGTCATGGCATTTTTCTGTGTCCACCCGAGCAGGCAAGTGGGGTCTTAGGACTGGATTTTGAGCCTGCGCCAGGGCTGGGAATGAGGCAGGTAGGTGTTATAAATAGTGCCAGTTCCCCGGTTCCAACCTGCCCTCGCCCCCCCCTCCCTGGGCCATTTTCTCAGAGGAAGGATGGGGGGGGTGGGGGGGCGGTGGGGGGGGGGGTGGTGCGACAGCTCAGCTACCTGGTAGCCAATTAAACTAATTAATAGCCCGTTTAGACCAATTGAAGGAGGCCAACTGGAATTTCTAGTCAGCCTCCAGGTTCCCGGAGGCGAGGGGTGGGGGGGGGGGGGGAATAGATTAGCTGCCTGGAGGCGGCGTCCCATTGGCAGACCTGAGGGGGAGGTGGGGGCTGGCAACATTTCAGGCAGGCTTATAGGCCCTCCCTGCCACAAGCTGCACTGTGGAATGTCTCCCCCACCCCAGTGGTGGCCCGACTGCAAAGGCTATTTTTTAAATCAAATTTAAAACAGTTGGAGAGAGTGCGCCTCCATTTTGAATCCCTCAGTTACTGCACATTGCAGCCTGCTACTGCTTTCAAGCTGTAAGACCTCTGATTGGCCCTCCAACTTCAAGGACCCACCCACACACCGTCCTTAATTGGACAGCAAGCTGCTCTGGATAACATCACATCAAGTGACTGTTTCCCACACATTGCGGGCTTCTGATTTGAGCCTGGCAGCAGGGTTCAGAAGCCCGCAGGGAAAATCCAGCCCTTAGTTAAAAGCCTTACCAAAGGACTGCACCTCTGACAGTGCAGCGTTCCCTCAGCACTGCACTGAACTGGTGGCCTAGATTATGTGCTCAAGTGTTAAGAGTTGGGGCTTGGGCCCACAACCTTCTGACTGAAGGTGAGTGCGCTGACAAAAACAGTGAGCTTTTATTTTCTAAGCCAATTGTAAAGCAGGGGCCGTTGGCAAATATTTCAACCTAGCCGTTGACTGATGAAATTGAAATACGCTATCAAGATTGCGATTCTCCCCCCCCCCCCCCCTCCCCCCATAATACGTCAGTGAGCAAATGAATCATGTGATGTAATATGAAACCATTTAGACCTGACTGTCTGTCGCAGGTTGCTTGCTGGTCTGAACTCTTGGCTCAGGACAAGATTGGGCTTGGTTTTGGGTCTACAGTCCCAATCACACACACTACAGAAATTGCTTAAGTGAGGCGCTAGATTGTATTGCAGCACGAGGCAGTGATTTAAGGAGAGGGGGGGAAAAATGGGAGGACTATTGGTTCAGCAGTGGTTGTGGTGGGGAGTGTGGGGGGAAGTCAGTAATTTATTGCCAATTCACTAAGTTCGCACTGTGGTGGAGTAGAAGATGTTAAAGGGCTGATGTTGGCTCACTTGGAGGGGATATGGGACAGGATCACTCCATCAACACTTTGCTCATCTACAATCAAGTTTTTCATATTTTTAGTTAAAAATTAACTGTTGATAAGATGTGATTGAACCATCACACGCTGTTTACAATTGCAGTTACAAAGCCCTTCACCAGGTCAATACTGCTCCTTTAAATGTATGTTTCGTAGTATTTGCCCTAAAGGCCTACAAGCAGCTCCAAATCCCCAGGCTTCACCATTAGCAGGACTTAAAACACTTGGTGCGATAGTTCATAATTTAAAGGCACATTGTCAACTTGAATTTCCTGATTGCAAGCCAAGAGCATTACAGAGCACTACATAGAGCATAAGCTTCGGGCTTAACTGAAATCTGGACATGTTTATGCTTAAAATTAGGCCAGTTGGAGCACTGGAACTCCAAGCAACCACATGGGTCTTCTGTAAGCTTTACAATGAAAGATGCTGTTGAAGTGTTTTAAAGTTCTGTCATCTTTTTGAAACGGATTTGCAAACCACACACTGAAGACAGTAGTAGACAGGTGCATATGGCGGTTCTGACCTTTTTTAATTCCCCACTGTTGCTGCCCCACTTCTCCTAGAAATGCCCTCTTGGTAATCAACAATTTCTGACTTGCAGGCCCTGACAACCAAAAAAAACCAGTTTTTTTATTTGGGGAGGGGTGAGGTTGGGGAGACAGGATGGATCACGGTTTATTTTAATGTAGGCGTTTGAGTCCAGCATTATTGTACAGGCAGCTCAGGCTGTGTCACAGCAGCTTCTCTCTTGCAACAGTGATTCCTTCATTTCTCAATCAATCAAAGTTATGAAAGATTTCTCTTTCTCAATCTTAATTGAAAAATGTCCAGTGAACAATCACAGGAACATGATCTAGTGGTCAGTCACACGTCGATGTATTTCTAGCAAAGCGTATGCTTGGAAAATAGCAGCTAACCAACATTCATTAACTCTGGAAACTTCCATCCTGCATTGCTTGGAACTCTCGCAATCTGAACCGTGAGTTTGGGCCTAGTTTTTATTCCCCCCGAAAGGTTCCATCATCAAGAGTTTTATAGTTACATAGATGGTGGTGCAGTCGTCTTGAAATTCCTGCCAGTGAGAGCAGTGGGATATATTTATAAAGCCATGCTTCACCATGTGGTGAATTACCCATCTCAACCATGCCACCATGGAGAAGGCTTCCTCAATGGGTAGGAAGAGGAGAGGGAGAGCCTCGCTCTGTTGCTGCCCTTCACCTCCTAATGTTTCGGTATACAGGAAACTAGAATAGGCTTGAGAACATGTCTCCTGCCCACACTCCCAGCCCATTGTATAGATGATATGTCGAATGCACATGAGCATAGGGGAAGTAAGATAATAGAAAATATTGTAGCTGCTTCTCTGGTCTAATAGTTAAAAGTGCAGTATCACACTAATTCATACAGGCCAGAGGTCTCAAGTTAAATTCTGTCAGTGCCGAGTTACTTGATATCAGTGGGGCACTAGGGAAGTGGGGTGGGAATCAGACACCCCCAACCCTCACCTTGCCAGGGACAACTTGCATGCGAGTATCAGTTGAGAACAGGATAAGCTGTGACAGCTGAATAGACAGTCACTATCCAAGCTTGTGCGTTTAGAATAGCCAATTGGGGTGGGGTAGTGGAAAACTGCCAGCCTCCATGGAACATACCAGCAGGTAAAAAGAGGAAACTGTGGGGGGGGTGGAGGGGAAGAAATTTGTGGAGAATAGCGTGGAGGCATTTGGATTTCCCGTTTAAGCAGCAGTATTTAAACAGAACACGAGATTTGGGATCATTGACAGTGTAAAATGCAAAATTCAGTGATAATCATTTCAAGAACACTATTAGCCATCTGTAGCCAGGCAGCTGTGACACACATTCTGATCGTCTCACTCTGGTAGCTATGACATCAGCAGATGTAAATGTTTGAGTGCCGCAAAGCAACACCATTGCATTCGAAAGCAATCTCCCGTCTTTTCCATTTATTACCACTCCTTTTGAGTGGTAATAAATTATTGTGAATGTAACACTCAGCAGAGTGGCAAGTGGGCCGCAGGTGGTTGCAATTAATTCTGCACTGTAAAAATGCTAACCTGAGCTGTAATTTACTTACAATGTAATGCCCCCTATTTAACTTTTTTGAGGTTGTGCAAATACTGAAACCAGAGAAAGGAACAAAGGGAATAATTGGAAATGAGAAACCGTATATTGTGTACGGTATTGCCACTGTGTACTGGCTCTTTAAATGCCGGATATTCCTCACAGCTCTCAAACTGCACAAATTCGTACTCTCCTGCAATGACTGCTAATTTTTAAAGGGACACTTTCTTCAAGGAAAGCGTTTGGCCAACCGTTTTGTCCAGGGGCAGAAGGTAAAGGGTTGTGTATTTTTCAATTCATTTTAAACGAAAGAAAGTTTACATAGCACCTTTCATGGTTTCAGGATGTTCCAAAGCACTTCACAGCCATTGAAATTCTTTTGAAGTGCAGTCACTGTTGTAACATAGGAAACACAGCACCCAAATTGTGCACAGTAAGGTCCCACAAACAGCAATGTGACAATGACCGCATATTTTGTTCTAGTGATATTGATTGCGCAATAAATATTGGTCAGAACTCACCAGTCCCTCTTCAAAATAGTGCCATGGAATCTTTTACGTCCACGTGTAAGGGCAGATAGGGCCTTAGATTAACGTCTCAACAAAAAGATGGCACCTCCAACAATGCAGCACTCCCTCAGTACTGCATTGGAGAGTCAGCTTAGATTTTGTGTTCAAGTCCCTGGAGTGGGGCTTGAACCTGCAACCTTCTGAATCAGAGGTGTGAGCGCTATTGATTGAGTCGCAGCTACTGTATCAGCAAGTAGCAACAGCAGCTTACAAAACCATTTAAACCTTTGCACAGTATGTATAAAAATAAAAAAATACAGGGTTGACCGCAACCTTCTATGAAGATTGGACTGCCTCTGATGATGCAGATAACCGAGCAATGGTTTCTGAGGAAGGATGAAGCTGCGAAGGTCACTACTGAATTGGGAGGAGATTGTGGAGGGCTGCACAAGGACACTGCAGCTTCAACATTCTAGATTTGGAATTTTGAGAGCCAATTCCTCAAACACTGTTAAAGGAAGGTTCTCTCATCTCAGAGAGGGTGGCAGGGTTCCAATTCTACCTGCCATGGAGATACAAAGAGTAACATTTCACCCATGTAGCCATTAGTAACTCTGGGCTGGACACCAAATGTAAAATTGCTGGGACTAACTGAGGCTGGTGACCTGAAAGACCCACGAGAAATAGGTCGTCTTGGCAACAAGCCTTATCCTGTCCTGGTGGTCTTCTGTTTGGCTTGTAGCCAACTGCACAAGGCCCAGGCTCTGCAGGAGTGGATATTGTCCATTATAAAAGTGCTTAGATTACACAGTAAAAAGTACAGGTTTCCCAGAGAGAGGGGACGTGTAGTCAGGCTGAGATACTATCATGTGCCATTTTAACAGGTATGGGATTGGGAAGGGCATGGTGTGACCACTTGACTGCCCTGCAGACAAAGAACTAAAGCCACGCTGGGATTTCGCCGTTCCTTATTTGTCTCGTAAGAGCATCTTAGCTCTGTGAAAATGATCCCACCCAAGATAGCTTGGCTGAGATGAGGAATGTCTCGCGTGAGTTAATTATGGGCGATAAGAAGCATCCTAATCAGTTGGTATACTTCCCGCACTGTGCTAGGATGATGCTGTGCCATCAGATTGATGTGGCAAATTGACAGTTCTAATATACAGTCTGAGCTGACTTTGAAATTGCTGAATTTGATTGAGAACGGGGAAAGGAGAATCCTTTTTACAGAGAGTTGAGGCTGAAACTGTGACCCAGAGTATCTTCCTGCTGTTGTACTGCCATACCGTAACCAGATGGAAATCCTCTTTTTAGCATGTAAAAGAGGATTTCTGCCAAACGTACAACAGCACAGTGACAGAATGGCCAAGGAAATTCCGAGCCCACTTCCACATTCCGGATTGGATAGGTGGATGAAGGAAGAAGAGTTGACAAAATATTGCGTAATTAGGATTGTTTCCTTGTGTGGGAGTTAAATGGCAAAATGGGCTGGTTAGGCCTGTTTCCATGTTGCAACTTCCATGTGTTTCTATCCGATACCCACTTTGCTGTTGTTAGTCTACATTCTTAATTTGAATTGCTGCAGACTTTAACTTGTCAAATTGCATTCTCTGGGGTATAATAAAGGAACGTAGAAACTACACTCTTCCATCCAGCCCCTCAATCCAGAATCAAGGTTTTAAACTGAGTCACAGAAATAGTTAATAGCGCACGTTTTCCCCTCCATATTTAACGCACCTGCAAGAAACAGTTCTGTAATTAAAGGCAGGTAATGCAGACTGTGACAGCTTGAAAATTAAAGACTTCAGGCTTTCTTTCTTTCAGAACCAGAGATGGGAAAACAGAAGCATTGGGTGGCCCAGGATATGCCTGAAGGGAATAGTAGCACCCCCCCCCCACCACCACCACCAACATACCGGACATCCCCTCCCTGCCCCTTTTTTCAGGCAAGCCCCTGCACCAGAGGGGATAGCCCTAATGGAGATTCTTTTAGCCCTTCACTTAAAGCCATTAATTATTAACCAGGTTTGCAGACATCAAAAGGGGCAGAAATGTTAGCTGTGCTCGCTGGGCTGCGATGGAAACGCTTGGGTGATGAAACCTCCTCCCTCTCTCTTTTTGATCAGGAAGTTGATCATCAAAGTTTAAGGAGGTCGAGAAAAAGAACCCAACCAGAAAAATACTCGGCAGAGTACAACGCAAGGGCCTTGTACTTGAGCTCTGGAGAAGTCATTGCCGGCCTTTTATATGTGAACACACACATGGTGTTGCCAACTCTTCAAAATTATCCTGGAATATCCAGGAATTGGAAATGAATCTAACAAACTCTGCTGCAAGCAACCCAGGAGAAAAATCATAAGGACATGCAAAATAATTGTTTCTTTTTTAATAATTTCTTTGAACATTTTCATTTATTAGTTACAAAAGTATTGGAGATGGGGAAAATAGCTGCTGGATAGGGTGGGGCATGTGGTCATGTGATGAAACCCCCGGGAATACATTCAACCAGAAATGGCAACCCCGACACACACACCCCATCCCAGTCACTGGAGTAAAACCAGGGGTTCTTCCTCACTGTAAGAGGGAGGTCGGTAAAACATTTTAGGCTTCTGGTTAGTAGCTTTCAGAACAAGGCTACACTGTTAACTTTTTCATGAGGCCTTTGTAATATAGTTGAGTGATAATGTCAGTGTATCTCTGCAGGCTGGTTCATGCAGTAGCATTTAAAGGGTCAAAATTATTCCAAATCTTGTAGAATGGAAGATAATCAGCATTAGGACTTGATTCGTGTTTAATGCATTTGAAATGTATACTTTTTGGTTCCCCTGGCCCCAGTTCAAGAATCCTTATTTTAAAACTCTCCATGGCCTTACCCACAGAATCACAGATATGTTACAGCACAGAAGGAGGCCATTCGGCCTGTTTTGCCTGCGCTGGCTCTCCGAAGGATCAATTTACCTAGTGCCACTCCCCCGCCTTCTCCCTGTAGCCCTGCACATTATTCCTTTTCAGATAATAATCCAATTCCCTCTTGAATGCTTCGACTGAATCTGCCTCCACCACACTCTCAGGCAGTGCATTCCAGATCCTAACCACTCACTGCATGAAGAAGATTTTCCGCATGTTTCCATTGCTTCTTTTGCCAGTTACCCTAAAACTGTGCCTTCTTGTCCTTGATTCTTCCGCAGTGGGAACAGTTTCTCCCTATCTACTCTGTCCTGACCCCTCATGATTTTGAATACCTCTATTGAATTTCCTCTCAACCTTCTCCTCTCCAAGGAAAACAGTCCCAACCTCTCCAATTTATCCATGTAACTGAAGTTCCTCATCCCTGGAACCATTCTTATGAATCTTTTCTGCACTCTCTCTAATGCCGTCACCTCTTTCCTAAAGTATAGCAGCCAGACTAGACATGATGCTGCAGTTGAGGCTGAACCAGTGTGTTTTATACCAGTTTAATATAACATCCTTTCTTTTGTACTCTATGCCCCTATTAATAAAGCCTTGGATGCAGTATGCTGTATTAGCTGCACTCTCAACCTGTCAACTTCAATGATTATTGCACATACATACCCAGGTCCCTCTGCACTTGCACCCCCTTTCAAATTGTACCCTTTATTTTATCTTGTCTCTCCATGTTCTTCCTACCAAAATGAATCACTTCACACTTCTGTACATCAAATTTCATCTGTCACTTGTCCACTCATTCCATCAACCTGTCTATGTACGTTTGAAGTTCTACACTATCCTCCTCACAGTTCACAATGCTTCCAAGTTTTGTATCATCCTTCCCTATTTCTATAGCCACCTCCAGCCCTGCAATCCTCCGAAACATCTCTGCTACTCTTTTGCAACCTCAAATGGTAGGATGTATTTGAATGCATGTACCTCCCTGATGGTTTTTAATCTGTTTTTAAGTGATGTTGGTTGAGGGATAAATATTAGCCAGGAATCACACTTTAATGTTGTCACAATCTGAATTTATCATCTCAAATTGCTCCATCCCCACCTCTGGCACCATCAATACCCACCAGTACTTCACCCTCATATTATAGTACCCAAAATGCTCTCCAGACACCAAGTCCGAAAGAGCAAAGTCTATAGTGCTACTGCAGAGTGTTATTTCACCGTTCAATTGGGCGTACTATGAAAAGGGTACATGTGCACCTTTATGTTTCACTCAAATCCCAGTGGTGATGCTGCTGAATTTTGTACTGCTGTTAGACTAGCTATTTATTTAGTTTGTGTTCTGGGGACTGGCATTCGCGCGATGGCTCTCCCTGTGTTCACAAGACTATTTTAGCCCAGGGACAGGTGGTAAGCTGCTTTGATATGGGGCCAGCAATGGTGGCATCAAAATAAAGCCTCGCTGGATTCACCAGGGCTGGTGTCCAGGGAGACTCCTGTTTAAGAAAAGTCATCAGAGCTCTTCTCAGCCGCAGCTTTTGATCAATCAAAGAGTTTCCTTTGGGGTGTTGCCACCAGCTGAAGCTGAGTCAAGCACTGGGTAATGGCAGCATTGTCCTGTGAAGGCTGGTGGACCCTGTTTAAGCTGGGTGTATGATATGACCATAAGGGGGCCAGAGTTGATCGCATGAACAGTGGTAGTGCGCTCACACACTGATTTCCTGGAATTCAAGCTCAATTGAAACCAGTATAAAAGTGCCCTTATACCATAGATCCAGATGCATGCCGTCTTATCTCTCACCTCCTCCAGCCCTACAACCCTCCGAGAACTCTGCACACCTCCAAATCTGACCTCTTGTGCATTCCAATTTCCTTCACTTCAGCTGTCTAGGCCCTAAACTCTGGAACTTCCTCCTTAAACCTCTCCGCTTCTCCACCTCTCTCTCCTCCTTTAAGACTTTCTTAAAACCTACCTCTTTCACCAAGCTTTTGGTCACCTGTCCTATGTGACTCAGTGTCACATTTTGTCTGGTAATGCTCCAGTGAAGCACCTTGGATGGTTTGATTATGTTAAAGGCTCCATATAATGCAAGTTGTGGTTCAGACTGAGCAGCTATACGGTATCGCATGTTAGCTGTTTTGAGTTAAGTCAGCTACCTGTGTAGAAAGTCACGATGGTGACAATCTCACTATGACATGCATTTACTTTGTCCAACAAATGTATTGTGTGGTAGGTGGATGTCTTTACAGCAATGCAGTGTCTGACCTTGTTTATAGTATGCAAGTTATCTTCTGATGTGGGTAGCAGGGTCATTTGAGACCTCTGGGTGGTTGTCGCTGCCCTTCTGCCAGTCACACCAGACCACGGTAATGGTCCCATTCTCA
This sequence comes from Heterodontus francisci, assembly GCF_036365525.1. Lineage (NCBI taxonomy): Eukaryota > Metazoa > Chordata > Chondrichthyes > Heterodontiformes > Heterodontidae > Heterodontus > Heterodontus francisci. The sequence continues at coordinate 47,262,149 of NC_090393.1, forward strand.
GGGTTACGAGCCAGGGCCAACGGCAGAACCAGCAAATTTTCAGTGGTGATGGCGGAAGAGCTCAAACTTCGAGGGACATCAGCTGCTTACAGGCACAGGATCCTTCGGGAAGAGGACTTGTGTCTCCTTTAAATCATACTTGAGGAAGGCAACAGGAAACCACCTTGTACTTTTTCCCCTAGTCATATTGCTCATTTCTCATGGAAGTTAAAAAATGGGGAGGCTCTTAGGAACAACTGAAGAGGAAAGCGCAGGACCGTGAGGCGTGAAGAAATGAGCAGAGGACCTGCCCTTGGGCAGATTACCACTGCAATATTCTGATGTCCTGCGGTACGATCTCAAACCAGTTTTATGTGGGAATATTTTACTTCAGCAAAAATGTATCGATGCCTTTTTAAAGGTTTGTGCTGGATGTGCACACTTCAGACACCTCCAGCTCCAAATGGGGCCAATGTCCATTTCCAGTAGTTATTGTACTGCGAATTGGCATCTGTGATGTGAAAGGGATTTCAGATGTAAAGAAGTTGCAGGGAGTCTCGGCCTTTAACACCTGCAGCAGTACTGAGTTGCAGAATACAAATCTACTTCAGTTCAGTTAATGCTCTGATGTTCATCCTGCTAAGTCATAAGAGGGAAAAGAGTGCCCCCTACTGAACAGCAAGCACTCTGCACTGTGAGCTTCATATTCCATTTGCCAGCATTGCACCTTCAGGAAGAAGGATGCTACAATTATTGATATTGTTTTACTGCAAACGAATGTAAACTTGAAGCATCACAATGGCGACAACCATTTCTGTTCTACTGAGTTCACAATCAGCATGGGAGGGTCCAACTTACCAGACAAAACAAACCCTTTATTGATTGAAATTTCAACATTCTGCAAGATTCCGGTCACTTGAGTTTCAACAGTTTGTTTCTACTCATCACCGCCCCCCCCCCCCAAAAAAAAATTGTCAATGTACATGGGTAGAGGGGACTTTGTGCCCTTTTGGTACAAGCCCTGTGTCATTTTTTTTATTTGTTCCTGGCCTAAATTTTTCCTGTGCACCAGCCTGTGATTTTCTTCTAATTAATCTGCTCATCTCAGATTTATACTATGCCTCAATCTAGTCATATTAAAGGGTTATGTGTTGCTTGTTTTGTTTTTGTGAGCTAGTGTCCCATCTAGTACTGATTTCGCTTTCCATTTTCTTTGTCTGTGATGTCTTTGACATCTGCCCAATTTCCCTCACAGTCTGGTGAGTGATGAGGACACATCTACCTAATCAATTAGAGGCCTCCAGGGGGGGGGCGGGGTGGGGGGATGGATCTATCCATGTTCCTTTGTGATCCAGGAAGATGCTCTTTATTGGGAGGGCCACTCTTTGCAGGAAGACTTCCTCCATCCCTTCAGCAGGATGATGCCAGGGATGGGAAACTACATTTATGAGGAGACTTGAGACACTGGGGCTATTTCTGCTGGAGCGGAAAAGACTATGAGGAGCAGGCTCGAGGGGCTGTATGGCCTGCTCCTGCTTCTGTTCTTTATGTGCTTAATCAGAGGCATTTAAAACTGAAAAGGCAATTTGATAGGGTGAATAGGGAAGGGCTATTTCCTCTTGTTGCGCGATTATCAATTTAAAATTAAGTGACACTAAGAGTGAAGAGCGAGGTTAAGAAAAATATCTTTATGCAGAGTTGTTTGAGTACGGAATGCTTTGCCACGGGAAGTAGTTAAGGTAAAAACGATCACATCTTTTAAAGGAAAATTGAATAAATATTGAAGCCGAAGATGATACAGGGCTCTGGGGAGATCAGTGGGATTACTTTAGGAAAGAACGGGCACAATGGGCCGAATGATCCTCCTTCTAAGATGTAAACAACTCAGGTTCTGTGTTCAATGCTTTGTACCAAAATTGTAAATGTGTTCCTTGTACTGACAGTGCCAATTTTAGGACAATTCAAACTGAATTATGAGGCTGAACTCTCGTTCTACTGAACAATGTGCACATTGGGAAGGCCAGTAAACATCTAAATAGCAAGAGGTAGAAACTCCGCCTGTCAGTCCACGACTTCCCGTCCATTAAAGTGAATGGTGGGGAAATTGCAGGCTGGCGAGCACAGATGTTGTGTCCAGTGAACTTTCACACCCCCTTCCTGTGCAAGATATGCTGGGAAGTCAACCACAGTTATTCAGCCATAAACCTGGCTTAGGAACCACAAGTTACTGCTTTGTACTGGTCTTCAGGACCTAAACATCAACCCTGAAATTCCAGGTTTCTATCAGTCTCCCACGATAGCCCTGCTGAGAGACTGGCGGAATCCCTGGGGAAACGGTTAAAAGCAGTCGTCATTTTCCTTTGGCTTATGTCGGGATTCTTGTTAAAGGCCGATGGAAATTCGAAAGGAATGACATAAAATCTGCAAACAACTGTTTTTACCATTACTACAGGGGTCCTTCCAGTCTCCCATCAAAGGTACAGCAGCAGACTGGGAGAAACCCCATGGAATTTCAGAGTCATTGGGTTAGGTGTTATATCCATGTGATAGTGTAAAACAAGTTTTACATCTCTCCCCATTTCAATTCCATTGAAGTCAATTGGAATAAAAATCAGGAGAGATGTACACTGGGCTGCCAACTCACTATTGCCTGATTTACACTATGACACCAAGTGGAGATCTACCCCACTGAGTCTACATTTGGCCTAAATTTTTCCTGTGCGCCAGCCTGTGATTTTCTTCCAATTAGTCTGTTCATCTCAGATTTATACTATGCCTCAATTTAGTCAAAAACAGACTTTTTTTCATATTCGTCCTTGGGATGTGAGCATTGTTGACAAGACCAGCAATTATTACCCATCCCTAATTGTCCTTGAGAAGGTGGTGGTGAGCCATCTTCTTCAACCGCTGCAGTCCATGTGATGTGGGTACACCCACAGTGCTGTTAGGAGGGAGCTATAGGTTTTTGACCCAGTGACAGTAGAGGAACAGTGATATATATCAGGATGCTGTGTAGTTTGGAGGGGAACTTGCAGGTGGTGGTGTTCCCATGCGTCTGCTGCCCTTGTCCTTATAGGTGGTAGAGGTCATGGGTTTGTAAGGTGTTGTTGAAGGAGCCTTGGTGAGTTTCTGCAATGCATCTTGTAGATGGTACACACTGCTGCCACTGTGAGCCAGTGGTGGAGGGTGTGAATATTTAAGGTGATGGACGGGGTGCCGATCAAGCAGGCTGCTTTATCTTGGATGGTGTCAGGCTTCTTGAATGTTGTTGGAGCTGCACCCATCCAGACAAGTGGAGAGTATTCCATCACACTTCTAATTTATGAACAAACAAGCATATGAATTAGGAGCAGGAGTAGGCCACTCGGCCCTTCGAGTCTGCTCTGTCATTCAATAAGTTCATGGCTGAACTGATTACACCACATTTCCACCTACCCCTGATAACCTTCCACCCCCTTGCTGATCAAGAATCTATCTACCTCTGCCGTAAAAATATTCAGAGACTGTGCTAGCCTGTCCAATCTTTCCTCGTAAGACAGCCCGCCCATTCCAGGTATTAGTCTAGTAAACCTTCTCTGTACTACCTCCAACGCATTTACATCCTTCCTTAAATAAGGAGACTAGTACTGTACACAGTACTCCAGATGTGGTCTCACCAATGCCCTGTATAACTAAAGCATAACCTCCCTATGTTTGTATTCAATTCCCCTTGTGATAAACGATAACTTTCTATTAGCTTTCCTAATTACGTGCTGTACCTGCATACTAACCTTTTACGATTCATGCACTAGGACACCCAGATCTCTCTGCATCTCAGAGCTCGGAAATCTCTTACCACTTGTGAGACTTGTGCCTTGTAGATGGTGGACAGGCTTTGGGGAGTCAGGAGATGCGTTACTTGATGCAGAATTCCCAACCTCTTAACAGCTTTTGGAGTCACAGAATTTAGAAGGCTGGTCCAGCCAACTTAAAGAAAAAGTATATAATGTTGCATAGATGGGTCACAGGTCAGACGATCGGACAGAATATAAAGAGTAGCAAAGAATAACTAAAAGATTGATAAGGAGGGAAAAATTAGAGTACGAGAGAAAGCTAGCTAGAAATATAAAAACAGATAGTAAGAGTTTCTATAGATATTTTAAAAAGCAAGGAATTAGCAAAGTGAGTGTTGGTCCTACAGAAAATGAGTCTGGGGAATTAATGAGGCAAAATAAGGAGATGGCAGATGAATTGAACAGGTATTTTGCATCGGTCTTCACTATAGAGGTTACAAGTAACATCCCAGAAATAGCTGTAAATTAGGAAGTGGGAGGGAAGGAGGAACTCAAGAAAATTACAATCACCAGGGAAGTGGTACTGAGCAAATTGTTGGAACTGTGGACTGACAAGTCCCCGGGTCCTAATGGACTTCATCCTAGGGTTCTAAAAGAAGTTGCTGGTGAGATAGTTGATGCATTGGTTTTAATTTTCCAAAATTCCTTAGATTCAGGGAAGGTTCCATTAGATTCAAAAAGGGAGGGATTCAGAAAGCAGGAAACTACAGGCCGGTTAGCTTAACATCTGTCTTAGGGAAAATGTTAGAAGTCATTATTAAAGACGTTATAGCAGGTTACTTAGAAAAATTCAAGGTAATCAGGTAGAGTCAACATGGTTTTGTGAAAGGGAAATCATGTTTAACCAATTTATTGGAGTTCTTTGAAGAAATAACATGTGCTGTGGATAAAGGGGAACCGGTGGATGTATTGTACTTAGATTTCCAGAATGCATTTGATAAGGTGCCACATCAAAGGTTATTGCGGAAAATAAAAGCTCATAGTGTAGGGGGTAACATATTGGCATGGATAGAAGATTGGCTAGCTAACAGGAAACAGAGAGTAGGCATAGCTGGGTGATTTTCTGGTTGACAAGATGTGATTGACAAGTGGTGAGCCACAGGGATCTGTGCCGGGGCCTCAACTTTTTTACAATTTACATAAATGACTTGGATGAAGGGACCGAAGGTATGGTTGCTAAATTTGCTGATGACACAAAGATAGGTAGGAAAGTAACTTGTGAAGAGGACATGAGGAGGCTGCAAAGGGATATAGATAGGTTAAGTGAGTGGGCAAAGATCTGGCAAATGGAGTATAATGTGGGAAAATGTGAAATTGTCCATTTTGGCAGCAAGAATAAAAAAGAAGTATATTATTGAAATGGTGAGAGATTGCAGAGCTCTGAGATGCAGAGGGATCTGGGTGTCCTAGTGCATGAATCACAAAAGGTTAGTATGCTGGTTCAGCAAGTAGTTAGGAAAGCTAATACAATGTTATCGTTTATTGTGAGGGGAATTGAATACAAATGTAGGGAGGTTATGCTTCAGTTATACAGGCATTGGTGAGACCACATCTGGAGTACTGTGTACAGTATTGCTCTCCTTATTTAAGGAAGGACGGAAATGCATTAGAAGCAGTTCAGAGTAGGTATATTAGACTAATACCTGGAATGGGCGGGTTGTCTTATAAGGAAAGGTTGAACAGGATAGACTTGTATCGGTTGGAGTTTAGGAGAGTAAGAGGTGACTTGATTGAAACATATAAGATCCTGAGGGGTCTTGACAGGGTGGATGTGGAAAGGATGTTTCCCCTGGTGGGAGAATCTAGAACTAAGGGTCACTGTTTAAAAATAAGGGGTCGCCCATTTAGGACAGAGATGAGGAGAAATTTTTTCTCCAGAGGGTCGTGAGTCTTTGGAACTCTCTTCCTCAAAAGGCGGTGGAAGCAGAGTCTTTAAATATTTTTAAGGCAGAGGTAGATAGATTCTTGATAAGCAAGGGGTGGGGAGGAATATTACTGTGAATAGGTGGGAATGTGGAGTCTAGGTTATGATCAGATCAGCCATGATCTTATTGAGTGGCGGAGCAGGCTCGAGGGGCCAAGTGGTCTACTACTGCTCCTAATTCTGACGTTCGTATGGTGACCCCCCAGAATGTTGATGGTGGCGAATTCAGTGATGGTAATGCCATTGAATGTCAAGGGGAGATGGTTGGATTCTCTTTTGTTGGAGATGGTCATTGTCTGGCACTTGTGTGGCACAAATGTTACCTGCCACTTATCAGCCCAAGCCTAAATGTTGTCCAGGTCTTGCTGCATGCAGGCACGAATTGCTTCAGTATCTAAGGAGTTGCAAATGGAACTGACCATTGTACAATCATCAGCAAACATCCCACTTCTGACCATATGTTGGAGGGAAGGTCAATGATGAAGAAGATGGTTTGGCCAAGTCACGACCCTGAACAACTCTTACAGGGATGTCTTGAGGCTTAGATGATTGGCCTCCAACAACTACAACCATCTTCCCTTGTTCTAGGTATGACTCCAACCAGTGGAGAGTTTTCCTCCGATTCCCATTGACTCCAGTTTTGCTAGGGCTCCTGGATATCACATTCAGTCAAATTCTGCCTTGATGTCAAGGGCAGTCACACTCACCTCTGGCATTCAGCTCTTTTGTCCATGTTTCAACCAAGGCTGTAATGAGGGCTGGAGCTGAGTGGCCCTGGCAGAACCCGAACTGAGCATTAGTGAGCAGGTTGTTGCTGAGCAAATGTGCTTGATAGCACTTTCGATGATACCTTCCATCACTTTGCTGATTGTGAAGAGTAGACTGATTTGCTGGTTTGGACTTTTCCTGCTTTTTGAGGACAGGACATACCTGGGCAATTTTCCACATTGCTGGGTAGAAACCTGTGTTGTAGCTGTACTGGAACAGCTTGGCTTAGGGTGCAGCTAGTTCTGGAGCACAAGTCTTTAGTACTTCAGCTAGGATGTTGTCAACACAATTCTGCTGCTACTGATGGCCCACAGCATCTCATTGATGCCCAGTTTTGAGCTGCTTGATCTGTTCTGAGTCTATCCCATTTAGCGCAGTGGTAGTACCACACAACAGGACAATTTGATCATCTGGATCTTCACATTGTTTAAATCTTACCAAGAAGACCCAGAACAGTTCCACATTACAGGATCACTTTGGAAAGCCCTTCAGCTTGCTTGATCTCATCCTTCAGAATACCCACTCTACCATCTTTTCCTTACAAGTTCCAGCAGTTTTGAGTCCAGTGTCTGAAGTGTCAACCACCATTCTTGGTGACTCAGTTCAGCTGTTGATCATTATCTTGTGTAAAGAAATACTTCCTGTATTCTATCTATCATAAGCTTGCTCCTTACAACCATGAACTATCCTTATGTGTCAGCTACCTTGGACTATTTGAAAGTATTGTTCAGGGTTTACTTTATCCCATTATCAGGGTTTACTTTCTCTATCCCATTAAATATCTTGTATGACTGTATGTGGTGCCCTCTAAGACATGTCTTATCAAGGCTGAAGAGGCTTAGTTTATCCAATCATTTCTCATGGTTCCCCCTCTAACACCAGAGATCAGCCTTATTGCTCAAGCTCATTGAGCTGAAGCTTTGCAATAGAGAATGGAGTCTGAGGGAATAAGCCCAGAAAGCCAGCTGCATCAACAGTTTGTGCGGAACATTCCTGCATTAGTCTGCTGAAATCTGAGCCATATGAGCTAGGCGTTTGTATCTGGATTAAAAGATCTTCTGTACTGCTGAAGTAAGCAACACTGTTCTATTGCACAGCTCATTCTTCCCCATTTGAAGTCAGAGATTGGAGAGCAGGTGGAGGGAGGTCTACTGTGTTCTCTATCTCTTTAGACTTGAACTCGCAGTTCCGTTCCGAGTCTCATTCCATTTTGCTGTCAAGCCAATCCAACTAAAGGTCAAACTAGTCTAAATCTGGTTAGGTTGGAATAGAGATGGGTGCCATGTGATGATCTTTCTAACCCTTTGATCAAAACTGAAAGTATTACAAAGTTACTCCTTGTTGGGAGCACACAAAAGCCTTCTCTGGGTGAACTCCCATGGATCGCTGTATTGCAAATGCCCTACCCAATGTGGAACGAAAACCAACCGCTATCAAGGCAAGGAACCAAAGACAGGTTCAGCTCCATACTGAATTAATTGATCGTAGCCAGGATAGCAGTAGGAGCACTTCAGATGTCATTCACACCATCTGTATTCCAGTAGGGGAAATCAGCCTGGTTTCTTACTTCTGATCACCATAGTCATCTGACATGGAAGTTGCACCTAATTGTATATCTAATAAGGGCAGATTATGCTTGGCTGTGACATGCCCTCAGTTTACCTCTACTCGTGGCTAGGTCATATGAACATACAAATTGGGAACAGGAGTAGGCCACTCAGCCCTTCGAGCCTGCTCCACCATTCAATAAGCTAATGGCTGAACTGATTACTCCACATTTCCATCTACCCCCGATAACCTTCCACCTCCTTGCTTGTCAAGAATCTATCTACCTCTGCCTTAAAAATATTCAAAGACTCTGCTTCCACCGCCTTTTGAGGAAGAGAATTCCAAAGACTCATGACCCGCTGAGAGAAAGAATTTCTCCTCATCTCTGTCTTAAATGGGCGACCCCTTATTTTTAAACAGTGACCCCTAGTTCTAGATTCTCCCACAAGGGGAAACATCCTTTCCACATCCACCCTGTCAAGACCCCTCACGATCTCACACGTTTCAATCAAATCGCCTCTTACTCCTCTAAATTCCAGCAGATACAAACCTAGCCTGTCCAATCTTTCCTCGTAAGACAGCCTGCCCGTTCCAGGTATTAGTCTAGTAAACCTTCTCTGTCCTGTCTCCAACGCACATAAATGTCACATAAAGGTCTCACATAAATAATGGCTACTTGGACGAGGCCTACACCTCAGCATGAGTTGACGCATTAAGGAGAGAAATTAGTGAGAGTCGGGTTGGGAGGAAGCCCTCCAAACACTGTACTGTCCTCAAACAATTTGAAGCAGGAACAGACTAGAAGAGCTTTTGTGACGGGAATATTGCAAAGCTGAACATGGATAGTGCAGTCGAAGGGTTAAAGCCTCATGTCTTCATTAGAGAGATTATGTCACTGGGTGAGTTTACTCCTTGAATGAAATAAACAATCAGTAAATCAATACAGTTTACAGCAGCTGCACTATTGCAGCTGTGTTCCCATTAACAGCACCAGTGTGCTGTACACCATCCATAAATTCACTCCTCTATGTCTGTGAGAGACACAGCCTTAATACCCAGCTCTTTGAAGTTCAGAAAGAAAGTGGCAACTCCCATCTTATTCTAGGAAACCTGCCTTGTTTCCAATGTTTTTCAGTTGTTACAGTGCTCAGCAACATGTCTGCTCTTAAAAAATGCTGCTCCACAAACGTTGAGGGGAAAGAACTTTATGTCTCCATTCTGCCTGCCATCACCCAACTCCATTTGAGAAGTTGTTTTCTCATCACTTTCTAAGAGGGAAGATTTCTATTGTTTGCAATATGTTGTGAGATTATAAATGTGTGTTTGTTATCCCCAATTTAAGTAAAAGTAGGCAGTGGTAGAGGTTCGCAGCATCTGTAAAGAGAAAGGACAGGGTATGATGTCTCAGGTGTGTACCTTTTACCTCTATACTTAGAGAGGTGTACGGGCACTTTGGGGTGAGCCCTTTTTCCAAACACAATTGTAAATTATTCATTTTTGCTCAGAGGGATTTCCTGGTCTTCACTTCCCCCAGCCCCCAACCCTAACCAAAGCCCGCGACCACCTGCCTGAGATCAGGAACTTTCACTGTGGAGATTCAGAAAGAACAATCCAAAAGCAGGTTTTCAGTAGGAATGATTCAGAATTTTAAGCTGAAAAGTTGTGGCCAATGTTGATGAAAGCAGGTTATTTAACTTTGACTGTAAGCACAAAACTAAAGGATGCAAGTGTTACATGGAATTTCAGCACCAGGCCATTTGACCCAACTGTTTATGCCAGCATTTATACTCCGCAGGAATCTCCACCCACTCTAGTTAGCTCCTTTCACCCTGCACCAGCCCCCCAGCCCCCATTTCCCTGTATTCCCTTCTCCCTCATGTATGCAAGCTAAAGTAATAGACGTCAAACAAGGTTTGAGACGAGTAGGAATACTTATCCCCAGAGTCAATGGATGTCTGGAATAGGCCTGCACCTATAACAGTTACTGCTGCACCAGTGAACCCAGTAATACAGTCCCCAACGTTTATAGTAGGTGTGTTAATGTGAACGTGATTTGCTTGCTATGCACAATGGCCGGTATAACAAGGCAGCACTCTGACAGTAATCTCCTAATCTGTGTACTGAAACTAGAAAATTTACCAAGATGTTACCAGCTGCAAGTCCTTCTAACTGAGTAAAAGGTGCTTTCATTAATCGTCTTGAAACTATCAATGCAAAATTCATTGACCAATAAATACAAGCAAGCTACAAGCGATTGTTTTAAACAACATTGCATTAAATGGGATTATTTTGGTGAGAATAAATTGACTCAATTTCTGTTCAGATTTTTGTCACGTTTTAGAGTATTTCACTCATTATAGCCCCAATACAGCACACAGTCACAAGACGTGTGGAAACAATGTGAAATTGGGATACCAGAATGACATTTAAAATCAGCTGCCAAAGCTTTCTACTTTGACTGGAAAGCCGCTTTTCTTGGAGGGTTGAACAAAAAAATATGTATAGACAAGGAAAAAGACCAAAAAAGAAAGTCCTGTTTGTGATTAAAGCTGAAGCACTCTAGTTCTTCTTGATAAACTCAGCTTGTGTGATCAAAAATTCCTGGTGAGTGAGCGCAGTTCTTGCTGCCCGAAGTGGAGCACTTAAGATGCTGTCACTGGTAACTTTGAAATTGGCTTAAATGCAAGTGGATAATGGTACTTGCTTTTTGGATGACAAAAATGATTGCCTGTTTTAAATATGGACACTTTAAGTTTTGGGAGACTGCATAAAGAAAAAAAGACTTGCATTTCACAACCTCAGGGTGTCCTCTTTATTTTGTCAAGTTTTATTAATAGTAGCCCTGCCATTGACATCAGTGCAGTAAAGCAACAGGAACATATACTTGGTTGTTGCAGGTGCCAAACGACACCATGTTTTCCCAGAGCCAACAGGCTGACTAGATAAAGCCGACCTGTCGCTTTCCTATTGTTGCTGAATGGTCTACCTTCCCTTTAGGCAGTTCCTGCAAACAACCTGCGGCACAGTGGCGCAGTGGTTAGCACCGCAGCCTCACAGTTCCAGCGACCCGGGTTCAATTCTGGGTACTGCCTGTGCGGAGTTTGCAAGTTCTCCCTGTGTCTGCGTGGGTTTTTGCCGGGTGCTCCGGTTTCCTCCCACCACCAAAGACTTGCAGGTTGATAGGTAAATTGGCCATTATAAATTACCCCTAGTATAGGTAGATGGTAGGGGAAAATAGGGACAGGTGGGGATATGGTAGGAATATGGGATTAGTGTAGGATTAGTATAAATGGATGGTTGATGGTCGGCACAGACTCGGTGGGCCGAAGGGCCTGTTTCAGTGCTGTATCTCTAAATAAATAAATACTAAATAAAAACCTGCACTCAAACTGGCATTGCAATCTGCTTCCTAAAGTTGATCAGCAGTATAAACCCTATTAGAAAAAAAGGTTTAGATGAACATTTGGTTAGTAACAAGGGTGTATGTTATATGGATAAGTACAGACGGAGCTTACCAAATGCTATGTGGAATCTGAAAGCCTCTAAGCTGCTGGGACCGTGGAAGGGACATACCAAGGATGCAACTAGTGCAGGATATATAATGGTAAATACAGAACTCTGGAGTTTTAATTGATGGCAAAAAAACTGTGTGAAATCTTTCCTCAAAAGGTTCAATGAGTTGGTTAAACTCCAAAATAAGAGAGGATTCTGCATGGCCTATAGAAAGAATGGAATTGATGGGGAAAATCACCTCTTATTCTATATTTCCTTATGTTCTTGGGGCCATCACAGCTTCACAGTGCATCAGTCGTCCTGGCAGAAATTGTATTCCATGAGAGTAAATGGAGCTCTCAGCTGTGGAAAGAAGGGAACGGCTCATTGTAATGGTGGAATCCATTCTTCCAATCGTCCTCCTGGGTCTCATAGTATTAAAGCACTAAGGATCTCTCTGTAGAGCAGGCGCGTGCACGGAACTACCACAAATTGCGCGGTGGCTGAGGCAGTAAAAACATTCTTTTGACAATCTCATCTGAACAGGAAGGAGTGGTAGCACTTTATTTCCACAGGCATTTCCAAATAACATGGTGAATGTTCTGTGTTGAATTAGAAGGACTGGGTGGTATTTAAGTTGCAAGTGCAAATACTTAGTGGGGCCTACCTGCATGATCACCATGAGAAAATCTCTCTAATACCTTCATTCGTTTTATGATGCTATTTTGATATGACTAGACTGAGTGGTGCCTTGTGTTGTCAGAAACTGTAAACAGAATTTTCGATTTTTCAAATGCTTAATGTCCGATGACAAGACTGTTTGAGATAAGCAGCACAGTAGGATGTCTTAACTTTTATAGTACGAAACAGTCCTTTCCATCTTTGAGGGGAGTTGCAGACCTCACACTGAAATGGTTTCCAGACTTTTGAGTAAGTGGAAAAAAAACAAATTCCAGTGATTGATGAGTAAAAGATGTCACAAACAGATGGTTTATCCCTTGGCTGTATTTCAACACTGATTAAAAACTTTTATCTTTGAGCTCCCCCTATTCTCCCTTGGTAAATACATTGCACAGTGTGAAATTGAGACACAGACTAGACTCAATCCTGGGCCAATGCTAAGCTGGTTGATCTCAGCCAATAAAATTGGCCACAGCATCCCATTGCTTATGGAAGGTTTGTGAGGAGGGGGTGGGGTGGGTGCCGGGAAGGAGCATTAAACAGGGTCTCCCACTCCTGAATACTATCTAGTGACCCCTGGTGAAAAGAAAATTAATAAACACTTGGAATTATCACATTTCTCAGAACAATGCCAAAACATTTCATGTGAAATGGGTTACATTGAAGTGTTATTACGTAGGTAAATGAGTATTTGTGTAAACAGTGGGTGAAGACATGATTGGGCTTCCCCGACCGCACATCTAGTCACGGCACACGTGTTGAGGATGGCAAGGTACCAAAGGACGTCAGCTGCCATTGGAACCATAACCCAGCCACAAGGGAGAATACTGGGGGAGAGATTGAGGGTAACATGCTTGTAGAGATGGCATTGGGGCACCAATTTGTTCGATGGACTGGCAGAGTTAGGTTCACATATTCAGTCCTGCCCCCTGCCAACCATGGCAAATTCTGAAATGTAGCCATGGTTCTATGAGGAAGCACTGCACACAGGACCAGTGTTTCCTGAGTGGGAGGAGGGACAAGATGGATTGGAAAGCCATCCCATACCTCTCTTGTGTATCTCCTGGCATCCAGTTTCAAAGCACAATTCAAGAGACCTGCCAGCACATCACTCACTTAGTTTCTCCACCATGCATGACGTGTTATACAGGGGAGCCAGTGAGCAACATTTAAAGATGATGTGTTACTGTTAAAAATCCTAATCTTGTATCATGTTGGTGACAGTTGATGACACGTTTAACTCAGCAGTCTACCAAACCGAAGCAAGATGTATAGAAGTGCAAGTTACTTGGGGGAAGAACAGGGGAGGGAAGGAGCTTAAAAATTTATCTGCTGCATACTGTATCGCTGAAAAGTGCTCTGGCTACCTTGCCTAGAAAAATATTACTAATTGTGCTACTATACATTGTATTGGAGAAAATAACATTATTGGTGTGCTTACTGTAGTTAAACTGATTTTGTTTGTTTAAAATGTTCTTTGTACTTAGGAATCTTGCACTTGATTTTGCAGGCGAAGCGGGCAGTCCAGAGAGGAGCTACAGCTGTCATCTTTGATGTATCTGAAAACCCAGATGCCATTGACCAGGTATGGAATAGATTCTCTGTATATACCTGTACTGAGTTGGCCAGGCCCTTTTAGAGCGAAGAAGAAAAGCAGAGAATGTTACCAATAGCTTTGGTCACTATGGACCTTGTGCAATATAAAACGGATGACAGTGAATTGGTGGCCCATTTTACATCTCCGCCCATTTTCATTCTCATTGAAGTCAAATCTACCCGAGTATGTAATGGCAATATGATTTTACAAGAAATACCAGAGGATTAATGTATTTCATAGAATCATAAGAGTTACAGCACAGAACAGTCCATTTGGCCCATTGGGCCACTTCTAGCTCTGCAACTATCAACTTTTGGGCGGCACAGTGGCGCAGTGGTTAGCACTGCAGCCTCACAGCTCCAGGGACCCGGGTTCGATCCTGGGTACTGCCTGTGCGGAGTTTGCAAGTTCTCCCTGTGTCTGCGTGGGTTTCTTCCGGGTACTCCGGTTTCCTCCCACATGCCAAAGACTTGCAGGTTGATAGGTTAATTGGCCATCATAAATTGCCCCTAGTATAGGTAGGTGGTAGGGAAATATATACGGACAGGTGGGGATGTGATAGGAATACGCGATTAGTGTAGGATTAGTATAAATGGGTGGTTGATGGTCGGCACAGACTCGGTGGGCCGAAGGGCCTGTTAAAGTGCTGTATCTCTAAACTAAACTAAAAAAAAAACTAAACTCTAATCCCATTCCCCTGTCCTTGCCCTGTATTCTTTATGTACTGTCCTTTCAAATATTTCTCCAATTATCTTTTAAATTATGTTATAGTCTCTGCCTCAATAGTCACTCGTGGTAAAGTACTCCATGTTCCAATATCCCTCTGTGGGGAAAAAAAAATCCTTAGTGATAATCCTGACTTTATATTCCTTTGTAAATGAATTGCCAACCATTGAAAACAATCTTTCACTATTTACCTTTACGACATCACTAAACAGCAACCAGAGGAATCTCTACCCAAAGGAGTTACAGGTGGTTTTAAAATTATTTTTCTTTCTGCCTCTTTACTCTGGAGGTTCTGTTCTAAGTTTCTGTTTTTGCCCTTTGCACAACATTTGACTTTATCCTACCAATCGTCCCCCACCCCTCTCCCCATTGTCCCTGCCTCCTCCATCCCCATTACCCCCCTCGCTGTTTGTCACCTTAGAATTTAAGTGTGGAATTGTGAAACTTGCTTGGAGGAGGTGAAAATTAATAAACTACATCCCTCTTATGCAAAGAAACCGCCATACGTCAACCCCTAACACCAACCCAGCTGAGAATACCCAACTCAGCAAAGGCTGAGGTTCAAATTGGTGACTTTATTGATTTGCATGGCTTATGAAAAGGAGGGGGCCATTTAGGCACTTGAGTCTGTTCTGGCATTCAAATAGATCATGGCTGTTTTGTATCTTAACTCCATTTACCTGCCTTGGTTCTGTAACCCTTAATAGCCTTGCCTTACAAAAGTCGATCAATCCCGGTTTCAAAATTGTGAATTCACACCCCCCCCCGTCCCCCCCGACCAGCCTCAACAGCTTTTTGGGGGAGAGGGTTCCAGATTTTCATTACCCTTTACGTGAAGAAGTGCTTTCTGACATCGCACCTGAATGGCCTAGTTCTAATTTTAAGATTATGTCCACTTGTTCTAGACTCCCCCAACCAGAGGCAGTAGTTTCTTTTTATTCTATAAACTGCTTTGATCATCTTAAATGCCTCAACTAGATCACCCCGTAATATTTTATATTCAAGGGAATACAAGCCAAGTCTATGCAACCTGGCCTCATAATTTAATCATAATAGCCCTGGTCTGGCTAAAATTCTGCCTTAGTGTCTCACCAGTCAGTGCTTTACTGATTTAAGTCTTTGAGAGGGGAGTTTTGTCCTTTAATTGTTTTGGGTAATTTTGAAAAGTCTTAGTTTATAAAGAATTACCTTTTTACATCGCTGCCTATTTAGAAAATTCCACGTACTGTTTATTTATCATCTTCAAAGGCCACCATGCTGTCAAGCCATGTAGCTGCTGCCAATTTTTAGCTCCTTTATTGCCCATATTTAAATTTACTCTTCAAAATACAGGCTGTAGTGGTAGACATGCAAGAGGCCAGCATTTGAATAGAAAATACGTTGTATGTGGATAGTCAAAACGTTCTACAGGGACTTCTAAGTATTTAATACATTATACATACAAAAAAATTTGGAGCCTGTGGTGCTTTGAGATGTCAAAGGTATTAACAAATGGGGGAAAGAAAGCCAGTCATTGCAAACTCTGTTTCTTCTGACCTGAAGCTGGAAACTTATAATCCACAAACCTGACCTCAGCATGTCCCTATTTTCAGCAGTGGAACTTTGTGGCCTAAAAAGGGATCCGCCAATTTAAGCACATCCGCACGTTAGTAACAGAATGCATTGTTCATTTCATAACGCTTTTAATACTATAAAACGCACATCCCCTGACTTGCTATGCCATTGGAGACCCTACAAACTAAGGCATAGATTAACATCAACCAACTCCTACAATGAACATAACAGTTTTTAAACTCCACAAAGGACTACCCCACTCCCCACCAGCCTCCCCCTTCTTCCCCCAACCAAGAATGCTACGTAGCAACTGCCCCCTTGGTCAAAGAATTTTATTGTTGAGATAAAATAAAAATTGCGTGGTCCTTTGAAAATGAAGAACTTTATTAACAGATTATTAAAGGGTGCTGGGCTTTATTGAAGGCCCTTTATCCAAAGGCATATTGCATTCTTACAGGTGTACATCACCTAGGGGTATATTTTCCTCAGTTTGCCCATATTAGCAATAACTCAGGCATAGGAACTAAGGACAGGAGTAGGACATTCAACTCCTCCAGCCTCTTCTGCCTTTCAATATGATTATGGCTAATGTGTATCTTACCTCCATTTACCTGCCTTGGTTTCATAACATTAAATGCCCTTGGATTCCTGGTGACCCACTAAAAACAGGGTCCCTAAGTCAGGATAAAGGAGACAGATTTAGCAGGGTAAATGTGAGAGACCAATTCGTGGACAAGTCTTTTAGAATCCAAATTAACAACAAGACCACTATAAAAGCTGTTTTACATCCTGTCGAAAGTGACATTTTAGGTCCGATTCTATATCCAGGCCTTTGCCTGGAGGGGTAGCTGGGCAATTCTGAGCCTGCAGTGTCCGATTCTTCATCCATCCACTAATTTAAATGGGCAGAAAGGCAGGAAATGTGGGCCCCATGATTTCCTCTCTTGACAGCCAGAAGCCCCCACCCTAGGACTAGGTCACTGTGGGAGTGCATGTGTAATGGATTGATTCTGACACTCTTTGATGCTGCTGCCTTTAGTTTTTTATGATTTAAATGGATTTCTAAAGTCCTGCCTCTGTCGCCTGTTCTGCCTCCTCAACCATCTTTTTAACTTTCAGGAATTCAGACCGTTCCTGTACAGTGCTAGTGCAAACCCTAATTTATAAGGTACAAATTTAGTGGAGTAAATAGAGAGAAACTGTTTCCAATGGTTGAAGGGTGGTGAACCAGAGGTCTCAAAATTAAGGTGATTGGCAAAAGAACTTCTGGAAAAACTTTTTTTTATGCGAGTGATTAGTGTCTGGAATGCAGTGCCTGTTAGGGTGGTGGAAACAAATTCAGTAGTAGGCTGCAAAAGGGAATTGGATAAATACTAGGAGAAAAAAATTGATGGGATATGGGGAAAGAGCAGGCAGAATAGGGTTAAGAGATTGCTCTTTGAAAGAGCCAGCACAGACTTGATGGGCTGAATTACCTCCTACTCTGCTGTGCTGTTCTATGATTCTGTAAGAATCGACGCATCTTATTGCTGAAGAATGACCCGTGCTGAAAAATCAATCATTAAACACTCAGAATTGAGGTGGGAGGCACACTTTTATACATTGTAAGAAGCTGAGCTTTTTTTTTTCACTTCACTTTAGAAAGTATGCAGATCAACTAAAACAAGAAAGAGGGAGAGTTGGAGTTTATTGTGGGGGAGGTGGATAAAGGAGTTTCACAATTTTGTGGAAGATTATTACTTTGCAGATAGTTGGAACTCTTGATTTACTAGCTCTATAAAAGGAAGAGAGACTTTATTCATACAGCACCTTCCACAACCTCGGGATGTCCTAAAGCAATTTACAGCCAATGACATATTTTGTTTTGAAGTGTAGTCACTGTTGCAATGTAGGAAACGTGGCAGAAAGCTAGTGCACAGGAAGCTCCCACAAGCAGCAACGTGATAAAGAGCATATGATCTCTTTTTTTTAAGTGATTTTGGTTGAGGAATAAACATTGGTCCATTTACCAGGGGGAACCCCCCTGCTCCTTTGCAAAAAAGGAACATGGGATCTTTTATGTCCACCCGAGAGGGCCTCAATTTAATATTTCATCCAAAAGATGGCATCTCCAACAGCGCGACACTCCTTCACTGAAGTGTCCGCATAGATTTTGCACGCAAGTTTCTAGAATGGGACTTGCACCAACAACCTTCAGACTCGGGTGAGACTGCTACCAACTGAGAATATGTAATCGGGAGTGATTTTGAAAGTAGTCCCCCCGCCTCCTCAGCAGCCCCCACTTGTTCATTAACCTGTGTGATTAATGAAGAGGCTTTGATGATCCTTCGAACAATAAAAATGCAGTGAAAGCTGCCATCACCCTCCAGCCAGTACTGCAGATATCAAACCCAACACAAAGGCTGATTCTGGATCTCAGAAATACAATACGGAGATGTTTTACGATCATGGGCAACGGGAGAAAAACAACAGTTATTTAGCGCAATTTAATCCTTTCCCATGGAGCAACAATGTGGTTGTGGAACTAGGCTCAGTAGCAACTTTGCACCACTGAACAACAGCATGAAAGATACCCCACCAGTGCTAATTAAAGGGACCATCAACTACTTGCAGGTTAGTTGCTGGTTGATTTCCTCTGGCTGTTGCTACAATTCTGCAAGTGTTTGGTGCTTTCCATAATTGCTTCAAGTTGCAAAAGTCTACACAGAGTGGCATAGCACTAAAGGACCTTTTGCTGACTTCAACTTTTCTGTACAAACTAGTTGCTCCAAGCCATGGGTGGCCCAGTAGGGCTTCCTCTTGGCTTTGAGAATGGTTGGGTGAAGGAGCAGAAGCCATGCAGAGCAGGACAAGCCGCTGGGAGAGCAAGGAAGAGGTGAGGGAGCAGGGGTCTCAGCAGGAGGCCATATCTGCATGGGGTTTGAAGGGAGCAGATCTATTAGAGAGCAGTTTGCAGGAATTCTGTGAGTCTAAGATGGCAGCAGTCTGAGTTTCCATTGCCGCAAGCCAAGATAGCTTGTCAGTCGTCTGAACTTCCACTGCAGCACTCAGACATTGGGTGGATGCAGCTCATGCTCAAATTGAAACTGAGACATCTGCCATCGGATGCTGCATCATGGTTGGTTCAAGTGTGCTTCTGAAGCTGGCCACCATAGTGGAAAGGATGGACTCCAAACTCTGCGCAAAGCCCTGTACCAAGTTGATGCTGAACTCCTCCATGCTTCTAGACATCGAATGCAGCCTTTCTGGCAGGCTTCCAAATCCAACAAGCATTTCCTTGTGTACACCCATCAAAGTCCTCACCTATGCAGCAGAACTCATGTGTGACCTCCCCCTCCAGTGAGCTGGCACCTGCACTATCCCTGCCCCCAGCCCTGGTTACAGCACACTCATGCCTGATGTCTCACCACATGCAGATCCCGTCTCTCTGCTATCCTTTAGGATACACGCTGTGTCAGTATCCAAGCTGCCGCCTTCAGTATGAAACTAAGTGACAATGAGTCTTCATCATCACTCTCTTCTTGGTGGTTCTTCACTGCCTGGCCAGATTGTGCTTCTTGGGTATCTGAAAGGCACAAAGAAAGGTTGTGGTGAGGGGAGGGGATGAAAGTAAGAGGTTACATAATCTGCAGCTTGTACGTCAGAAAAGAGTTATGGGATGATGAGGGAAGTGGGATTTGAGATGAAAGTTTAGGTGCCGAGGATAGTATCATTGCTTTATTCTTTCGTGGGATATGGGCGTCGCTGGCAAGGACAGCATTTGTTGCCCATCTCTAATTGTTCTTGACAACTAAGTGGCTTGCTAGGCCATTTCAGAGGGCAGTTAAGAATCAACCACATCTTCAATGGCTTCAGCCTCACTGCTGGCTACAGCCTCACCAATGAGAGTCCCAATAATGGCCAGTACCGTCTCCTCCATGTTGGGACGTGCGCACAGGGCTGCCCTCTCCTGTTAGTTCCTGCTGCCTCTGGTTGTGAGCCATCTTGTCCTGCAAGAGAGAGGGAAACATCTCAATGAGTGTCGTGCAATCTGTTTGAGCAATGTGGCTGTCATGGTTAAATAGTTAGCAGTGTCTACAAGCTGCGTGATATGGGTGCGGGGCTTGCAGTAGTGCTACGTGTGTCAAGGTGAGGTGAAGCATATGAATGTTAGGTATGAGTCCTGATTGATGCAGATTGTTGTTCAGTGAGTAAGGGGTGGGGGGATGGGTGTGGTGATTTGAGCAGTGTGTGAGGCTAGTGGTGCTGTTAAGTGGGATATGGCATTTGAAGATGCGTTCACTGACCTTAACCACTTGTGTGCGGTCATTGAATTTCTTGTGCGCTACATTCAGGACCTCAGGACTAGGTTCCTTTTATTGACTTCCATGGTTATCTGCTTTCACTGCCTTTTGACGTGATGTTGTAGGGCCTCCTCACCCACTATGGATGTACTTTTTTAAAATATTTGTTCGTGGGATATGGGCGTCGCTGGCCAGGCCAGCATTTATTGCCCATCCCTAATTGCCCTTAAGAAGGTGGTGGTGAGCTGCCTTCTTGAACCGCTGTGGTGTCAGTACACCAACAGTGCTATTAGGAAGGGATTTCCAGGATTTTGACCCAGCGACAGTGAAGGAACGACAATACAGTTCCAAGTCAGGCTGGTGTGTTGCTTGGAGGGGAACTTGCAGGTGGTGGTGTTACCATGCATCTGCTGCCCTTGTCCTTCTAGGTGATAGAGGCCGTGGATTTGGAAAGTGCTGTCGAAGGAGACTTGGTGAGTTGCTGCAGTGCATCTTGTAGATGGTACACATTGCAGCCACTGTCTGTCAGCGGTGAAGGGAGTGAATGTTGAACGTGGTGGATGGGATACCAGTCCATTGGGCTGCTTTGTCCTGGATGGTGTCAAGCTTCTGTAGTATAAGGGTCTGAAAGGGTTAATGTTTGAGACAGTGAGTGTAACCCCTCCGTGACAGCAAAATACAACAGTGGCTACAGGACATCTCTCCTTTCTAACTCCTCCATCAAGACCTCCAGTGCAATGCCGGAAAGCCTTGGACTCTGCTCTCTCCCATGTTGTGCCATTCCTCAATGTCTCCCAGGTCAGATTCACTTCCGGCACGACTCTGAACACTTGTTCCAGCTATAATGCAGCTTCCCTTTAAGAGTTGTAGGCTAGCTTTAAGAAGCTAAGAAGATTCTGGGCCCCTGGATGCAGCTAATAAACAGTACGGTCCCTGCATTTCAAACAATGGGTATGGGTTAATTGCACATTGTGATCCTTGTGCCTGTTTTCGGGGACTATCCAATTTAGCACCCTGTGTCTTTTAGAGTGGCTTAGAAGGTATTTGACCGCTGTGCTTGATCCTGGGTAAGCAGCAGTTTTCTGAGTTAATGCAACAGCAGCAGTCTGCTCATCATCACATCTGTAGAACAGTAACTGTTTACAGCAAGCTGCCTCCCAAACAGTTGACATCTCCATCTAGGGAATTCACCTCTGAATCAGTTTCCTTTCGGTAATAGTTCTAACCTCCTGCCATCACAAGTTACTGTAATAGCATTGTGGCAGTGCACTGTGACACCTTTGCACGTCAATGGTACAGAATTGGCTATGAAATGCTGCGGAACATCCTGAAGTTGTGAAGGATGCTGTATAAATGCGGGTCTTTCTTCCCTTGAACCTTGTGTACAGCTAGGTTATGAAACAATGAGTTTCCAGACATGACTACAAGGGATGAGTTTCTCAAACGGCTTGCATAGAGACATTGCAAATGCATTTGTGAGGGCTTCCTGTGTTCAGCATTTTGATCGAGACTCAAAACCTAGGGGTAGATTTGATAGTGTAAAATGGCTCATAACGATTTTTATTTCCATTGACTTCAACAAATCGGGAGAGATTAAAAAGGGGCTTCCAACTCGCAATCACCCATCTTACACTATCACACAGGGTTAATATCTATTATTTATCTATATCACATGCTTTTCCTGTAAAGTTTCACGCTGACTTCCTGTAACCCTATCCCTGTCACACTTTGTTTTTTGCACCCCTGTAAAGTAACATATTCTCTAACTCACCATGAGCTACACCTCAGGGTTTCTGCAAATATAGATAGATAAGAAGAGCGGGGATACAGTACTGTGAAGCTGGTGGGAACAATTTAACTCTATCTGTACTTCTTCCTGGTGTCAATGGCGTCAAATGGCAGACATTTTAAACATGAATTATTGATCCAGATTCATAATTTCAGCATTATCAATTGTTTTCGATTGGAGTGATAATTTCCCTCATAAGTCACATCAGTCAGGAGCAGTGAATATGTGTGGTTATATTTTCTCTTTTAAAGAACCACTTGCTGTACACACCCTGCAATATTGCATTGCATCCACTAATTCAATGCCAGTACATAGGCCCAGTCATAGGCCCAGCTTTCTCTTTAAGCCTGATTGGCAGTGATTTTGGTTAGTGTCAGCTATGGCTCAGTTAACAGCACTCTTGCCTCTGAGTCAGAATGTTTTGGTTCAAGCTCCATTCCAGAGACTTGAGCAGAGAATCTAGGCTCCAGTGCAGTACTGAGGGAATGCTGCATAGTTGAAGGCACCATCTCTTGGATGAGACCTTAAAATGAGGCCCTGCCTTCCCCATCAGTTGGGCGTAAAAGATCCCATGGCACTATTCAGAGAAGAGCAGAGGAGTTCTGCCCAGTGTCCTGGCAAATAGTTATTCGTCAGTGATATCTAAAAATAAATTATCTGGTCATTATCACATTACTGTTTGTGGGAGCTTGCTGTCCATGATTTGGCTGCTGCGTTTCCTATGTTACAGCAGTGACTACACTTTGATAGTGCGCCATTGGCTGTAAAGCATAAATCCAAGTCCTTTCTTTTTTCTTTTGTATTCCTTGTTGGGAATGTTCTTTTTTTCCTGTTAATAAGGAATGAAATTTCCCTCAGTAAAAGCAGGAGCATGTCTGCATTCAATGTGCCCAAGAACAAAAGTGCATTTTCACAAATCGCGCATTTAAAAGGAGCTCATTCCCACGATTGCTTTAGCAGGTCATCAGTGCAGAGGGAAACAGACACTTTCCTGTTATTGCTTCAAGAAGGAACTGACCCAACATCACCATTGGTGTAAATTAGAGTAATCTAGTAGCTACATTTTATGCATCCTTCAGCAAAAAGCAGAACAAATTGTATAAATTAATCCAAGTTATTTATAATAAACTTTAGGACTGAAGAGTAGCCCTAGAATTTAGGGTATCTCTCCAATCCTGGACGAATGTTTCCAGCTCCATGCTTACGTGGAGATCTCTCTAAGTCACTTCTCAGCTTTTTGCCTCCTGATTGTCTCTGCTCTTCTAAAACAAACTCATGCTGAGCTCCAGTTCCCCTGGTGCTATCCCTTGCTCGGTAGCTTGCTGAAGTGGCTTTTGTCAAGTCTGACCCTAGGCAATGATTGGTGGCGTCCTATTTGAGCATTAGAGGTGGTATCGCAGCCAAAGTGGGTCCTACCCTCCATGTTACAAACTCACAGGACAACAGTCTTGCTTGTACTGTGTCTTTTTTGAACTGAATTTGTGATGGCTGCCTGCAGTACGTGCCTCATGGTAGAGGTCACATGACTAAGGCAAGCCAGGAGGCACATTAGTACAATATTGCATTTCTATCTCAAACACCCCCTTTTCATACAAAAAAAAACTTGCATGCATTATTATTTACACTTGAGTTACCGAAGTTACCCACTATGTACACAACTGTTCTCATGCATTAGCAGTCTGTTATTCTCGTTAGTCTCTACACATGCATTGCACACATAGGGCTGGATTCAATGAGCAGATCTGCAGTGAGCTCAAAAAAATAGCAGCCTGCCCGTGCGGGCTGAATGCTAAAAAGCCGCCACGATCTTAAGATTTTTAAAGGGCAATCAGCCCTGCCGGGAAATTTAAGTTTTTAAACAGATATCCCCCAGAATTACATAACTAAAGTTCCAATGCCCTTCTCCCACCCCCCCCTCAATAACAGTTACATTAACTATTTGCCCTATTCCCCCCTCCCACAAACACTTACCTTTAACATCTGACCTTCACCCACCCCCCCCCAAAGTTTAAAGTACAACCGTTCCCACCATCCCCTACACCTGATGTTTATTTGACGCCCCCCCCTCCACCCCGACACTGATAAACTTACCTCCTCCCCTCTGGCCACCAGTGTCACGCCTCGTTTCCCTGGACGGGGATCTGAAGGCGCAGAAGTGCCCCTTAAGCTCACGGGTGAGTATATTTCAATTGATTTAAATATTCAAATTGTGGTCCCCTTGCCCAGCGGCTGGGGGGCCGCCACAAGGCTCGGCCGGGCCCTGCCGATGTCGAGGTCCATGGTGGGCCTCATCCGGAGCCATCTTCAGGACCCTCCCACCACAGTCATGATGTCGAGGGCTGCTTAAAATATAGTCTTTGAATTATTACTGGATCCTACCCTCACCTGGCATTCACATGTAGAGCACTGTCCAACAGGGCTCACTGGACAATGAGAGGCGTTGGGGAACAGGGAGGGGATCCCTGGCCAAGTTTTCCTATCTCCATCCCATGCCACTAGGACCAACTGCGACTCAGCACAGAACAGGGATCGAACCCAGGGATCTTTCCCAGTCCCTAGTTTTAGCCGTTGGAGGTGCTTCGTATTTGAAAGTTCTCAGCTTGGCTGTAGGTGTTGGCCTGTTACACAAACGAACGCCCCAGAAAGCAAACATCTATTACATTTGCAAACGTTTCCCTTTTGTGTTTCTTAGGATATTAGATAGGAATGCGCAGCACTGAAAAGAGGCTAAGGGCTGTCCACATCGCCAATCACAAAAGATCAAAAAAGAGACCAAACACCACTCTTGTCTCTCAGACCCCCTCAATCTCTGACCTAGGAATGTACAGGACTGCAAGAAACCATGGAGTCTGCACATTCCTCTGTGCACTTCTTTGGCTGCTTTGTCAGACTCAAAGTTGAAAAGCCCTCCACCCCTCCAGGTAAACACTGGTATTGCTGTCTGGGCAGGAATGGTAAATGTTGAAGGGAACAGTTTGAACTAGTCAAAGACCCAGGGCTAAATTACAATGAGCAGTTGAAAATTAATAAAAGATTTATAGCTAAGCCCAAGAACTATCATTAACTCCAGTGTCTTTGATGTTACGGATGGGAAAAATGCTTTCAGTTTCTAAGAAAAGGAAACGATAGATAAGGCTCATTGGTTTTGTTACTATGTTAACATATACCTGTTCACCAAAGAATGACTGTTACTGGAATTTAAGTCAGTTTACACAGGATTTCAACGATTAAGCCTTTCTTCGCGGAGCTGGTTTGGTGTTTCTGTATGGGAATGATTTAATCATGTCCCTCTGAATTGGCTAACTTATTTGTTCTTTAAAACAGTGAGTCAGAGGCATGCTAGGAGGAGGTGTTTAGGTATTGAGATTATGCTATGTAGTGTATTTATTCTAATCCTTTGTCTGTTATTTGTCTGTTAGAAGTGCTAACCTGTATAAAATAATTTACAAAGGACCTGTGGAGGGGGAAGGGTGAGGGATCCGGGACTGGGAGCCATGCATTGGGTGGCAAAGGGTCAGAGTATTTCTGTGGGACTAGGATGTACTCTGGTCGCCCATCTGAAGTCTCCTTATCAAGATGGCAGTGGCTGAAGCGCCAGCTCAAACAGGACAGCAAGTGACCCAGTGCCATTTTCAGGGCCTGTTTATGCCAGGCAGTGGCAGTGAAAATTAACTTCACCCTCTCCTTGTCTGTATACAAATCTTTTATGAGGATCGGGAAGCATTAACCTGCTCATTGAAGGGTGGTGCCATCATGAAAACATTTGGCAAATCTTTTGGGACAGGAGTCCCTAGCATCATTTTTCTAAGATTCATATTGGGTGCAATGATAGAACAAAACATTTCAACTTAATTTACATATTGCATCAGGAATCTATAGCTTCGATACAATAGGTTTGGCAGGTACATCAAACATGGAGTGTGTCCCCTCTACAAATTATACAAGCCCACTTTTCATCACCTGATTTAGAAAGGCACCATTTGTGGACGTTTCTGTCATCCGAAGTGCCCTGCTGTAACATTCTATGGTATATAGCTGTGAGGTGTGAGTTTGTATATTGAATGCATTGAGCGCAGTAGCCTCGCTGTCTGTGTCACCCTGTTTAAATGACCCCAAGCATCCTTATCTGACAGCAACTTATCTTTTCTTGTGGTAGTATAAACAATAGCAAACCTGCCTGATTTTCTTTCCCATTGATGTCAATCAGGTGTAGGGCAGGTTGCAGGTTCACTATCGCCTACAACCGATTTCATCTCGTGCATGTTTTATAGAAATTTATCTTGGGCAATATTGCAAAATGGGAAGTATCTCATTGTATGCATTTAAGGGAACGCTTGATTAGCAGTCAAGGGAAATATGAATAGAAGAATTTGCTGATGGGGTTAGATGAAAAGGGGTGGGTGAGGCTCATGTGGAGCATAACTGCCGGCATGCACAGCTTGGGCTGATTGACCTGTTTCTGTGCTGCAGATTCGATGTAAACCTGTGTAATTTTCCTGGGCCTTGCTGATTGTGATTGAAACTATGTTTAAAAGTGGAAATGCTGAGCTGATTCTTCAAATCTAGCAATGGGAAATGAGAGCTGCAGCTTGCAAAAGATGGAAGCATCAGTCCCAAGGGTTGACCCATATGGGGGTCAGTGACCTCTTTGAGCAGGTCCACATCGGTAATTCCGGTGAAAGGGTGAAAACAGCCGCCAACTGGGTCCTGTGCTAATAAGATACACCTCTTTGAAAGTCTGGATTTGGAATGCATATTTTGGTCCTAATTACCCTAATTTGAACTTGCTTGGAGGTGTTAAACCAGAAACTTGCAGCTTTCGCATTAAAGTGCTAATTTAGAAGCAGTTTTTGTGCAGCAGTAAATGTGGGCTCTGTGCACCCACTTCCGCAGCAAGTGCAGAGTGCGCTGGCTGACACACAGTGACAGGTTTCACAATGCCTCGGACCAGGTGAGAGGCTGCACAGATTCTTGGATGCGGCACTGGAGGTCCCGGTGGCGGAGGTCTGGAGAAGTGAAGTCCTCTACCCACAGGGGGGAAGGAATCCACCTCGCTCTCCTGCCCCACTCTCTTCCAGCAGCTGGTGCTGCTTTGCCTGGCCTCATGTCCTCCTCCCATTTGTCATCCAGACAAAGGAGGACCCCTAGCAATATGCCCATGACCAAGCACTTCCTTCCTCCTGGTGACTCCCACAAGGTGAGAAATAAGGTAGAGTAGCACAGCACTTATTCTTTCTAGGTGAAGTCCTCAGAGAATTTCCAGAAGAAATGTTGATAGTGCATTGGTGAAGTCTTGACAAAGTGTCCCAGAAAGTCTCTGATGTGTTTCAAAACTACTCTTCAAACCTCTAGCCATAAGTGAGTATTACAAAGGTTCTATTCCTTTAAGTAGCACTCAGCAATGACTTGTTTACTCCCCAATCAGCTGGTCACTGTTAGGAGAGGATGTAATGTCAAGTGCTATCCACCCAAATGCCGTGCATCCTCATTTGTGCGTGCAGGCAAGTTTCAGAGGCCCTTTAACAATCCGCCGGGCAGCCATTCCTAGCGCAAGATTCAATTGCTTCATCAAGATGTTGTCTTCCCTAAATAAGGGCTAAAGCTGTGTTTCAGTGCAGGCTAAACCTGCATGTCAACTCAGGACCCTATCTTGGCCACCTCAGAGGCACTTTAGCACCGGAAGGAGCTGTAGGAAATTGCACCCCCAGGATCACTCAAATGCAGATTAGATAGATTTCCTTTAGAAAATCACATTTTGGGATGCAGTACATGAGAAATTTGAGACGTGGCATGTGGTAAGTATAACATGCTTGGGAGGAACAGGTGACTTTGGGCCTATGTTTCCTAAAGTTCTTTTTAGAATTAGAACATTACAAGAATTAGAACATTACAGCGCAGTACAGGCCCTTCGGCCCTCGATGTTGCGCGACCTGTGAAACCATCTGACCTACACTATTCCATTTTCATCCATATGTCTATCCAATGACCACTTAAATGCCCTTAAAGTTGGCGAGTCTACTACTGTTGCAGGCAGGACGTTCCACGCCCCTACTACTCTCTGAGTAAAGAAACTACCTCTGACATCTGTCCTATATCTATCACCCCTCAACTTAAAGCTATGTCCCCTCGTGTTTGCCATCACCATCCGAGGAAAAAGACTCTCACTATCCACCCTATCTAACCCTCTGATTATCTTATATGTCTCTATTAAGTCACCTCTCCTCCTCCTTCTCTCCAACGAAAACAACCTCAAGTCCCTCAGCCTTTCCTCGTAAGACCTTCCCTCCATACCAGGCAACATCCTAGTAAATCTCCTCTGCACCCTTTCCATAGCTTCCACATCCTTCCTATAATGCGGTGACCAAAACTGCACGCAATACTCCAGGTGCGGTCTCACCAGAGTTTTGTACAGCTGCAGCATGACCTCGTGGCTCCGAAACTTGATCCCCCTACTAATAAAAGCTAACACACCATATGCCTTCTTAACAGCCCTATTAACCTGGGTAGCAACCTTCAGGGATTTATGCACCTGGACACCAAGATCTCTCTGTTCATCTACACTACCAAGAATCTTCCCATTAGCCCAGTACTCTGCATTCCTGTTACTCCTTCCAAAGTGAATCACCTCGCACTTTTCCGCATTAAACTCCATTTGCCATCTCTCAGCCCAGCTCTGCAGCCTATCTATGTCCCTCTGTACCCTACAACATCCTTCGGCACTATCCACAACTCCACCGACCTTAGTGTCAACCACAAATTTACTAACCCACCCTTCTACACCCTCATCCAGGTCATTTATAAAAATGACAAACAGCAGTGGCCCCAAAACAGATCCTTGCGGTACACCACTAGTAACTAAACTCCAGGATGAACATTTGCCATCAGCCACCGCCCTCTGTCTTCTTTCAGCTAGCCAATTTCTGATCCAAAGCTCTAAATCACCTTCAACCCCATACTTCCGTATTTTCTGCAATAGCCTACCGTGGGGAACCTTATCAAACGCCTTACTGAAATCCATATACACCACATCCACTGCTTTACCCTCATCCACCTGTTTGGTCACCTTCTCGAAAAACTCAATAAGGTTTGTGAGGCACGACCTACCCGTCACAAAACCGTGCTGACTATCGCTAATGAACTTATTCTTTTCAAGATGATTATAAATCCTTTTCCAACATTTTACCCACAACCGAAGTAAGGCTCACAGGTCTATAATTACCAGGGCTGTCTCTACTCCCCTTCTTGAACAAGGGGACAACATTTGCTATCCTCCAGTCTTCCGGCACTATTCCTGTCGACAATGACGACATAAAGATCAAGGACAAAGGCTCTGCAATCTCCTCCCTAGCTTCCCAGAGAATCCTAGGATATATCCCATCTGGCCCAGGGGACTCATCTATTTTCACACTTTCCAAAATTGATAACACCTCCTCCTTGTGAACCTCAATCCCATCTAGCCTAGTAGCCTGAATCTCAGTATTCTCCTCGACAGCATTTTCTTTCTCTACTGTAAATACTGACGCAAAATATTCATTTAACACTTCCCCTACCTCCTCTGATTCCACACACAACTTCCCACTACTATCCTTGATTGGCCCTAATCTAACTCTAGTCATTCTTTTATTCCTGATATACCTTTAGAAAGCCTTAGGGTTTTCCCTGATCCTATCCGCCAATGACTTCTCGTGTCCTCTCCTTGCTCTTCTTAGCTCTCCCTTTAGATCCTTCCTGGCTAGCTTGTAACTCTCAAGCGCCCTAACTGAGCCTTCACGTCTCATCCTAACATAAGCCTTCTTCTTCCTCTTGACAAGCGCTCCAACTTCTTTAGTAAACCACGGCTCCCTCGCTCGACAACTTCCTCCCTGCCTCACAGGTACATACTTATCAAGGACACGCAGTAGCTGCTCCTTGAATAAGCTCCACATTTCGATTGTTCCCATCCCCTGCAGTTTCCTTCCCCATCCTACGCATCCTAAATCTTGCCTAATCGCATCATAATTTCCTTTCCCCCAGCTATAATTTTTGCCCTGCGGTATATACCTGTCCCTGCCCATCGCTAAGGTAAACCTAACCAATTGTGGTCACTATCACCAAAGTGCTCACCTACATCTAAATCTAACACCTGGCTGGGTTCATTACCCAGTACCAAATCCAATGTGGCATCGCCCCTGGTTGGCCTGTCTACATACTGTGTCAGAAAACCCTCCTGCACACACTGGACAAAAACTGACCCATCTAAAGTACTCGAACTATAGTATTTCCAGTCGATATTTGGAAAGTTAAAGTCCCCCATAACAACTACCCTGTTACTCTCGCCCCTGTCGAGAATCATCTTCGCTATCCTTTCCTCTACATCTCTGGAACTATTTGGAGGTCTATAAAAGACTCCCAACAGGGTGACCTCACCTCTCCTGTTTCTAACCTCGGCCCATGCTACCTCAGTAGACGAGTCCTCAAACGTCCTTTCTGTCGCTGTAATACTCTCCTTGATTAACAATGCCACACCCCCCCCTCTTTTACCATCTTCTCTGTTCGTACTGAAACATCTAAATCCCGGAACCTGCAACATCCATTCCTGCCCCTGCTCTACCCATGTCTCCGAAATGACCACAACATCGAGATCCCAGGTACCAACCCATGCTGCAAGCTCACCCACCTTATTCCGGATGCTCCTGGCGTTGAAGTAGACACACTTTAAACCAGGTTCTTGCTTGCCAGTGCCCTCTTGCGTCCTTGTAACCTTATCCCTGACCTCACTACTCTCAACATCCTGTACACTGGCACTACATTTTAGGTTCCCATTCCCCTGCTGAATTAGTTTAAACCCCCCCGAAGAGCACTAGCAAATCTCCCCCCCAGGATATTGGTACCCCTCTGGTTCAGGTGAAGACCATCCTGTTTGTAGAGGTCCCACCTACCCCAGAAAGAGCCCCAATTATCCAGGAAACCAAAACCCTCCCTCCTGCACCATCCCTGCAGCCACGTGTTCAACTCCTCTCTCTCCCTATTCCTCGCTTCGCTATCACGTGGCACGGGCAACAACCCAGAGATAACAACTCTGTTTGTTCTCGCTCTAAGCTTCCACCCTAGCTCCCTGAATTTCTGTCTTAAATCCCCATCTCTCTTCCTACCTATGTCGTTGGTGCCTATGTGGACCACGACTTGGGGCTGTTCCCCCTCCCCCTTAAGGATCCCAAAAACACGATCCGAGACATCACGAACCCTGGCACCTGGGAGGCAACATACCAACCGTGAGTCTCTCTCGTTCCCACAGAACTTCCTATCTGTTCCCCTAACTATGGAGTCCCCAATGACTAATGCTCTGCTCCTCTTCCCCCTTCCCTTCTGAGCAACAGGGACAGACTCTGTGCCAGATACCTGTACCCCATTGCTTACCCCTGGTAAGTCGTCCCCCGCAACAGTATCCAAAACAGTATACCTGTTGTTGAGGGAAACGGCCACAGGGGATCCCTGCACTGCCTGCTGGTTCCCTCTCTTTCCCCTGACGGTAACCCATCTACCTACTTCTTTTACCTGAGGTGTGACTACCTCCCCATAACTCCTCTCAATAACCCCCTCCGCCTCCCGAATGATCCGAAGTTCATCCAGCTCCAGCTCCAGTTCCCTAACACGGTTCTCGAGGAGCTGGAGTTGGGTGCACTTCCCGCAGATGCAGTCAGCAGGGACACTCTTGGCGACCCTTACCTCCCACATTCTGCAGGAGGAACATACAACTGCCTTAACTTCCATTCCCACTATTCTAAATTCCCAACAAATCTACTGAAAAACCAAAAAAAAAAATGTCAAAACTTGTTAGGTTAGCAATCCAACGGACAGAACTTCTTAAATAAAAAGCTTACCTTATCAACACAACAGAGTCCTTTTTTTTGGTTAGAGGAGGAGGGTGGGTGGGAGACACTACACGTGCTTTTTTAAAAATATCTGAGTCTGTTGTAAGCTAATGGATAGAGATTTCTACAATTAACCAACAACTCCATTATTGTTGTACCATGCGACCACCAGGACAGTAAAAGGCAAACTAGATGGATGGTGGTACTTTTTGATCTAGCAATTCCTTTGTTTTTATATTTACACTGCAAGTAGACAGATAGCAAGTGGTTCTTCAGCTTCTAACCTCCAGCAATAGAAGTTTGTGCATTTCAAAGGAGCTGCAGTTTTGGGAGCTCCTGATATGGAACACTGGTAGTAATGCAAGTGGTTCATTTAAGCTACTAACACCATTAAACTATCTCCATACACTGAATACAGCGCTATAGTGAGACATGAACCAACTATGTATCAACTAACTACTTCTTTGATTCAGTATTAACAAGAGGAGAGTCAGCCCTGTAATATTAATATAGCTTTGTCTTTCTTGCGTCATGCGGACAAGAAGTGCAATGATGCAAGATTATGGAGAGAAACTGAAGAGTTTTTTATTTATTCAAAAGAAAGTTCCATTTTTTAAAAGACAAAGTCAGTTTTTATAACTCTTGTGGTTGCTGGAGGTCAATCATCTGAGCGCCAGGACATCACTGCGGGAGTTCCTCAGGGTAGTGTCCTGGGCCCAACCATTTTCTGCTGCTTCGTCAATGACCTTCCTTCAATCATAAGGTCAGAAGTGGGATGTTCGCTGATGATTGCACAATGTTCAGCACCATTTGTGACTCCTCAGATACTTACGCAGTCCGTGTAGAAATGCAGAAAGATCTAGACAATATCCAGGCTTAGGCTGAGTGTTAGGAGCTTTGAGAACTAGTGTATATTGCTCTATGTCTCTGAGATTCTACTGTGCAACAAGTATTTGGGCTGTAACACCTGAAGTTGCTCTTCCATCAAAATAGCTTAATGTCTTGTTTAGCATAAGCCACATAATTGAGATATACAAGTGTTACAGCCACGTGGTGAGCCACTGTTCAAATCCCACCTGACTGCAGAAAATGTGTTTTGTTATTAGGGTTTAACCCCTTGGTGTTTTATTTATCAAATAAACAGACAGTGACAGGTTTTCTTGCAGGTTTAAAACAGAAAATCAATTATTTATTGATCAATGCACCTTAACCCAAAATTGTTGCAACCGCATCCACTCACGCATTCGTTCATACACACACACACACACACACACACACGAATAGACAGAGAGGAAAAAAAGGGTAAGCGATTATAAGTGGGGGGTAGGTTTCGGGACGGTCACAGCAAACCTGTTGATTCTCTTGGAAGTCAAGTTCTTATTGGTTTCAGGTCTGATGTGTTTGTAGATTTCTCTCTTAGTTAAAAGTTCAGTTGAAGGCATTGGATCACTTCTAGTTCACTGCTGTATAAAGTGTAAATGTAGAATTCTACAGCAGGGCACGTGCCTTCTGGTTTGCTGGAAACAAACTTCTTGGATGCTGCTTTCTGCTTAGAGGTGTCAATTGCACCCATCCTACTCCTATCCTAAAATATTCCAGAATTGAATGGGTTCTTCTGAAACAAAGAAAGTGTGAAGTAGCCATGTCCTGGGCCATTGTGCGATCACCCTGGGGGAAAGACCAAAGCATCTCCTATCCAGAGGCAAGAGGTAACACATCTTTACCTTTAAAAGCAGCCTAGAGAGAGGGAGACACCCAAATGCTGGCCTGGCCAGCGACGTCCACATTCCATGAATGAGTAAAAAAAAAATCACAGGGGCAATAAAAAATTGTGTTCTAAAAAAAATTTCCTCTACCACTTTTGTTTAATAGTTATAAAAATGGGCATGGGAATAAAAGACTGTTTGACTGCCAGTCAAAAATCATTCAATCAGGTAATGAAGAGTCCAATTGCTTTCCAGTTGGTAGAGGAAGGCAGTGCACCTCATGTATTGACATGTCGGTTGACCAATGGCATGAGTATGGGGGCAGGGTAGTTGGAGGTCGTGTGATGAAACTTGCAGCAATATATCCAACATGAATTGGCAACGTTAAGTACAAAGCCTGGGTAAGTATTTGCTGCCACATGTCATAGGCTTATAATCAAGACCATTGGTCAGCAGTCACTATTTTGGATACTTGTGTCAGCATTAGCTCGCCTTACAGCTTGACACATGTGCGGCGTTTCAAACTGAACACATCTGCAAAATAATAATGCTCCTCAGTCCAAGAGCTGTCTGTGGTGTCACTCTGATTTCACTTACTCAACAGTAGGTAGGGCAGGATTTTGTTGTCGCACCGCTGGGAGCGGCAGCAGGTGCAGAAAATGGCGGCCGCCCGGCACGGGACCCACGGCGCCGCATGACTGCAATTCTGCAGCAGATGGCCACTTAACATACTGACGGCGGCTGCCCCCCGCAATCATATGGCAGCATCAGCGGCGCATTGAACGGCGTCACCTGATGTGGGAGCAAGCGCTGGTTCCATTTTTAAAAAACTGCCAACCCTGCAAACAAAATGCAGAGTTGACCCCTTCCCCCGCCCCCATCTATACACAGAATGCAGAGTTGACGGGAAAGTGAAGGCATGTGGGTGCAGCACGTCGAGCTCAAGATCAGGAACAGATGGGAAGATCGCAGGATGGATGACGTTGAAATTTATGCCAAGGGGTATTTTAAATATTTAAACTAGGGTCCCATCACAGAGCGGTGGAGGGGCCACTACAAAGCTTCCCTGCCCCTGGAAAAATCGGGCCCGGCAATCCTGCCACTCCGATTCTCCAGCCCCACCCGCCATGGAACCCAACGTCAGGCTGAGCACAAGATCCAGCCCTTAGTGTGTGAATGCACCATGAAATTCTAGGCCCCAAAATGACTCCATGGGATACTAATGAACAAGTATTAATATGATTTTGAAATTCTACTCTGTTATTTTAGCAAAGACAGTCACACATTTATTTCAAACCAGTTAATGCTTCTATCAAAATAGCAGGAAGAGGAATTTCACAAAAACACACAATGCATTTTTGCTCTTGTACTCCACTGATTAAGAGCCTAAGATTCTCTAAAGAACCTACCAGATCTTTATGCCACTGGATTACATTTGTAACTGTTTGATAACACAAGTTCTTCAGCAGTCTTTTCTCTCTGCAGAGCCGTTTGGTCAGCTCAAGTAATTTGAGTACCTCTGACCTTTGACACACAAAGTTTCTCCCTGCTCCCTACTGACAGTAACTCCATCAGCTTTTCCACTTCCATCCTCCTCCCACTCCCACTTCAGAGCTGAACAATAGAAGCCACACCATGCTAGGACCAATTAAGGATTCAGTAAATTTATTTGAACCTCCGGTCACGGCAGATCTATGGATGGAAGTAATCTGAAGCCCAAAAAGGCTAATGGCAAATGTAACAATATCAACTACTGAACTCTGCCTATCAGGTCATGCTTTTTCTAATAATCGGACCCAAGAGTGTGCAGGGTCCAAAGACAATTCCTACGCTTCATTTTTTAAATTCCTTTTTTTAAAAAAATTCCTTCTAGGGATGTTGGCGTCACTGGGAAGGCTGGCATTTACTGCCCATCCTTGATTTCCTTGGGAAGTTGGCAGTGGACCTTCACTTTGAAGTGAAATCCATGTGGTAGCAGTTTGATGCTGAGTGACTTGCTAGAACACTTCCGAGGGCAGTTAAGAGCCAACCACGTTATGCAGCAATTCACAGTTCTTCTTACCAGTACTAGAGAACATAAATATAAGACAGTCATCAATAAATTCAATAAGAAGTTCATGAGAAACTTCTTTACCAGCATGTGGTTAGAATGCGGAACTTGCTACCCATGGAGTAGTTGAGGCAAATAACATAGATGCATTTCAGA
Organism: Heterodontus francisci; assembly: GCF_036365525.1. NCBI lineage: Eukaryota > Metazoa > Chordata > Chondrichthyes > Heterodontiformes > Heterodontidae > Heterodontus > Heterodontus francisci. Next base: position 47,298,086 of record NC_090393.1, read on the forward strand.
GAAGTTAGATGAGTACACGAGGGAGAAAGGGTATGCTGATAGGGGTAGATTAAAGTACAGTGAAAGGAAGCTCATAAATATTGGCATAGACCTGTTGGGCCAAAATGGCCTGGTTCTCTGCTGCAAATCCTATATAATTCTATGTCTACCACACTGATGTTGCTTTCTTCTGCTTTGCAGTTGAATCAAGGCTCAGAGGACCCGCTGAAACGGCCTGTAGTTTATGTGAAAGGCGTTGATGCAGTGAGATTAATGAACATCGTTAACAAGCAGAAAGTGGCCCGAGCACGAATCCAACATCGACCACCAAGGGTAAGGATAAATAAAATACTTTAATTTCCGTCATTTGAAGTCCTGTTCAATACTCCCAGTTTTACTTGAAAGTGAGCAAGGAGCTCTCTGGATGCATGATGCCCATGGAAGTAATTGCCATCTCCAATCATGCTCCGTTAATATATCTGAGCTTTTTTTTAATTGTCTCAATCAATGTGTACATTGGTTGGTAGGGAAATAAGACATTCAGGATATCAAGTCTGTTATTTCCACAGAGCATATACAATCTGCTCCATCACGGTCATTTCAATGATATTTACTTCACATATAAAATGGTGGGTACGGATGACATCCTAGGGTGATACTGACTTAATAATTACGAAACCTGTTGGGTGTTTTGTTGCTGGTTTAACATCTAGAGATGGTCACTTACTCAGAGTGCTACCCTGGATTTCTGTATGCAGTGTCATGAAGACCCCCACCTGCCAAGAATGAGGCATATTAATTTTGTCATGAACATTAATTTTAAACTGTTGCTGGAGTGAAGAAATGTCTTGTTTTACAAGAGATCACCAGACACTTGGCTGGAAGAATATTTGCCTACTAAGACACAGTGCTTAGAGAAAGAAAAGAATTGCTCACTGATTCAGTTAACAGAGGTGGGCTGGGCAATGGTGATCCCCAACTTGTCGGGGTGGGAGACAGCCCTACACCCCCCCACCCCCCTTCGAGAGCTTTGAAATCCACAAACGCAGGAGTGGTTAAGCCGGCTGGTCCAAGCTTGTTAAACTTGACACAGGACAGTTTTGACCTGAGAGTGCAGATTGTAACTGAACCTGGAACAAGACAGCCTCCCTCCTGGCTGGTGCTCTCTCTCACTTTCTCACAAGCCTCCGGACCCACTGAAGACACGTAAACCTCAAGAGAGAAAAGACTCCTACATTGAAACAAGTTAAAGTGTGCACTGAGCCCCAATGAACAGCAAGACTTACCAGCAACCAAAGACTCAACATCAAACTCAAAGGACTGTAACTACAATCCATCTATTGCCTCAAACTTTTCCTCTTTCTTTATTCCTTCTACTTTTTCTGTCTCTATCTGCACTTGTCTGTATCGCATATGCATGCTAGTGTGGTCGCATCGCTTATTCGTAGCCATTACCCGAATTAGAGTTTTAAGATTAATAAACTTCCACCTTTCTTGTTTAAATCTAAGAAAACCTGTCTGATTTCTTTGCCTTACAATTGGAAAGCATTGCACAAGGATTCACTGAGGGGGAGCTAAAACACAGTGTTCTGAAAATTAAACCCTGTTACGGTTAAAACAGGCAAAGGCTGAGAGTGAGCCCCTAGACCCCTTCTTACCTGGTCGGAACAGCAGCAATTCAGTTCCTTAACTCCTCCTTAGAACAAAGGTTTCCTGTTGTCATTATAGATCTATAGGTTGGTGATATTAGAAATGTAACAGGAAGATTTCCAATATTGAATTGGTTCCTTGAATGATAGAATCAATGACTATTGATGCGAAAATATGCAAAAGAAATTCAAGGAATATCCAGAGACATGGATGATAAAGTTCATCAGAGTTCTTTTCAACCTTTTTGTTATACAATGGGTCCCATGGTGGGACACTTCTTCTTTAAAGGTATAGCTCGGTATCAACATTTAATTTTTGCTCAAGTTTCGTCCTGAAAGGTAAAAATGTTTGAAGCCAGAGTCTGGAGGAAGGTACGCAACTGCCTGGAGGGGGGGTGTGGGAGGTGGAAGGGAGCTGGTGTGGAACATAGAACAAAAATGTGGATCAAAATGATCAAGGATATTCTATTTTGAACTAAGTTCCTTCTTCATGTTGGCGCCTTACAGGGCACATTAAATAGGTGAGGTAAGAGAATAAGGGATATTCAGCTAACACCCTCAACTTATGAGAAATAACAGCTCATTAATCTTGCCAGTTCCTATTGTGAATTATTTATAGCTCAATGCGTTTGTAAGAATACTTTTACTCAGATTTAATTTCATGCCTTTTGTGATTCAAACTTTGCCAATAGCTATGTCAGAATTGAGCTTATAGCCTTCTTGCTTTTCTCAATGCTGGCCTTTTGGCTCCATTCTTTTCTCTTTAAAAAAAATCCTTTTGGTTTGGATTACTGTGTTTTATGCTTTTTTCATCTGGGAGATGTTTTTCATTCTTTCCACAGAAGGGATCATTTCACCTTTTTTCTCAAATGGAAAATGGGAGGCATGAAAATATATTTCCTTTTGTGGATTGGTTTTATTTCTTCGTCTGTTGCTGTTGAGGCCCTAGCCTTTTCTATGTACTGTTTTGCCACAGGCTCTATTGCCTAGTTTGATTGATAAGTTGAATTAAAGATCAAAAGAATATTTTTGCAGGGTAGTGGCATTGAACCACCAAGTGGCTACAGGCTGCAGTCAGGACTCTTTCTAGTCACAACTTTAAATAATAGATGCAGAGGATTTTTTTTTTTAGTAAAATGTACATTTATTTGCATGGCTTAAAATTGTTTAATCAACTGCAGTGGTAAGATGTCCAGATCTAGACACTCCTGTGATCTCAAATGGTGAATTCCAACTGTTGTAATGCACTTGGTAGATCCAATTTACACTGACAATCACTTATTAGTTTACAGCTATATCTAAACTACCTAGAACATTTCAAGAAAGGCAGTCTCCTGTCATCTTCCAAGATTTGAACAAGGCCGTAGCTCATGAACTGCAAGTAATATAGTTCAACAGAATGGAGTTGAAAGGCTATCACCTAAAAAAAACAGTGAGCATCACATCATAAATGGTATATCAGGGGACTGCGTAGTATGGTGGGTGAGAACATTGTTCTTTCAATTTTACGACCTGATTTCGAATCCAGCTCAGAGTTGCTCTCTTTCTGATATCTGTAAAGGCATCTAAGAAGAGTTTGGATAATCTGAACCCAAATTCAACAATGGGCATTAATCCACTGAGAAAGCTGCCAGCAACTCAAAAATTAGTTGGCAATCTTGACGAAAGGAGTGATGAAGGTAGCTGGGGTGGGAAGAAAAATGTCACACAATGCTGTCCTGAGATTGGAGTTGAGACATATTGATGTGCAAGAGCAAGGAAGCTTTATCCTGTATCTAACCCATGTAATGTCTGAAATAAAAACAATAAATGCTGGAAATACTCAGCAGGTCTGGCAGCATCTGTGGAGAGAGAAGCAGAGTTAACGTTTCGGGTCAGTGACCCTTCTTCGGAACTGGAATGTAATGTCTGGCCTGAGTGTGTCAATAATAACCTTAACTTCAATGAGAACACTCACAAAAAAATCAAAAATCATTGTAATGTAGTCAGTAATTTTCACCCATTATAGGTATCTGATATTACGTTTCAGAAAACATTCCCAAACGTTAGATAGGAATTGCCTGAGTAGACAGAATTCCCAGGAATGTGGAGCAAGTCACACGGCAGGTGAAATTAGGATCAGTTCTCTTGGCTTCTAAATTGATCCCATTTCATAATTAAATCTATTTGAATTTCATCTTCTGTGTTTAATTCTTTCCACCACCAGCCTGTAGCTAACCTAAATTAAAGAGTAAGCATGCCCAAACCATTTCACCAGGCAAGGTGTGGACTGTCAAAGGTATGTTCTGAGAATTAATAGAATGTAAATTGCACTCATCATTATGTTCATCCTTTTTAATCAGTTGGGACCTGCTTTGCAACATTTCTTGATCTTCGTCCTTAATACTTTTATCCCCTAGAACTTCTGCCTCTTCATTTTCTTTGACTTCCTTTATATTCCAGTTCTGTGTCTACCATTTTTCAATGGTTCGATAAATATGCCTAACCCTTCATTGGAACTCTGCATCAAATAGTATTGCAAAGGGAAAAGAGTATTTGTCTTGCAATCTACTTTGTAATATCCATTCATGCAGAAAATTCAATTACAATAATCCCTAAAACACATTAAACACATTAGGGAACACATTAAATTTGGAAATACATACAAAATTTATTCAAGATTTTTACTGGTTTAAAGGGGATCCATCTTGATGTCAGGAAGCATTTAACCTAATGTCAATCTCTGAAATGGCCTAGGATGAAACTCCAACATAATGTTGACCAAGAACAATTTGCACTCAGCAATGATAAGGGACTCATGAACTTCAGAATCTAAGGCCTGGTAGTTACTCAGGTTCAGCATTTTAAAAAATAATTGTCTTTACTCCCCCCTCCAACTTATTCATTCCTGTAGTGCCAGATTGTGCTGGTCTACAGTTCCATGGGCTGCAGCTGGTATCTTGGCCTAGTGCCCATTCTTTATCTGTCAGTACTGGCAGGTCATTCAACCTACAGCCAGGCCTATTCCTGCACTCGCCCAGTGTTCACACAATCTCATTGTCCAGCTGGGGTTACTGGACGGTGACCCAGACTAATTTCCCATGCTCCTCCGTAACCCAGTGTTGATGAGACTAACTATACCATCCTGTATCGGGAGAGAAAAGTTTAAAAAGAGTGTGGAAACCACCGGCCACAGCAGCAGAGCACATTGGGAGAGAGAAGTTTAAAAAGAATGTGGAAACCACTGGCAGAGACACAGCAGCAGAGCACATTGTGAGAGGCACCGCAGCAGAAAACATCTCCACATCTCCAACAGCAGAGCACACGATCGGAAAGAATAATCGAGGTGTGACATCACAGGGAAGCTGGTGGGTGATTGGCTGGGTGAAAATTCGGAGCTATAAACAGAGCGAAAGGGGAGAGAGAGCAGCGAGGCACTGGAGCTAGTCGGTGAGTATTTTCTGGTGGGTATTTTCTTACTTTCTTTTCTTTTTTCTGCTGATTTTTATTTTTTCTCTAACATTTAAGTCTATCTACTGAGTAGAAGCTAAAATTCCAGTAGTCAGTAGGTGGTTACTCGTTTGTTTGTTCTATTTATAACCATTTCTTTGTGTTTAGTTAACTTCAATTTTAGTGCAGTAAATAAATAATTTGAGGAATGGCAGGGCTGCTCACACTCGTCGAATGCACACCCTGTGCCATGTGGGGACTCCAGGACCCTACCCATGTCCTAGACAAATACATATGCAGAAAGTGCCGCCAAATGCAAAAGCTTGAGTGCCGAATCTTGGAACTCGAGGAGCAGCTGGTGTCACTGAGGTGCATTCGCGAGGATGAGTGATATGTGGATAGCATGTTTCAGGAGGTGGTCACCCCGCAACTTAAGAGAACGCAGGTGGAGAAGGACTGAGTGGCTGCCAGACAGCCAAGAAGGACAAGGCAGGTAGTGCAGGAGTCACCAGAGGGCATCCCACTTTCTAACCGGTATTCAGTTATGGGAATAACCGATGGGAGACAGTCATGACCAGAGCACCATGGGTGGCTCATCTGTGCAGGGAGGAAGAAGAAAAGACAAGACAGCAATAGTGGTAGGGGATTCGATAGTTAGGGGAACAGAAAGGCGTTTCTGTGGTCGCAGACCTGCTTCCAGGATGGTATGTTGCCTCCCTGGTACAAGGGTCATGACTCTGAAAGACAGAAAAAGCAAAGGTTAAAGGGTGTACAGAACAGGAATTTGGCAGTGTTAAATTGTATTTATTTAAATACAAGGAGTATAGCAAATAAAGCCGATAACTTGAGGGCACAGATAGACACATGGCAGCATGATATCATTGCTATAATGGAAACTTGGCTTAAAGAGGGGCAAAAATGGTAGCTCAACATCCCTGGATATAGAGTTTTCAGGCAGAATAGAGGGGGGGGCGGATAAAAAGGAGGGGGTGTAGAATTATTGGTTAAAGAATCAATTACAGCTGTGAGGAGAGATAATATGCGAAATGAATCATCAAATGAGGCCATATGGATTAAGCTCAGAAATAAAAAAGGGACAGCCACACCACTAGGAGTGTACTATAGACCCCCAAACAGTGAGAGGGAGATAGAAAAACAAATATGTAGGTAAATTTCAAGAGTGCAAAAATAATAGAGCAATAATAGTTGGTGATTTCAACTACCCTAATATAAACTGGAATACAAAGTGTGAAGGACACAGAAGGCACAAAATTCTTGAGCTGCATTCAAGAGAATTTTTTTAGCCAGCATGTAACAAGCCCAATGAGAGGGGATGAAATTCTAGATTTAATCTTTGAAAATGAACCTGGGCAAGTGGATGAAGCAGCAGTGGGTGACCATTTTGGAGATAGTGACCATAAGACAGTTAGATTTAGCATTACTATGGAAAAGGACAAAGATAGAACAGGAGTAAAAGTTATAAATTGGGGGAAGGCAAATTTTACAAGGCTGAGAGGTGATCTGGCGAAAGTGGACTGGATACTGCTACTTGAAGGAAAATCAATGGCAAACCAGAGGGAGGCATTCAAAAGCAAGATTCTACGAGCACAGTGTAGACATGTCCCCACAAAGAAAAAGGGTAGTACAGCCAAAACTAGAGCCCCTGGTTATCTAGAAGCATACAGGGTAAGATAAAATAGAAAAAGAAAGCTTATGGCAGTCCCAAAAAACTTAATACTTTAGAAAGCCTGGAGGAGTATAGAAAGTGCAGGGGTGAAGTAAAAAAGGAAATTAGGAAAACAAAATGAAAAAATATTGGCAGGTAAAATCGAGGAGAACCTAAAGATGTTTTATCAATACATTAAGAGTAAGAGGATAACTAAGGAAAGGGTAGAGCCGATCAGTGATGTACAAGGTAACTTATGCGTGGATGCAGAAGATGTGGGCAGGGTTCTCAATGAGTACTTTGTCTCTGTCTACACAAAGGAGAGGGTTGATGCAGACATTGTAGTTAAAGAGGAGGAGTGTGAAATATTAGATATGATAAGCATAATGAGAGAGGAAGAACTGGAGGGTCTGTCATCCTTGAAAGCGGATAAATCACCAGGTCTGGATGGATTGTATCTCAGGCTGTTAAATGAAGCCAGGGAGGAAATAATAGCAGATGCTGTGAGAATCATTTTTAAATCCTCACTAGATAATGGTGAGGTACCAGAGGATTGGAGGTCTGCGAATGTTGTACCATTGTTTAAACAGGGTGCGAGGGATAGGCCAAATAATTATAAGCTAGTATTCTGACCTCGGTGGTGGGCAAATTATTAGAAACAATTCTGAGAGATAGGATAAACTGTCACTTAGAAAGGCACAGATTAATCAGGGATAGTCAGCATGGTTTGTTAAGGGAAGGTCATGTCTTACTAACTTAATTGAATTTTTTGAGGAAGTAACAAGGAGGATTGAGGGAGTGCAGTGGATGTTATCTACATGGATTTTAGTAAAGCATTTGACAAGGTCCCACATGGCAGACTGGTCAGAAAAGTAAAAGCCCATGGGATACAGGGCAATGTAGCGAGTTGGATCCAAAATTGGCTCAGTGACAGGAAACAAAGAGTAATGGTCAACGGATGTTTTTGCGAATGGAAAGCAGTTTCCAGTGGCTTTCCACAGGGCTGAGTGTTGGTACCCTTGCTGTTTGTGGTATATATTAATATTTTGGACTTAACTGTGGAAGGCATGATTGGGAAATTTACAGATGACACAAAAATTGGCCATGTAGTTGATAGTGAAGAGGACAGCTGTAGACTCCAGAATGATATCAGTGGTTTAGTTGAGTGGGTGGAAAAGTGGCAAATGGAATTCAATCTGGCAAAGTGTGAGGTGATGTATTTGGAGAGTTCAAACAAAGCAAGGGAATACACAATAAACGGGAGGATATTGAGAGGGGTAGAGGAAGTGAGAGACCTTGGAGTGCATGTCCACAGGTCCCTGTAGGTGGCAGGACAAGTAGATAAAGTGGTGAAGAAGGCATATGGAATGCTTTCCTTTATAGGCCGAGGTATAGAATACAAAAGCAGGGGTGTAATGCTGGAACTGTATAAAACGATGGTTAGGCCACAGCTGGAGTATTGCGTACAGTTATGGTCGCTACATTACAGGAAGAACATAATTGCTGTGAAGAGAGTACAGAGGAGATTTACAATATTGTTGCCAGGGCTTGAAAGTTGCAGCTATGAGGAAAGATTGGATAGGTTAGGGTTGTTTTCCTTAGAACAGAGGAGGCTGAGGGGTGACCTAATTGAGGTGTACAAAATTATGAGGGGCCTAGATAGAGTAGTCAGGAAGGACCTGTTTCCCCTAGTGGAGATGTCAATTACCAGGGGGCACAGATCTAGAGTGATTGGTCGAAGGATTAGAGGGAACATGAGGAAAAACTTTTTCACCGAGAGGGTGGTGGGTGTTTGGAATTCACTGCCAGGAACTGTGGTGGAGGCAGAAACCCTCAATTCATTTAAAAGGTACCTGGACCTGCACCTGAAGTGCTGTGACCTGTAAGGTTACGGACCAGGTACTGGAAGGTGGGATTAGATTTTCAGCTGGCGCAGACACGATGGGCTGAATGGCCTCTTTCTATGCCGTATCTTTTCTATGGTTCTGTATCAGTGCCCTGGCTGAAATTAGCCAATGCAGTATGGGGTAAGGATCTAACCTGGGATTTATCAGCTATTTATGTCTCATCTCCACACTGTGGCCTGAACTTAGCAACCCAACCAACAGGGAAATTTCATTTTAAATTGAAACACATTCCCTCTGAAATTGGACCTAAAAGGGTTAATGTATGTAACACAACAGGCTTTGAGCAGTTCTCATAGTTAAATCGGGATTGTCCCAGCCTAGCTATATTGAGAGTTATGATATGTTGTTTTAAATAACTCCATTTAATAGCTGTGTAGAATTTGTATCTATAAATGTGCATCAAAAGTAAAATGACTGGAAGATGAAGCAATATATTCATAAAAAATTGAAAGGATAATTGTAAGCTTTTCATTTCAGTCTTCATAGAACGGAAATGAAACTTCCATTGGAGCAAAATCTAATAACACATTTTATTTAAATCTGGAACCAAAGTGCTCGCACTGTGGATACCCTAGTTCTGTAATGATGGAGCCTGTGGTAACAGTTCAAATTTATAAAACACTGTGCAGCTGCATAAGAGTGTAAAGTTAGGAATAAAACTGATGAAAGCTGCGTTGAAGGTGGGGGAGAAGAGTTACATAGATTATGTGCATTTAACCCTGTACATTCAGGGACTCACACACAACAAGGCCTATTTGTGTAGTGCATTGCTGGCCTGTGCAGATCTAGGAACATAGGAACAAGAGGTGGTTATTCAGTCCCCTGAGTCTGCTCCACCTTTCAGTTGGATTATGGTTGATGTGTGCCTCAGCTCCATTTTTCCCAGCATATACTTGGATACCCTTACCTAACAAAATCTATCGATCTCAGTCTTGAAAGTTCCAATTATCCTAGCATCCACAACCTTTAGGGGGAGAGAATTCCAGATTTCCACTACCCTTTGTGTGAAAAAGTGTTTTCTGATTTCACTCTTGAATGGCCTAGCACTAATGTTAGGATTATGTTCCCTCTTTCTTGATTCCCCCATCAGAGGAAATAGTTTCTCTGTATCTACCCTACCAAATCCTTTTAACATTTTAAACACCTCGATCAGATCATCCCTCAATCTATATTCAAATGGAATACAAGCAGAGTTTATGCAACCTGCCTCATAATGTAACCCTGTAAGCCCTGATATCATTCTGGTGAACCTGCACTGTACCTGCTCCAAGACCAATAGATCCTTTCTGAGCTGTGTTGCCCAGAACAGAGCACAATTCCTTACCCCAACACCACAGGAATAGTTATAGCCAAAAATATGGGGTTAGATTCACACTGTTTAAACACCGTGACACATTGCTACATGCCCCCCCCCCCCTCCCCCTAACCAACCCCCTCCCCCTAACCAACCCCCTTCCCCCCCTGCAACCAACCCTCAACAATAAAGCTGGGCCCTCTGATCTGGGTTTAGCTACCTTCCTTAGCTGTGAGATCATCAGTTTTACATACCTTGTGAAATTCTGTGGTAAAAGTAAAATCTGTAATATTGTCATTTGGTGTGTGATCTATGTCACCAGAATACAAGTAATGTTCAAAACAAATGTGGAATTTTATTATAATAGAACTGGAACAGATATACATATATTGACTGCAGGAGCATGTCTGAACACATCTTAATATGTTGGGTTCCACCCACAACGAACTGGTCATGTGTGACTCGACATCACTTCCTCTGATGTAGTCCCTCAGGTAGTCCGCCCTTAAGGTCATCCCACAACAAAATCAAAGAATCATACAGCACAGAAAGGGGATGTTTGGCCCCCTGTGCCTGTGCTGGCTCTTTGAAAGAGTTATTCAATTAGTCCCACTCTCTGCTCTTTCCCTAATCCCTGTAAGTACATATGCAATTGCTTTTTGCAAGTTACTACTGAATCTGCTTCCAGCACCCTAGCAGACAGTATATTCCAGATCATAACAACTCGCTGAGTTCAAAAAAACCCTATCTGCCCTCTGTGCCTTTAGCCAATTACCTTCAATGTATGTCCACTGGTTATGAACTCACCTTCCAGTGGAAACAGTTTCTCCTGGTGATGGTGGCGTAATTGTAATGTCACTGGATTAGTAATCCGGAGACCCAGGCTAATGCCCTAGGGAAAGGGTTCAAACCCCACCATGGCAGCTGGTGGAATTTAAATTCAATTAGTTAATAAATGTGATTAATAGCAGTCTGGAATTGAAAGCTAGTCTCAGTAATGGTGCCATGAAACTATCATCGATTGTCGTAAAAACCCATCTGGTTCACTAATGTCCCTTAGGGAAGGAAATCTGCCATCCTTGCCTGATCTGGCCTACATGTGACTCCAGACCCACAGCAATCTGATTGACTCTAGAGGCCTGCTCTGGTCGGGAAAAAAGAACCTGACCTGATCCCTATCGAACCAGAGCGAGCCCGAGCCCGACCCGGCGCGATCCCGCCTCGACTCGTCCCGAACCGAGCCCGACTCGACCATCCATTTACTTACCTTCCTGACACCGAACCTGCAAGAAGCTGCAGCGCGTGCGCGATGACGTCATAGTGACGTCCACTGCGCAGACTCAGTTTCGTCCCAGACTCCCAGCTCAGGTAAGTTTTTAAAATTTCAATACTTGCCAGCCGAGCACTTACCGTGTGTGTCCGGCCTGACTCGACTCAACCTGGACTCGGCCCGACCCAACCCGAGCCCAAAAGCCGTACCCTGACGATGGGCCTGACCTGACCCGAACCCGACACGTCGTCGGGTCCCGTCGGGTTTGCATCAGGCAGCAGGCCTCTAATTGACTCTTAACTGCCCTCTGAAATGGCTTGGCAAGCCACTCAGTTCAAGGGCAATTAGGGATGGGCAACAAATGCTGCCGCTGCCAGCGATGCCCACATGCCATGAAAGAATTTTTTAAAAATCTACAAAAATCCCTCAGAATTTTGAACACCTCCATTAAATTGCCCCTTAACCTTTTCTTCTCTAATAAAAGCAATCCCAGCTTCTGTGTTAGCTCCATAAAATTGGTCCCTCATTATAAAAAAAAACTAATGTGAATGATAAAGTGCTAGATGATTATCAGTGCCTATTGCAAACCACTATTACATCAAACAGCATGACTATATGATGCAAAAGCAAAATACTGTGGATTCTGGAAATCTGAAATAAAAACCAAAAGTGCTAGAAATACTCAGCAGGTCTGGCAGCATCTGTGGAGAGAGAAACAGAGTTAACGTTTCAGATCTGTGACCTTTCATCAGAACTTGTTCTAATAGTCTGATGTACTGACCTCTACCTAACCGAAGCCAAATGTCAACTTTCTGACACTTCTCCTACCTCCCCCTGGACCTTGACCCCATCAATGAACCATTAAACCATTGTTCCCAGGACTGTCACTGACCTCATTTCCTCTGGACATTTTTCCACAGTGACCTCCAAACTCATTGTCCCCAACACAGAACAACCCATTTTTACCTCCTTCCTAAGTTCTACAGACAGGACTGCCCTGGTAGACCCATTGTTTCAGCCCCACCGAACTGATTTCTTCCTATCTCAACTCTATTTTTTTCTCCCCTTGTCCTGTCTCTTCCCACTGACATCCACGACTCTTCTGATGCCCTCCACCACTTTAATGGGTTCCAGTTTCCTGACCCTAACTATCTCCTTTTCACCACGGATGTCCACTCCCTCTACACCTCCAACCTCCACCAGGATGGTCTGAAAGCTGTCCGTTTCTTCCTTGAACAGAGCCCAATCAGTCCCAAACCACTTGCCTCCGCATGACTATTCTATACTTTTCTTTGTTTGAATATTCTGACAGTACGGCAAGACAGTAATTTCAACCAAACTGTATATTTGAGCGTTGTTCCTAACAGGACAGTTCACTGACGCCATTCCAGCCAATGCTTATTGTTCATAATGGAGGTCCTGTACAAAAAACAAACAAACATGAGCTTAATTTTGGGGTTCAATGGATCAACTTAAATTTAAAGTCTTTTTAGGAATACTTTATATTTTGCTTTCTTCTGTTACACATTCAACACTTTGTCACTGATCCGCTCCACTCCAGAGATGATGTGTTTATAAAGACAAAGATGGCTGAGAAAAATTGGAATGTTCAGGAAAGCTCAGTCCTGCTTGTCACTGTCAATAGTCTCAGTGTTCAAAACATACATTCAGTGATGAAATATTATAGGCCCATTGGCAGTTGCAGCTAAAGCCCATCTTCTGCTGGACTCAGGACAGTTTAAGGCCATGCTTGTTAACAAACTACAGGGGTAGACTATTCCAATTCCCACACAGCACTGGAAAGTCATGTTGCCATAATGTCTGTCGAGATTATAACTGGAACTACACAAAAGCTCACTGTCAGGGTCCTACATCCTGTTGCAAGCCACACGTCAGCATTCTGGATCAGTCCAGAAAAGCCCATAGATAAGGTCAGTTCCCAAACTTCATAGAATCATCCACTGATTATCCTGTGAGACACACTTCAGCATGTTGTTGCTTCAAACTCTCTTGTATGCAGAAGTTTTGGTGTATAATGAATCATCGCTGGCTAGATCAGGGCTGCTGGAATCTCTCCTGCCTTCCACCTTATCACAGACCTTCCCTTTTGTTCTTTTCCTCTCCTCCCCCACTTTCCCTGCCTCTATACTTACTTAAAAGCTGTTACATCTCTAACGTTTTTCAGTTCTGATGAAAGGTCATTACCCTGTTACGATCAGGTGAGGAGGGGTCGAATGGTTCCCCTTTTTTCCCTTTCCTGTTCGACCACAACAGATTTGCTTCTTTTTTGAAAAGGATATACTTGCCAATTCAGTGAGTGTTTAACTATTTATGCACTGTGCTCGTAAAAAGAATCAATTGGACAGGTTTTCTTGAGTTTAACAAAGAAAAAGGTTAGCTTTATGATACATAAACTGATCTAAGTAAAATAATAAAATACGCTCTGACTTTCTCACACACACACACATGCAAATAGGTTACAAAGTGAGGGGGGAGGATAGATTGGTCAAATTAGAGTCCAGAGAAATAACAGGGCTATACAGTCTGTGGAGGTTGGTGACTTGGCTGGCTTCAGACTGAATTTGGTAGTCCTGCGACTTTCCTTTGGTGGTCCTGAGGCTTCCGTTTTGAAGATGTGGATGGCTGATTTGGCCGTTCTCCTAGAGACAGCAGTGCGGGGCTGATTTCCTTCAAGGAGTCTCTGTCTGCAGCAGGGGCATCCGTGGGTGGTCACTGTCAACAAATAAGATTTGAAACTTACCAGGTGCATTTGGAGAGAGAGAAAGGAAGGAGGGACCCTGCTCAGGTCTATTCCTCAGCATCTAGCTGCTTGTCTCTTTACTGCAGAGAAAACAGAAGCTTAAGCACATGAAGGGTGGGCTTGTCACATGACCAGCACCCTAGTGTATTCCATCTTGCAACTTAATTAGTCCACGTCTAGGAATCCCCTTCTCATAGCTAGGGTCCCATTGTTCAAGCGATTATGTTTAAGTGGTTCGTCTCTACCAGTTTAATACTGCAGGTAACGGCCTTGATGCCTTGCAAATGGGAACAGGGTATGCAGTTCACTCAGATTCCCCAGGTCATTGGCCTTGTTGGATCTGTGCAGACATGCTGGGCTGGATTTTACGTCGAGCGGACGGGAGCTGGCCACCGACGTTAAAGTCGGCGGTGAACCCACCTCTGCCTGGCCCGGAGATCTGTCCCGCATTTTACGGGTCCCTGGGCTTTAATTGTTCCAAGGCAGGACTTCCACCTGTTTGAGGGAGGAAGTCCCGCCTTATTGAGCTCCTGGTCAATCATCAGACCGACAGCTCTTAGTCCCAGCAGCGTCACCGGGAGTGGTGGCCACTGCTGGGACTGCAGCCCAGCCGAGGACATGGAACCAGGACTGAAGGTAAGTTGGGGTTTGCCTCGCCGTGGGAATCGGGCGCGACCCAGCGAGGCAAAGATGATCATTTGGGGGGGTGGGATGGGGCGTCTTGGGGCCTGGGGGTGGTTGGGGAAACGGGCCCTCCCCCGGTGCGCTAAGAGGTGGCCAGGTATCACTGGGCGGCCTTGCACGTCTACTAGACACCAGCTTGCCATGGGTAAAATACCTGTGCAGGCGGACAAGGGCTCTTAAGTGGCCACTTAAGGACCTTGATTGGCCTGGAGCAGGCAGCCCGTTTCTCAGCCCCCCCGTAGCTCACATAAAGTGGGGCGGAGGCGAGAGCAGGCCGGGAAGGCCTTCCAGAGCCTCCCGCTCAATTTTATGCCATCCCCGCTGAGGTAGCAGAAAATTCCTGCCGCTGCCTCCATCTCAATCCATTGGAATGTGGAAGGTACAGTGATGCAAACTGGGGTAGCCATCTTTAGCTGCAAGCATCGAGTCATCTTTAATCTCTGTTTTTTAAAAATTCAATTCAGGTTTCCAGACAGTGAATTAAAAATCATCATTCAACATAAAGCACATTCTCATGACAACCCTGAAACGTTAACTCTGTTTCTCTCTTCACAGATGCTGCCTGACCTGTTGAGTATCATCAGCATTTTCTGGTTTAATTTCAGATTTCCAGCATCTGTAGTATTTTGCTTTTACAGTCATAGAGAGATACAACGCTGAAACAGGCCCTTTGGCCCACCGAGTCTGTGCTGACCATCAACCACCCATTTATACTAATCCTACATTAATACCATGTTCCCTACATCATCCCCACCTTCCCTCAATTCTCCTACCACCTACCTATACTAGGGACAATTTGCAATGGCCAATTTACCTATCAACCTGCAAGTTTCCAGTAGAAACCCACACAGTCACAGTGAGAACTTGCAAACTCCACATAGGCAGTACCCAGAACTGAACCCAGGTCGCTGGAGCTGTGAGGCTGCAGTGCTAACCACTGTGCCGCCCACACTGTGTCTGCTGGAATATGTATTGGGCAGTGGAAAGTCTGTGACTGACCAGTACAGTTTCTCCATACTTTGTCACCCTTCCAAACTCACAAAGCATCCATTGTTTTATGCAATGTTTCTAGCTATTCCTGTGAAGTACCCTGGGAAATTTTGCTATGTCAAAGGCAGTACATAAATGAAAGTTGTTGTTTGCTTATATGAAATACACCTAAAAACCCTACTGCACTTCATGATTGAAAATACAGCCCTATAATAACCTGACTACAAAACTCCTGGTCCTGAAAGAATAAGGGACATAGTAATGTCTTAAACCTGACCTGCCCCCACCCCTGCCTCCCCCTCCCACTCCTCCCCACAGCCCAAATTGCTTGCAAAGATACGTTGGTTGCTGTAACACATGTATGTAAGTCACCCCGAGAGGGAAAAAAATGCACATGTGCGCATAGTACACATGCCTGGCTACTTTGGTGACCTAAGGACATCGTCACAGCCAAGCCTGACCCTGTCCTCACCTTACTCCATCACAGGTCCACCTCCAGCAATGATTACTAGCTAACAATCAGCAGCAAGAGCCCTGCATCCTTAGCCAAGCAGTACTGAACTCGGCTGTAGCAACTCCACAGTGAGATCAGCCAACTAGCACAGACCAGAGATTGAACCGGGGGACCATAATTTAGTTTAAGTGAACTTCAAAGGAAATCTATTAGGCTTCAGACTCTTATGCATAATATCATATTTAACATTCCTTTGGAGGCTTGGGCGCAGATTAATCGACAGCTGGTATTTATAAAGCTCTGCAAGCCAGCTGAAAGGCAATTAGTTGGAAATCTTATTACCAGAGGTTCTTTTATCTATAAATTATCTACAAACACTTTGGACACCACACAGCTTTGGCTTTTGTTGTGTTTCTGATGAAGTGGTCTTACTGCGCCAGCTGTAAAGACAACAGCAAGGTGACTGATCTGATAGAAACCAGCTTCGTGCTTTGCGAGAGAGGCTGCTGTGGCCAAGAATTTCAAACATAGACCCAATGAACACCCAGTTAATTGTAAGGTAGAGGGTCAATAGTCTTCCAGGAAGCAGATTGTTAACTAAATAACTGAAGGCCAGAACAGTGTTGACAATTAAGAATATAAGAATGTTTTAGGAACAGGGAAACATGTACACCCAACAAAATGATCCTTTTCTGACAGATTACCCATTTTGAGTGCCATCTGGGGACACAGTTGGTACCAACTGGTGTCAGCATCATATTGCATACTTTGGATGGCTACTGATCTTATTCGGTTAAAAGTGATCTGTAATTGTTCTTCAGGACTAACCTAGCAGATCTGAGGCAGTCACCAATGAGGTTGAACAAATAGTGAACTTTCCAAATTTCTTCAGGTTATTTATTTACATGGCCATGGCTTTCACACCATTCAGGAGGCTGTTTTAAGACAGTATGCTAGCCTAGTGATTATGGTACCAACCTAACAATGCAGGGACAATGAGTTTCAATCATAAAATGATAAGTTGTTGGATTGAATTTAATAAAGCTGGTATTTTGTGGGATAGCATCAGAAAATTGGATAGTTGTAAAAACTCAACTGGTTCGCTAATGTTCTTCAGGGAAGGGAGCCTTGCCACTATTATTTGATATTGCTACATGTAACTCAAGTCCCACACTACGTCCTCTGAATTGATCATCCTGTTATAAATGACTGTCACAAAGTTCAATAATAATAAGAAAATCATACTGGCTGATTGGAAAGTATCGGAATAAACTAAGGCAATCTTGGCCAAGCCAACTCCGCTGACTTCTCCGTATCAACATTTGCGGGCTGCTGCCCAAGCTGGCAGAGCGATCACGCAGACTGGTCAAGCAACACCTTGAGTCACAGAATCAATATCAGCCAATATCCCAGATTCCTTTATAATTGGGTATGGAAGGGTAGACCCACCAGATTTGAGGGCACAGAGGATGGGTGTGTCTCTGGGAATCCTCCACATTGACTCTGAACCCCCATGAGCCTTCAGATAAAACGAAGTCAAGATAACTTCTTGCTAATTGCCATCTTACACACCCTCCTCCCACCCCATACCCCACCCCCAAATGATAAGTCAGTACTTCCCCATTTCGAGGATCACTTGGAGGTCACAGAATGTACTCAATGACACTAAGAACCAAGCTGGTTGAGTCCTAAAAAAACACAACTGCCAGGCTGGGCCTGCATCAGATGGTGAGGGAACCAACACAAGGAAGTAATCTACTTGATCGCCTCTTCATCGACCTACCTGTCAAATGCATCTATCCACAATAGCATTGGTAGAGATAGTCCTTTCAAAGCCAAATTTGTGTCTCCACTATGAGTATATTGTGTAGTTTGACACTAACACCTTACTAAGTAGGGCAGACTAACCAACTTAAAACTGGGCATCCATGAGGCACTGTGGGTCATCAGTAGCAGCAGAATTATATACCACCACATTTACAAGGTTTACTTCAGGAGTGTGATGGAAAATGTACTACTGGTTGGATGGCTACAGCCACAACAACATTCAAGAAACTCAACACATACTGGATGTGTAATTTGTTTGATTGATACCCCTCTTAACAGGCTCAATATCCACTGCCTCCATCACTGGCCTAACAACAATTTGCATTGATATATCACCTTTAACACTGTAAAATGACTGGCTGCAGCATGTATGATGACAAGGATGAACTACAGGAACTCAAAAATTCAACAAGGCAAAGAATACATGAGTAAGGGGAGAATACTGAGAGGTGTAGAAGAAGTGAGCGACCTTGGAGTGAATGTCCACAGATCCCTGAAAGTAGCAGGACAGGTCGATAAAGTGGTTAAGAAGGCATATGGAATCCTTTCTTTTATTAGCCGAGGTATAGAATATAAGAGCAGGGAGGTTATACTGGAACTGCATACACCATAGGTTAGGCCACAACATGAATACAATGTGCAGTTCTGGTTACCTCATTACAGAATGGATGTAATTGCACTAGAGAGGCTACAGATGAGATTTACGAGGATGTTGCCAGGACTGGAAAAATGCAGCAATGAGGAAAGATTGGATAGGCTGGGGTTGTTCTCCTTGGAACAAAGAAGGCTGAGGGGAGATTTGATTGAAATGTACAAAATTGTGAGGGGCTTGGATAGAGTGGATGTGGAGGGCCTATTTACCTTAGCAGAGAGGTCAGTGACTAGGGGGCATAAATTCAAAGTGATTGGTAGAAAGATTAAAGGGGAGATGAGGAAAAAGTTTTTCACCCAGAGGCTGGTGGGGGTCTGGAACTCACTGCCTGAAAGGATAGTAGAGGCAGAAACCCCCAACTCATTTAAAAGGCGTCTGGATATGCGCCTCAAGTGCCGTAACCTGCAGGGCTACGGACCAAATGCTGGAAGGTGTGATTAGACTCGGTGGCTCGTTTTTCAGTTGGCACAGGCACGATGGGCCAAGTGACCTCTTTCTGTGTCTTAAACTTTCTACGATTCTATGATTCTAAGAGTACTTGGACAGCTCTCCCCTCCCCTGGGACTTCTACCATCAAGAAGAACAAGAGCAGCAATGCTGTGAGAATTTTCCCTCTTAAGTCACACACCATCCTGCCTTGGACATATATTGCCATTCCTTTATCATGGCTGGGTCAATTCCCAATCTAACGCCATTTTGGGAGCGCCATCACCACAAGGACTGCCATGATTCCAGGAGAACGCTCACCACCACCTTCTCAAGCCGTCGAGGGATGGGCAATATATGTGGCCTTTTCAGTGTTACCCACATCCCAAGAGAGATAACAAAAGGCTCCATTCTGTGAATACTCAAGAGTGCATGTTGCTAAATCTTAAGTCATTCCTACGTTCTTCACACAGTGTGTGGAAGTATCTTGCCCCACGCACCCACTGCTCCTCCTGATTAGGTCAAACTCCTCCTGAATAGGTCATTCTCTTCTGCTTGCTCCTGTTGATTTCAATTTCGCTGTCATTATGGACCCCTTTTGTTTTCGTGCCTGTTTTGCCTTTCTGGGAGGTCTCCTACCTCTGCTGCACCAGCACAACCATTGCATTTGGTTTTCCTGAGACAATCAAAGTTGGAAATGAGACTAGAATTGGTGCTGGTCACCTTGGAGATGAGAACACAAAGTAACATTTCTTCTCAAAAGTAATTGTTCCATTATTGACAATATAAACGCACATAGTGCCTTATCATTTTACCACAGTTGAACCCACAAATGGAGTTATCATATGCATTTCATCATGACTAATAATGTCAGCAAAGGTTTTGCAAACGCTGACTGCTCTTCCTGTCCCCGTCCTATCCCTCACCACAGTGCAAAATTAACAAGCCACTAGTGAGATGGGAAGAAATTTGGTCCTTCCAGCCCCATCTCTTGGAATAGACCTCCAGCAAAGCTAGTTTGCATCTGTGTTGATTAACTCCCTTTATAAAGAGCTGAGTAAGCAACTAGTTAACAATGGTACTGAAGATTATCGCGATAAATACATACATAGATGATTAAATGTTCGATTGATGGGCCCATGCTGGTGCCACCATGGGAATGGTATCTGGAATTCAACTCATTATGGTTGAGTAATGCAGGTTTAGTGTTAGATTGATATCCTAGAGTTTAGTAGGATTAGTTTTGGGATTCAGGGGAAAACAAATCCCTTTTTCAGCTCCCCTTAAAGGTTTATAAAATGTAAATGAAAAATATTTGGCAATTATTTTTCAATGTATTTATAATCCAATGTGTAACGTATCAGAACATATAATTAGGCCCAGTGCCATTGATCAGTCTCTTTCTGCGAACAAGAAAAGGTTTAGTTTTTATTCATGAAGGGAGCACCCTTTAATTGGATATGGTCAATAAAATAAGTGAGGCAAAATACTTTTGCATGTTCCCTTATGAATAAGAATTGCCATTAATTGTAGCGAAATCTGTCGCGCTCATCATCTAGCCACCCCAGCTGAAAGACGCTGCACAGTCACAAAGAGTTCCAGAAAATAAAGGTGGATCTCTGCTACCCTGATATCACTGAAGTATCCCATGTCTTTCACCTAAATTTCTGTTCCTTTTACTGAGAGGCAAAAAAAGCCTCCTCAACGATTTCGCCAGACGTGCAGGAATCAACTACACAGAAGTGTAACTGAAAAATTAATTTGACACTTTACCTGCCAAACCTTCCTGCGAAATTAAAATCCACGGGGGCTGACATGAAAGATGAGTTCATGACAGGAGAATGCCTTTGAAATGTGCTTCTCTGTACGATAAATAACTCTGGCTGAGGCTTTGCTGTGCAGCTAGGCCTCCACCTACTGGCCAATGTATTTCTAAACTGAGCTGTCTCTCCAGTATTTGCTTTTGCTAAATAGTTCAATGGTGAGCATTTGGGTTGCCCGATTCAAAAGCAATACTTGCTTTAATACATGACTGATTTTAATCTTCAGGTGTATGGGACTTACTTTATTAATAATCTTTAATAATTCAAGACTGTTTGTTTGAAGAGATTGACGTCCCCACTTGTGACCACTACATTGGCTTATCCTTTCAACAGTGCATTCTTACAATGCAATGCGTGTTCCATTGAGTGGCCCACTGTAGAAAAGATTTTTTGTTGCATTTCTGTCTACTGAATGGGCTGACTTGAAAGTTATCATAGAATCATGATATGCTACAGCACAGAAACAGGCCAGAAACAGGCCATTCGGTCTATCGACTCTGTGCAGTGTGCATCTAGTCTAATCCCAGATTCCTGCTCATTTCCCATCACCTTTAATTCTCCTCTTTTTCCAAGAACCATCTTATTCCCTTTTGAAAGAATTTATATATTCTGCACCATGAGAGGATGGTGGCTAAAAATCCTACATTCAAACTCACGTGGGGGCTCCACAGGCACTAGTCAGCCTCCAGTATGTTGCCTATTCATTGGGCGTGATCCTTGCCCAGTCTTTCTGACTATAAAAAGGGGGGTGGGGAGCACGACAACTGGGCCTGGTCCTGTCTATGACTGGAATCCTTGCACACCCAGGAGCTAGGGTCATGGGGTCGCAGGAGCCTTAGCAGGTTTTGTTTCCCTTAGTACTGCCGCCAACTATGTTAGCAGCACCGACCAGCAGTCAAACATGTGACATCCCTGGTCTGTCTTGCTCCGTTCCATGCTAGGCAATGAATTTACTAACTGAGCCAGAAAGGCAGTCAGTGTTGTGTGATTGCCTTTAAGAGTGATGTTCATTTAAGATCTTAGTATACTAATGAGCTAAGTTCCAGCACACAGTCATGTGACTCAGAGCCAGAGTCACTCTGCTACTATAATACCAAGTGGCAAGACCTGTAAATAGTTAGCTCTGCATTGTATATACTTGTTAGCTGTTAATAAACCTGTTTGAGATCTTCAACTACCTGAACTCCACGCCCCTATTTTATGTGGAATCAGACACCATAAAAAGCTTCACATTACATAGTGGCAGCTGTGGTGAGAAGACAGAATCTAAGATCGAAGACCACAGGAAAACAGCTTTAAAAACTACCTACAGCTAAAAGAGAGAAAGTTAAAAGAAACACTGGCCCAAACATTGTAAAGAAGACTAAAAAAAAACTCACCTCCAGCTGTACAAGGCAGAGCGCTGAACGACAGGCTGCAAATCATCATTGTGATCATGGGTGAGTCAGAATCCCTGTTGAACAAAAAAGGTTTTGAGGTGCTTGCAAAGTTGCTTTTTTTAAAAGGCTCTGTAAAAAAAAAAATGGGGAAATCCCAATCCCTATCTCAGGCTGATCGATTGTTTTCAAAGGCTCCCCCAGGCAGATCGAGTTCTGCACCATTTCAGGAGGTGCCTGACAGCGAAAAGCGTGGAAATCCTCCATTCATGCAGCTCGCAGCTAGAGCTGTAAAAAGAAACCCATTAAATCACTCCAGCGTAAAGAGCTTTCATTTACTCAACCAGAGTTTTAAAAAAGCTCAAGCATGAAGAATTGCTTATTTAACGGTTATATAAACAAACTCTAGAAAAAAAAGCACTTGAAATTCCTATTGCACAGCTGCATAAGCAGACAGACAAGAGTGCTGGACACTCGCTAAACAGACAAGCCTCTCCTGTCAATCAAACCAGCCAGTCTAAAGAACAGTTTAGTATAAATGGGTGGTTGATAGTCAGCACAGACTTGGTGGGCCGAAGGGCCTGTTTCAGTGCTGTATGACTCTAATTGTAGAACCAGAAAAACAGGCTGTAAAGATGATAATAGTGATTGGAAATGAGGGATTGCACAGAATCAATACTTCTGGATTATCTGAATAGGACCAGAAAGATCCTGCAAAGATATGGAAAGTGCTGGAAGATCAGCTCTGATTGAGAGTGAATTTTCAAATTCACTGCCTGGAATTGATGTCCTACATGCAACAGCCACAATAGACCTGTCCATCAGCAGATGCCATAGTAAGGGCAACAAATGTGATTTCTCAGAAACTGAGCTGTCAGACAGAATAATGGAGCTGGTGATCATATCAACACACATTGAAGCATTTCAGAAGGACCTCTTGGGGAAAAAGAAAGGTCACAGCATCGATGCACTGCTGGAAGATGGCAGGAAATATGAAGCCATGGTAGCTGGACAACAGCACCTACAAGCACTAAGTGCAGCCAACAGTATCGGCAGCATAACCAGGTCAAATAGAGCAAACAAGCTGTGCAGTAAGTGTGGTCTGTCCCACTCATGGCGATATTGCCCTGCATTTCGAGCCCTGTGGAAGGAATGCGGTGCAAAAGGCCACTGGGCCCACCTATGCAGGAATTCTGGCTCCAAAGATGCAGCCAGAAGTCACGGTAAGATGCAAACGAACAGACAACAGGGCAACAGCAGCAAAGTATGCGCGAGAGACCTGAATAAACGCAAGTTAATACACAAGTCCACAGCAAAGCAGACCTGAGACAAGACTCGGAGAGAAGTAGTTCTCAGACAAAAGACGAACAGGGACTCCACATTGTGAATCAGGCACATCACATTGATGATGTCCAACAACTGGAAGCTTTCTCTGCTATTAATATCAAATGCCCAAAGAAAGCTGGCAAACATACACTCAAGGTCAAGATTGACACTGTCGCTAGTGCAAATATCATACCAGTCCGAATATGTACCAGAGTCGTTGGAAATCATTGATGCAACCGGCAACTGCCAAGTTATCTTCATACAATGGGTCACTCATCACATGCAGTGACACATTAACAATGCAATGCAGCTATGGCAAGTTGGCATGGAAACCACAAACGTTCTACCTAGTAGAAATGAGCGGACCAGCAGCGGCAGGACTACCAGCATGTAAGGATCTCAACATCATAACCATCCACGAGAGCATTGCCAAGGGGAAATCTCCAAGGACTGGAATCCGCTCGCAGACTCTGGCCAGCATTAAACGGTGCAGTCTGGAAACCCAGGAATGGATTAATTATGCTGCACCTTCACCTCTGCTGTCCAGTGAACTGCCAGCACCACAATGAGCCAGAACAGACAGGTATCTCCATGGGACCAAGTACTCATCCCCCAACAAGTCCTCGACCTCGAGCCCCAGGCCTTCAGACGTGGAGGATGAGGAGAGGCAAAGGACACGTAATATCCTGAGGAGGCAGAGGAGGAATGAGTTGAAGCATTGTTTGTTGGATCTTCGTGATGAGGTGCTGGAACTTTCCAAGAATGACAAGGCCTCAAAAGTAGTCATCTTGAAAAAAGCAACAGAGTATGTTAGCAGGCTGAAGGCAGAGCAACAAAAACTGAATGCAGAGAGGGTGAAACTTCAGAAAGAACAGCAGCAGATGAGATGCAAATTCCCTGAGCAAGAGTTGTCAGACCACCAGGACGACATATGGACTTTTGAGCCTGTATATTTTTAAATTTCACAATCTCTGTCCATGTGTAAATAATTTTGATGTTATCTAATTTTATGTATTTTTACTTTTAGCAAACGTGACTTATCTTTGGAAAGAAGGGGGATGTTGTGTGATTGCCTTTAAAAGTGATGTTCCTTTAAGATCTTAGTATGCTAATGAGCTAAGTACCAGGACATAGTCATGTGACTCGGAGCCAGAGTCCCTCTGCTACTGTAACACCAAGAGGCAAGTCCTGTAAATAGTTAGCGCTGCACTGTATATACTTGTTAGCTGTTAATAAACTTGTTTGAGATCTTCAACTACCTGAACTCCACGCATCTCATTTATGTTGCATCAGACAACATAAAAAGCTTCACATTACAGTCAGCACTGGAATTTTCGTTGTTTTTTGCAAGGTGGTGAAGTCCAGCTAATGACTGCCACAAATCCATTCAGGACTGTTTTGGGAGCTATTCACTAAAGATCTCAATGAATAATGTACCATGTAAAAAAGGAATTTGTGCTGTTTCTGTATTGAGAATGTAGCTGACAGTAGCTGTATCCAAGATCCAAGTAAATCCATATTCAAACTGAATGAAATCAATACAGAAGTGATGGGATAGACACTCCCTAGGAAATGATAAGAACGTGTGAGGTAATTTGCAACTTCGCTGCCTATAATCAGGGCCACTACTTTTATTGTGACTGAATAAGTCAAATTCTCATTTTTATCGCATGAAATCAGGGATTCCCAGGATTCTTACCGCTGTTTTGGGATCATATTCCATAGCTGCTGTTTGTAGCTGCAAGGCATACTGGTCAGGATCCAGGTCTTAGCTCATTATATTGGTCTTGGGCTGAGGCTTCGAGGGGAAGACTTGCGAAAGAAGTGTCGCATTGTCAGAGAGGAGTTGGGTATACCTGTGAGGATGAATGAAAAGTGGGGCCATGGGGCTGGACAGGAAGTGTAAGGCTACTTTGTTGGGTGAGGAGCCATGAACAACTCCAAACAATTGATTATTGCCCTCCAAACGTTAATTCAAAATGTACGTTCTTATTTGGAGACCCAATTATGCTAGTGGAAAAATGTTTCAAAACAGCATATGTACTTTATGGACAGCCCTGTAGGATACCTGACACAGTAGTTTTAACAGTGCCTCACCCATGTAACTATTGGCTGGTGATGTATGTTTTAATCCAACTACTTAATTTCCTTTGTGCAGTTAAGTGCACAGTAATTTTTCTGTAGTTTCGATGTGCCTGAGATTTCAGCAAAGTGTAACTTTGGGGAGTTTAATATCTGTACTGTCAGTGTTGCAATGAAGTGAAGCAGCGATGGTTACTGGACTGCCACTAGTGATGGTAGAGGGAATTATAAATATCACACACAAAGCATATTAGCACAGCATTAAAGGATTATGTGCAGCAAGAGTGAAAACGCCTTTTGAATAATGTTCACTACTTTTTCTTGTCACCAGTTATTACAATATTTTTAGCTTGTGTACTTTTACAATATAATTCTGTCAACAACGCATGTGATTAACAGCAGCTATTAATATATTTCTTTCTTTCCGCGTTTCCAGCAGCCGACAGAATACTTTGATATGGGGATCTTCCTGGCTTTCTTTGTGGTGGTGTCTCTCGTCTGTCTGGTTCTGCTCATTAAAATCAAGCTCAAACAACGCAGGAGTCAGGTACGACTGAGTTTTTTTTAAAACACTAATCGGACGGAATCAGTACAGATTCTAACGGCTTTGGAAACTACCAAACCTGAATAATATCTTATGCATAATCACAACTTGTACCAGGAGCATCAGCACAAGCTTAGAAGGACAAAAATGATCAGACAGTTTAGAATGAGCTGCTTTATAAAGAAGGTAAATATACTCAGCAAGGCAGCAAAACTGAATAGTGCCAACAAATTCAACATGGAACTGGATAGATATTTGGAGGTGAAAGGGATTGAGGAAATTGTGAGCTGGAGGAGTATATGGGGAAAGAGTACCTTCGACTTTGGGCATATAAAACAGACAATATCAGATCAGCCGCCCAATCTACATCTCTCCTGATGTTTATTTCTTTTGACTTCAGTGATATTGAAAATCGGGAGAGATGTGTAACGGGGGCCTGATCCAATATTACTCATTATACACGATTGCCCTGGGTCAAAATGACGCCCATGTTCTATTTTCTGAAGCTTTGGGACTACCAGCAATCTCTTACATTTTACATTGCTTCCAATTTCTACCCTTCTCTCACCTTTACATGGTCCATCTCTGACACTTCCTTGACTTCTCTGTCTCCATCTCTGGGGATAGGTTGTCTACTAATATCCATTATAAGCCCACTGACTCCCACAGCTACCTGGACTACACTTCTTCACACCCTACCTCCTGTAAGGATTCCATTCCATTCTCCCAGTTTCTCCGTCTCCCACGCATCTGCTCTGATGATGCCAGCTTCCATGACGGTGCTTCTGATATGACCTCCTTTTTCCTCAACCGAGAATTCCCCCCCACTGTTGTAGACAGGGCCCTCAACCGTGTCCGGCCCATTTCCCACACCTCTACCCTCACCCCTTCCCCTCCCTACCAGAACTGTGACAGGGTTCCCTTGTCCTCACTTTCCACCCCATCAGCCTCCATATTCAAAGGAGCATCCTCCGCCATTTCCACCACCTCCAGCGTGATGCCACTACCAAGCGCATCTTCCCCTCCCTTCCCCTGTCAGCATTCTGAAGGGATCGTTCCCTCCGCGACACCCTGGTCCACTCCTCCATTACCCCCACCACCTCGTCCCCGTCCCATGGCACCTTCCCCTGCAATCGCAGGAGGTATAATACCTGCCCATTTACCTCCTCTCTCCTCACTATCCCAGGCCCCAAACACTCCTTTCAGGTGAAGTAGCGATTTACTTGTACTTCTTTCAATGTAGTATACTGTATTCGCTGCTCACAATGTGGTCTCCTCTACATTGGGGAGACCAAACGCAGACTGGGTGACCGCTTTGCGGCACACCTCCGCTCAATCCGCAAGCAGGACCCTGAGCTTCCGGTTGCTTGCCATTTCAACACCCCCCCACCCCCTGCTCTCATACTCACATCTCTATCCTGGGCTTGCTGCAGTGTTCCACTGAACATCAACGCAAGCTCGAGGAACAGCATCTCATTTTCCGATTAGGCACACTACAGCTTGCCGGATTGAACATTGAGTTCAATAATTTCAGAGCATGACAAGCCCCCCATTTTACTTTTATTTTTAGTTATTTTTTCTTTTTTACATTTTTTACAATTTTTTTTCTTTTGTTTATTTCATTTCATTGTAGTTTGTTCCGTTTGCTTACCCTCCGGTTTTTTTCATGTTTGTACTTGCTGCTGCTCAATCTTAAATTCGTTAACATCCTATCTGTACTAATGCTTTGTCTTTCAACACACCATTAACATATTGTTTGCCTTTGCTCCATGACCTCTTGGGCAGCTATGTGGCCTTGTCCAATCTACACCTTCTCCTTTGTTACCTCTTGCCCCACCCCCGGCTCATTTGCTGATAACCTTTGACATTTCTAATATTTGCTAGTTCCGAAGAAGGGTCACTGACCCAGAACGTTAACTCTGCTTCTGTTTCCACAGATGCTGCCAGATCTGCTGAGTGGTTCCAGCATTTCTTGTTTTTATTTCAGATTTCCAACATCCGCAGTATTTTGCTTTTATCTTACATTTTGATTCCTATTTAATAGATTTTATGAGTTGGTTTGAGAATCAGTTACTAAAATAGCTAAAATATTCATGTGCAAAACTGTAGCACAACTGTACTGTGTACAGTTCTGGTTGCCACATTATAGGAAGGATGTGATTGCACTGGAGAGGGTGCAGAGGAGATTCACCAGGGTGTTGCCTGGGCTGGAGCATTTCAGCTATGAAGAGAGACTGAAATGGCTAGGGTTGTTTTCCTTAGAGCAGAGAAGTCTGAAGGGGGACATGATTGAGGTATACAAAATTATGAGGGGTATTGATAGGTTAGATAGGAAGATACTTTTTCCCTTAGCGGAGGTGTCAATAACCAGGGGGCATAGATTTAAGGTAGAGGGCAGGAGGTTTAGAGGGGATTTGAGGAAAACATTTTTCACTCAGAGGATGGTTGGAATCTGGAACATACTGTCTGAAGAGGTGATAGAGGCAGGAATGCTCACAACATTTAAGAATTATTTAGATGAGCACTTGAAACGCCATAGCATACAAGGCTACGGGCCAAGTGCTGGGAAATGGGAATAGAATGGGATTAGATGAGGCGCTTGATGGCTGGCACAGACACGATGGGCCGAAGGGCCTGTTTCTGTGTTGTATAACTCTAAAACTCTAAAACAGCGGAGTCAAATTCTATCATTAAACATCAGACCAAACACGTGCAGTTATAGTTGTTGGGTCTTAACCTTAGATACAATCCCACCTCCCTCATTGAAAGGTGCTTTAAATGATACAAGTTTAGTTTTACGGGGTCTATGTATTTGCCTGCAGTGCCAATGAGAGTGATGTAGCAGGCCTGTGAGGAATGTTGCATCACCATGACATAAGTAAACAAATAACTTCACACTGACTGTTGCATGGTACATTATAAGTTTCTTCACTATTTTGTATATACTGTTTACAGCACTTCAAATACAGCAGCTAAGCATCTTTATAAATGGAGCTGACTGCAGTTGATTCTGGGTGAAGGTCTATGCAATCACCTGCCCAGTTATCAAGTGTATGACAGAGTTCATCATAGCCTTTCATTCATCAAGCATTAGGACCACAAAGGTTTATTACCTGACAGGACGATGGTTGAATTCAATTACCAAGTTATATACTTATTTTATGCAGCTTGTTGAGGCTGTTCTAAGTTAACAATTTTGAATGTACTGTCAAAATACTTTATGCCTCTTTTAAAAAAAAACACAATCTAAATAACTTACAAAATTATGTTAATAGGACACTGAACACTGGGGAAGATTTCCTCTGTGTGGTATGTGGGTATAAACCTGTTAAAAGAGAACAGACTTACGATTCTGTTACACGTATCAGACCAACGATATCTTGCCTGATTGTGCTGTGTATTTCTTAAGATGATTTTCTCCTATTCAAATCCTTTCGACGAGATTTTCTGCATTCAGCTGCAGAAAGTGAAGTCTTTATTCTGAGGATTGAAGCACATGCACAACGTTCAGGCTTTGTATGATGCTCTGTACAGTTTGTAATCCAAAAGGCCCACACCCATTACCTGGCAAACAGCAACCTTTTTATAAAATGCTTTTGGATAGTGGAGGTGCCTTAAATTGCAAGTGGGTATAATCTGTATAGGGACTGTGACAATCAAATCAAAGGTCTCTCCCGATGGCTCAGTGGGATTATCCAGCAAGTACCTGAGCCACTAAGACCAGCCATGGCTGAGGTTCTATTGCCACTGTATATTCAGTTATCTAACTTTAGGTAGGGGAGTGACCCCGAATGTCCTTGGGTTGGGAGTAGGGTTCAGGGTTCACACTACTGATTTGGTATTCAGTGACCCCGCCCCCATCCATCTTTCACCTTTGGAAGTGTACACGTGTGGACATAATGTAGTGAGAGAACTGGACTCAGCTGTCATCTACCCTGTGGATGAATAGACTTTAACATTCACTATTAATGCAGGAAAAAAGACAGAGGCGCAAGGGGAGAGCCAACTGTGCAACAGCCCCAACAAACAAATTTCTCTGCAGCACCTGTGGAAGAGCCTGTCACTCCAGAATTGGCCTTTATAGCCACTCCAGGCGCTGCTTCACAAACCACTGACCACCTCCAGGCGCGTATCCATTGTCTCTCGAGATAAGGAGGCCCAAAGAAAGAATTAATGCTCACTCCTGATTACGGCCACTTGGGCAAGGGAATGGAGCGTAACTGGTGCCTGTGGGACCATGTCCTTGCAAGGATGCGGTTGGCAGAAGATGCAATACCTGATGCATGAAAAGGGGAGTTATGTACATGCACTGTGGTCAAATAACTAATAGTTTAAAAAGAGTTAGTGAAGCCCAACAGCAGATTACTGTCTACAAAGATCAGTAGCTTTGTTTAAAATGACAACCCTAGATGAAGTGTTAAAGCCTATAACATAGGACAGCACCACAGTTGAATGGGAGGAAAAGGTGGAGTAGATGAAGTAGTAATGGTTAGGGGATGGATTTTCAAGGTCTCTAGGTTGTAGGAGCATCGGAAGATCAAGGGAAGTAACAAGTTCGACTGTGTTTTGAGCTTCTAACAAAGAAAGAGTCTGCAACAATGCTTGACTGTTGTAATTCATTCAAATCTTTCTATCTTACTACAGAGCTCAATGAATAGAATGGCAATCCAAGCCTTGGAGAAGATGGAGACAAGAAAATTCAAATCAAAGAGCAAAGTTCTTAGAGAAGGCAGCTGTGGTGCTTCAGATACACTGAGTAGCAGCTCCACCTCGGACTGTGCTATCTGCTTGGAAAGATACGTTGATGGAGAGGTGGGGAAAGTTTTGTTTTATTTAAAGCTGGTTCCTGTTTGATTTAGACAGTTTGTGAAATACTTGCTTCAGTACCATTGGCTTGATTGGCATCAAGATCTTACAAAGAGCAAATTGTTTTGATCAAATTGTAACAATGAAAGTTCCTCAGTTTCTGTTGATTCGCTGGAAAATTCCAGA
The DNA here is from genome assembly GCF_036365525.1 of Heterodontus francisci. Lineage (NCBI taxonomy): Eukaryota > Metazoa > Chordata > Chondrichthyes > Heterodontiformes > Heterodontidae > Heterodontus > Heterodontus francisci. The sequence continues at coordinate 47,329,217 of NC_090393.1, forward strand.
ATCTTAAAAGGGCCTGAGGTTTTTAAAAAAAAATACTTTATAAAGTATTTATGTGAATCTGGCTCCAGTTGAGCTATTCCCATTACCTAATTTACCAGTGTGAGTCCCAAGGAACAATGGTGCTATTGCATTACGTTTTTGTATTGATTACTGTTAATGTTGCTTTTGGACTTCATACCATGACTTTGAAAGCAATATAATTTGAGAATCAATCTGTCTTCAGTTGCAACCCTTGTGCATAAGTAGGTGTAGCCTATGAGAAAGGCGTTCCGTCTTGGGTCTGTAGTCAATGCTGGGAGTAGCCATATCAATCCAGGGGTTTCACTGTGCTCCTAGTGATCGTGTGATGTGGCTGCAGCAGAACAGAGAGCAACGGGTAGGGAGGGACAAAGATAGATGAATAAAAAGAATTGTAGAAATCAAAAGAGGATTGGGTGAGGAGTTCTGTATGGGACAAGGGCCTCCAACCATTTTTCTCTCCTGATGTAAAGCCATTTCACAGACATTGCACTCACTGATGCCTACAAAATGAAAATGAAGCCTTCGGTCGGTGTATCAGCTGGCAGGTTGTCAAAACATCAGCTTTTAAACAAAGTAAAAAAAGGGACAGGAAAACACGGGGGCTAGGATGCTAAGCGTGGGTGTGCAGCTAAGAACATTTGGATGTGGGTTATGGCCTGTGACCTGGAAAGTCAGCCATACAAGAGTTTTATCAGTTATTGAATTCAGCATGAAGTGCTCATAATAAGGATGGTGGCGGAAGGAACAGGGTTTGTTATCTTCTGTGTTGCCTATTCTTTGCCTGGGAGGGAGGACTGAAGTCAGCCAGGATGCGATTCTCACTTCCTCCGTTCTTGAATGTGCACTCAGACCTATCAGTTCCATTTCCTTGCCTTGAAACAAAATTGGACTTGATCCTACAGCTTACTTTTATAAGTATTACTTAGTGTTGACCTTTTACTCTAGATTTACAGAATTCCAAAAACTTACTGCATTAGTATTTCACCACAAGTAGTTTCTAATGCCCTGTAGAGGTGATTAGTAGCAATTTAATATTTTATTTCCATTTATCTTTCTTATTCTATCATCAGTTTGGTCAGTACATGGGCAAGTGCTCACACCTTTGTTTATTAGTCCAACATGCTTTTAAATCTGTACTTTTTGGCACATTGAATTTTGTGTTTTACAACATCCAGCCTCTTTTCTAAATGAGGACCTTCTTGTTGACAGGAGCTGCGTGTGATCCCGTGCACACACCGGTTCCACAAGAAGTGTGTGGATCCCTGGCTCCTACAGCATCATACCTGTCCACACTGCAGACATAATATCATCGGTAAGTTTATCATCATCAAACCTAGGAGATTACATCGCCAGTTCCCTCAGGACAAGGGCATGATAGTCTCTCAATTTTTGCCATTTAATTTCTTATGATAAAATAATGAAGACAACCGAGAGGTCAAAAATTAGCGGGAGGAGCAACCCAGCATCAGTGCCAGGATCTGCCTACTAAGAACCTCTTGCTCCGATTCTGGCAAGCATTTTGAGGTCAGGAACGTGTTATCCTAAGTTTAATTATCTGGCAGGCATCCGCAGCACTAAGGGTGCACTCACCAGCGTAGGCAGAGTGCAAAATGGGTCTTTGTGTGGCAGTTTCAGCTGGGGGGGACTCTTCCACGACCCACTTTTAGGAATGCAGACCATGGTCCAGGACCCTCAGAGGCCCATTCACAGACTGGTACGTCTGGTCTGACCAGGCAGACCAGCTACAAAGGGTCTGGTTGTTGTTTTATAGTGGACATTCCCAGGCTAGAGGTTACATCGATGGCCTTTTTTGGGGCAGATGAAATCTCCACTTCTTACAGGTCGTCAGAAGCTCTCAACGGAAGGCTGGGATTCAGCATTTCCAAGTCTCAACCCAATATGTGACCCTTCAGCTGGAGTTAAGGTGGAAGTGCAACAGAGCAGCAGCACCTAAATATTTAACACTCTGTGTTGGAAATAGTTCTGCCAAAATCTTCTTTGTACACACTGAACAAGGTCACGAGCAAGTTAGAATGCTATCAGTTAACCATAGACAGGCTGAAAATACCTCTTCCTGTTAAAAGTCCTCATTCAAATACTGACTCAATCCAGTTTAAAGTGAGAATGAATTAACAGTACAACCTAATAACTGATGATACAGCACAATTGGTATGTCTATTTTTATTTATTTGTACATATAAGAATGGGGTTAGTGGGGAGACTTTACAGTGCAAATGCTCTGTATGCTATTCCCAACCCTTCACTGTCACTGAGAGCAAAGCTTTCCATTCTCCGGTACTTATCCTTCAATGCAATCGACACAAAAGTATCAAAAATATTTAATTTGGTCTAAATGACGAAAGGAAAATTTGCACTGAGCTGACCCAGCCTGTTTCTATATTTCCAAGTATCTCACTAAAATTTTAGTCATTAATAAATGTTGTCAATAAATATGAACTAGCCTTTCATTAGTTCTCATTCCATGCATATATTTGTTCCACATTTTGGAAGTTTTTGATCAGTTTTCCATTGAAAGGATTTGGAAAAAAAGCAAATTTGAAATGTAGGCCGTAATTTTACATTGGGTGGGAGGCTCCGCCCACTGGCTGCAAAGTCGGGGGAGAGCCAGCCTCTGCCAGGCCTGGGGAGCCACACAAGGATTTTTCACTCCCCAGCCCTTAATTGGTCTTGGGCGGGACTTCCACCTCCTTGAGGCAGGAAGTCCCACCTAATAGAGCTGCCGGCCAATCAGCGGGCAGCAGTGGCCACTGCTGGAACTACACCCAGCCATCGCAAGCAAGGTGAAGGACGGCCCTGGAAGACCAGTAAGCATTTGGGGCCTCGCCGGGGACAGTCGGCTGGACGCCATCGAGGCAAGTGGGGGATTGATTGGGGTGGGGCGGGAGTGTTGTGCAGTGGAGGCAGTTGGGGCTTCAGGGGTGCCCTCCGTGGGGAGCAAAGTCTAGTGATGTAAGTTTTAAAAAAAACATTGGGACAAAAAGGAATTAATATGCTACTGGTATGTTTCTCAACAGCCAGTTCATTAGCCGATCTCAGCAATCATTAAATATCTCACACTCATTGTGTTGGAAAGTTTCTGTTCATTATAAAGCAGGAACAGGAGATATATAAAATAAAAGAGACTGCAGTTCCAGACAGCCAGTCAGGTCTAACAAGGGCTGTGAAGTCAGGTTTAAATTACAGCTGGTTACCCAGACAAGCTATGGTCAGGTTCAGAAGGAGAATAGAGGAAAGTCGTTAAAAGTTACTTTGTTTTATTTAATTAAGATGACCGACCCATGTGGGGAAGTACAGCATGTTTGTTATTTCTTATTGTTACGTGAAGACAAGTTGTGCTAATTGAACTAAGTGAATCTGATTGTAACTCCATGCATTCGCGCACTGTGAAATAAAACAGCTCAACGATGTGTTTCTGGCCTCATCTCACAAGTGTTTTCTCAGTCTTCCTTTTGAAGAGATTGAAGAAGCATTTTTGTGAAAGCCAAGGAGATCTAGTTCAGATCGCAAGGGAGTACTATTACTATCCCCTGGGTTACACGATCATATAGTTAGATATTGGGCAATACAGGCACACACCTAAATGCAAGACACTCAAGTAAAATTCATTTTGGGCGGCAGTGAATTTGCAGCCCGTTTTACACCCTGCCCAATTTTCCTGTCCGCTGGAGTGTCATTACTGTTGTAATGTAGGGAATCACTGTAGACTACTTGCATGCGACAGGGTCCTGCAAAGCAGCAATAAGGTAAATGGGATAGGTACCTGTTTAGTGGTGTTGGTTCAGGGATAAATATTGGCCAGGATACTGGGCTTTGGTTTAACTGCTCATCCGAAAGACAACAGCTCCGACAATGCAGCACTCACTCAGCACTGTACTGAAGTGTCAGCCTGAATTCTGTCTTCCCATACACCAATTGCACTGTCGGGTTTTGTGGGAGGTGTCCAACATAATGCACATATTGGCCATGCCATTATGCCCAACATGTCGACAAAGAGGAATGATGTTTGTGCAGGAGACCATCATGTTATCACTGTGGAAACACACGACTGTCACTGTATGGTTATGAGCCCCAATAAGACCAGCAGAAACCCTGAAGAGCCCAAAAGCCCATTCTTCCTCACCAGTACTCCAAAACATATTTTAAAATTATTAAATGTAACCACAACATGTAGGAGACATAGTCTGTGACTGAACAGCAATATTAAGACCAATGCAGCTAACAAAAGAAAACAGTATAATGGGCCAATGTTAACACGAACACAGATAACAGAAGTTCTACCCTATGTGAAAATCTGTCTCATGAAACACTATTTATCACTTCTTTCTCTCCGCAGAACGAAAGAAAGAAAGCAATGGCCCCGTCTGCGTAGAGGCCGACAGCCAAGGGCGCAGCAGACAGCGGGTGGTGCTTCCTGTCCACTATCCCGGGCGGGTTCACAGAACGAACCAACTGACCACTTATCCCACCAGGACGAGCATGGACCCACGGGGGAATCCTGTTACCGTGCTCACGGTGGACCAGCACAGTGAGCAGGGACTGTACCCCGCACAATCAAGTGCCTATGTGAGGAGTTATCCGCCTGTCCACAGTTTGAGTGCCCATCATTGTAACTTGGAACATCGGACCTACCCTCAGACTCATAATTTCAGGAGGCCTAAATTTAGTGGGCGGAACTATTCAAGGGCCACTTGCTTTTCTCAATATGAAACTATGTATCAACATTATTACATTCAAGGACTAAGCTATCCACAGACAGAATCCCAGGCAGGGATTATTAATCATAAAGGACCTTCCCGTGCATTCCAGTCCGGCGGGAGCATGCTGTATCCCACAGTGGTTCACATTCCTCCACCCTCCCACCTGGATGGAGGCAGCACCTCAAGCTTCAGCTGTTACCAAGGTCACCGGTCAGTGTGCAGCGGTTACCTGGCTGACTGCCCCGGCAGTGACAGCAGCAGCAGCTCTGGGCAGTGCCACTGTTCGTCCAGCGACTCCATGCTGGACTGCACCGAGGTCAGCAACCAGGGCGTCTATGGCAGCTGCTCGACCTTCCGCAGCTCTCTGAGCAGTGACTACGACCCATACATCTATCGGAGCCGCAGCCCCTGCAGAACCGGCGAGTCAGGTTTGAGCCGGGGTGGGGGTTTGCTGATGGAGGGCCCGCAGGAGGACGAGCTTCCAGCGTACAGCTGTACCTCTCCCAGTGGTGACAGCAGGCTGTTGCAGGTCCCATCCCCAGGAGACCAACTCTCAAACTGTAGCATGGAGATGAACTATAGCAGTAATTCCTCACTGGAGTACAGTGATTCGAATGCCACTACCTCAGAAGGTAGGCCCGAGTGCTCTTCTGGTTCTACTGCGGACAATAACAGCTGGAATGGGCCAGAGGCAGCGGCAGCAGCAGAAGCAGCGCCTGAGCAGGCCTGTGCTTGTTGCTTTGAAATTCATCCCTTGGACTGCAAAGGGGCTGATGACAGCAGAACAGACAGTCACTTTTCATTGTTGAATGTGCCCTGTTGTAACACGTGTGGGAAAAGCGCTGATTCTAGGACTGCGTCACAGAATTTGTACAGTATTAATGCAGGCCCCCCGTGTCGGACTGATCCAGGGAAATATGAGGGCCTGCCCTGCTGCTTTTATGAGGAGAAACAGGTGCATCACAGCAGCAGCTGTTTCGCTGAGGACTACGCAGTAAACGTGCAGTATAACCTGGCTGATGAAGCCCTTCACAACTGCTACACGGCCCCAACTGCCACTGGCTGCTGCGATCTGAGCCAGCGCATTCCCATAATCCCTGAGGACACTGACGGGGACTTGGCCATGACAGAGGACTGCGAGGCCACCAAGCTGTGCGGGCCGGGGGCTGCATCCTCGGAGCCGGAGGAGACGGCAGAGGAGCGGAGGGAACAATGTGTCACCCCGTTACCTTTCAACAGCCCTCCCGACCAAGAGGTTGCCTTTCAGAACATTTGCTCCAGGTTGCACGAGTCCACCATGAAAAGTAACTCGGCAGGTAAGATTACATTCACACGCATCCCCACAGATATTGCACCATAGGTACAGCTGATTGGCGGAGGTTGCGTGGGGACATGTCTCAGGCAGCAGTGCAAAACAAGCACATAGGAACAGGATTATACCATTTAGCTCCTTGAGCCTGTTCCGTCATTCACGGATCTGTGACCTAACTCCATATACCCGCCTTTGCACCATATCCCTTCATACCTTTGGTTAACAAAAATCTACCAATCTCTGATTTAAAATTTACAATTGACCTAGCATTAATTGCTATTTGGGGAAGAGTTACAAACTTCTATCAACCTTTGTGTGTTTCCTAACTTCATTCCTGAAAGGTCTGGCTCTAATTTTTAGACTATGCCCCTTTAGTCCTCGACTTCCCAACCAGCAGAAATAGTTACTCTCCAACTGCCCTATCTATTCCCCTTAATATCTTGAAAACTTCAATCAAATCACCTTCTAAATTCCTGGAAGTACAACCCTAGTTTGTGGAATCTCTCCTCGTAATTTTAACCCTTGGAGTTCAGGCATCATTCTGGTAAATCTAGGCTGCACTCCCTCCAAGGCCAATATATATTGCCTAAGATATGGTGCTCAAAACTGTCCACTGTATTCGAGGTGTGATCTAACCAAGGCTTTGTTTAGCTGAAGCATAACTTCTACTCCTGTTTTCTAGTCCTCTAGATAGCATTATTTTCGGTACTTGTTCATGACATTTTAATGGTCTGTGTATCTGGACCCCCTCATCTCTTTCTAGCCTTTCACCATGTAGAAAGTATAGTGTTTTATCCTTTTTAGGTCCAAAGTGGATGACCTCACATTTGCCTACAATGAAATCCATTTGCCACGGTTCTGCCCATTCACTCTGCAGCTACCTTTAATATGGAAGTGCTAAAGTTAGCAAATTATTTAGTGGCATTGACTCAAGTGCCCTGTTTTGTGTCATTCTTATTTTTGTTTCTTCCCAGGTGAGCATCTTCTCCCAAAACCCCACATCCTAAATCTATCCCTATCAATGTCTCTGTAATTTTATGTTCCCGTCTACACTGCTTACAATGCCACCTATCTTTGTATCATCGGCAAATTTGGATATGTGGCGTTCTACCCCATCATCTAAGTCATTAATAAATATGGTGAATAGTTGAGACCCTAACACTGATCCTTGTGGGACATCCTGTCGATTGGAGTTCCTGCCCATTATCCCTACTATCTGTGTCTGGTCATTCAGCCGATTTCCTCACCAGATCGATAATTCTTTCAGGTCAATAATATGCCTTCAATTTCATGACATTTAACTTTAGCTAACAGTCTCATATGAGGGACCTCATCAAATGCCTTCTGGAAGTCCAGAAAAATAACAGTCTTAGGCATTCTCCTGTTGACTATTTTATGACCTCTTCAAAAAATTCAACCAAAATACGTCAGGCAGAAGCTACCCTATACAAATCCATGCTGGCTGTCTTTGATCAACTGAAAATTTTCAAGGTGTTCAGTCACCCTATTCTCAACGATAGACTGTAGTAATTTCTCAACAACAGATGTTCATCTAACTGTTCTATAATTCCCTGGTTTCCCTCTCTCACCTTCATAAAAAAGCAAAGTGACATACACATTTTTCTAATTTAAAGGAATGGTTCTCAAATTAAGAGAAGTTTGGAAGATTATGATTAGAGCATCTACAATGTTCTCACTTCCTTTAAAACCCTGGGATGGAAACAATCTGATCCTGGAGACTTGCCAGTCTTTAGTGCCATTATTTTCTTCATTACTATTATTTTGCTTACATTAATTTTGGTGTGTTCCAGTCCCCGATTCAATATTAGTTTTCTTGGCATGTTTGTCTTGTTATTCTCTTCTATATAGTAAGTAGTGGTTTTTAGGGAATCAAGGTCCCTTGTGTAAATAATTTCAGTTTTTTGAGTAAATTAAGGGTAAGCCATGGCTGGAGAGCTCGGCAGCATGGAATGCTCCTCCTGTGCAATGTGGGAAGCCAGGGACACTTCCAGAGTCCAGGGCGAACACGTGTACAGGAAGTGTCTCCAGCTGCAGCTACTTGAAATCCGCGTTTGGGATCTGGACCGGCGGCTGGGGACACTGTGGAGCATCCACGAGGCTGAGATCATCGTGGATAGCACGTACAGGGAAGTGGTCACACTGCAGGTAAAGACTACTCAGGCAGAAAGGGAATGGATGACCACAAGGCTGAGTAGAAGAACTAGGCAGGTAATGCAGGAGTTCGCTGGGTCCATCTCCCTATCTAACAGATATTCCACTTTGAGTACTGTTGGGGGAGATAGCTTCTCAGATGAATGCAGTGAGCCAAGTCTGTGGCACCACGAGTGGCTCAGCTGCACAGGAGGGAAGGAAAAAGAGTGGGAGAGCTATAGTGATAGGAGATTCTATTGTAAGGGGTGCAAATAGGCATTTCTGTGGCTGCAAACATGACTCCAGGATGGTATGTTGCCTCCCTGGTGCTCTGGCCAAGGATGTCATGGAGTGGCTGCAGGGCGTTCTGAAGGGGTAGGATGAACAGTCAGAGGTCGTGGTTCATATTGGTACCAACAACATAGGTAGAAAGAGGGATGAGATCCTGCAACAAGAATTTAGGGAGCTAGGTAGCAGATTAAAAAGCAGGGCCTCAAAGGTTGCAATTTCTGGATTACTCCCAGTGCCACTTGCTAGTGAGTATAGGAATAGGAGGATAGAGCAGATGAATGTGTGGCTGAAGACATGGTGCAGGAGGGAGGGCTTTAGTTTCCTGGATCACTGGGTCTGCTTCTGGCGAAGGTGGGACCTGTACAAGTTGGACAGGTTGCACCTGAACCGAACGGGGCCAATATCCTTTCTGGGAGGTTTGCTCATGCTGTTGGTGGGGTGGGGGGGGGGGGGCATCTAAACTAATTTGGCAGGGGGATGGGATATAGAGTGGAGGTACAGTAGGGGGTGATGCTCAGCCAAATATAGAAGAGAAATTACGTCAGTCTGGAAGGCAGAGCAAATATCGACCTGTTAAAAGGCACAAGCGAACAATGCAAGGCTGGATTGCATCTATTTTAATGCAAGGAGTCTTACTAGTAAGGCAGATGAATTGAGGGTGTTGATTAACACATGAGAATATGATATTATTGCTATCACAGAGACATGGTTGAGGGAAGGGCAGGACTGGCAGCTCAATATTCCAGGATATAGAGTATTCAGGCGTGACAGGGCGCGGGGGTGGGGGGGGGGGGGGGCATGTAAAAGAGGCGGTGGCATTGCACTATTGATCAAGGAGTCAATTACTGCAGTAAGGAGGGATGATATCTTAGATGGTTCCTCAAATGAGGCCATATGGACAGAACTTAAAAACAAAAAGGGGGCAATCACTTGGCTGGGAGACCTCCAAATAGTCAGGGAGAGATAGAGGAACAGATATGTAGGCAAATCCCAGAGAGGTGTAAAAATTATAGGGTAATAATAGTAAGAGATTTCAGCTTCCCCAATATTAACTGGATTAGTCTTAGTGCAAAAGGCTTAAAGGGGTCAGAATTCTGAAAGTGCATACAGGAGAACTTTTTGAGCCAGCACATAGAAAGTCCTACAAGAGAAGGGGTGGTACTGGACCTAATCCTAGGGAATGAAGCCAGACAAGTGTTAGATAGTGAACATAACTCTGTACGATTTAAGGTAGTTATGGAAAAGGACAAAGATGGACCAGAAATAAAGGTACTGAATTGGGGAAGGCCGATTTCAATATGATAAAACAGGATCTGGCCAAAGTGAACTGGAAACAGCTACTTGTAGGAAAGTCTACATGAGACCAGTGGGAGTCATTCAAAAAGGAAATAGTGAGGGTTCAGGGCCAACCTGTTCCTGTGAAGTTGAAGGGTAGGACCAACAAGTCCAGGGAACCCTGGATGTCAAGGGATATAAAGGACTGGAGGATGTAGGTGAGGTTTTAAATGATTACTTTTCATCTGTGTTCATTATGGAGAAGGCCCAGATGAGATGTATCCCAGGCTGTTAAGTGAGGCAAGGGAGGAGATAGCAGGGGCTCTGACATAAATTTTCAAATCCTCCCTGGCCACAGGAGAGGTGCCAGAGGACTGGAGGACAGTGAATGTGGTACCATTATTCAAGAAGGGTAGGAGGGATAAACCAGGTAATTACAGGCTGATGAGTCTAACATCAGTGGTTGGGAAACTATTGGAAAAAATTCTGAGGGACAGGATTAATCTCCACTTGGAGAGGCAGGGGTTAATCAGGGATAGTCAGCATGGCTTTGTCAGGGGGAGATCATGTCTAACAAACTTGATTGAATTTTTCGAGGAGGTGACTAGATGTGTAGATGAGGGTAAAGCAGTTGATGTAGTCTACATGGACTTCACTAAGGCTTTTGATAAGGTCCCGTGTGGGAGATGGGTTAAGAAGGTAAGAGTCCATGGGATCCAGGGCAATTTGGCAAAGTGGATCTAAAATTGGCTTAGTGGCAGGAGGCAGAGTGTGATGATCGAGGGTTGTTTTTGCGACTGGAAGCCTGTGACCAGTGGTGCACCACAGAGATCGGTGCTGGGACCCTTGCTGTTTGTAGTGCACATTAATGATTTAGATGTGAATATAGGAGGTATGATCAGTAAGTTCACAGATGACACGAAAATTGGTGGTGTCGTAAATAGTGAGGAGGAAAGCCTTAGATTACAGGACAATATAGGTGGGCTGGTTAGATGGGCAGAGCAGTGGCAAATGGAATTTAATCCTGAGAAGTGTGAGGTGATGCATTTTGGGAGGACTAACAAGGCAAGGGGATATACAATGGATGGTAGGACCCTAGGAAGTACAGAGGGTCAGAGGGACCTTGGTGTACTTGTCCATAGATCACTGAAGGCAGCAGCACAGGTAGATCAGGTGGTTAGGAAGGCATATGGGATACTTGCCATAATTAGGACAAGGCATAGAATATAAGAGCAGGGAGGTCATGATGGAGCTGTATAAAACACTAGTTAGGCCACAGCTGGAGTACTGTGTACAGTTCTGGTCGCCACACAGTTGGAAGGATGTGATTGTACTGGAGCTGGTGCAGAGGAGATTCACCAGGATGTTGCCTGGGCTGGAGCATTTCAGCTATGAAGAGTGACTGGATAGGCTAGGGTTGTTTTCTTTAGAGCAGAGAAGGCTGAGGGGAGACCTGATAGAGGTATACAAAATTATGAGGGGCAAAGATAGGGTTGATGGGAAGAAATTTTTTCCCTTAGCAGAGGTGTCAATAACCAGGGGGCATAGATTTAAGGTAAGGGGCAGGAGCTTTAGAGGGGATTTGAGGAAAAATGTTTTCACCCAGAAGGTGGTTGGAATTTGGAACACACTGCCTGAAGGGGTGGTAGAGGCAGGAACCCTCACAACATTTAAGAAGTATTTAGATGAGCACTTGAAATGCCATAGCTTACAAGGCTATGGGCCGAGTGCTGGAAAATGGAATTAGACTAGATAGGTGCTTGATGGCCGGCATGGACACGATGGGCCAAAGGGCCTGTTTCTGTGCTGTATAGCTCTATGACTCTAAGCAGTGACATAAAGTAATTATTCAACACATCCACCATTTCCTTATTTTAATTGACTTCTTTGGCCTCCTTATCTCGAGAGACTTTGGATAAGCGCCTGGAGGTGGTCAGTGGTTTGTGAAGCAGCGCCTGGAGTGAATTGACTATATCACTGTTATCAGTTGTCAAGGAGCCCACATTACTCTTGACCACCGTTTTCCTAATATAATTGTAAAAATAGTTTATGTTGATTTTGTTATCCTTTGCAAGTTTCTTTACATACTCCCATTTTGTAGCGCTTAGTATTTTGTTTGTCATTTTTTGTTCTTCTTTGTATCTTCCCCAGTTGCTAAGATCTGTGTTAGTTTTTGCAGTTTTTGTATTCCTTTTCTTTTAGATTTACTTTGTCCTTTGCCTCTTCTTTTGTCCGTGGCTGATCTTTGGCAAGTAGAGCTGTTGTCCCTTTGGGATATAAATTGGTTCTGTATCTTATTAAATTTTTTTTTGAACTTCTCCCACTGATCTTCTGTTGTTTTACCCATTAACAGATTTGTCCAGTTTACTGTGGGCAGTCTCTGTCTCATCCCATTGGAAGTCAGCCTTCCTTAAATCTAGAATCTTAGTTTTGCAATTCTCCCATTCAAAATTTACATTTAACTGGATCATAGTATGCTCGCTATTAGATAAAAGTTGACAAACCATTAAGCTGTTTACTCCATCTAATATGGTCTGCCCCCTTGTTGGTTTTAGGACATGTTGTTACAGAAAACTATCCTGAACACACTCAAGAAATTCACTACCTTTCTGACATGTTCTAGTCTGCTATCCTAATCAATATGAAAGTTAAAACCCTTCATCAAACCCACTCTGCCTTTGCTAAATGCTTGCCTAATCTCTGCATTTATACATTCTACCACTTCACAACTGCTACCAGAGGGCCTAAACACAACTCCCACCACAATCTTAAATCGTTTTCTATTTCTTGTTTCTACCCATAAAATCCCCACTGCCTACTTACCTCTTATTGTATCCTCTCACCATTGAAGTGGTTTCATCCTTAATACTAAGGCTACTCCTCCGTCCTACCATTTTCTCTATCTTCTCTGTGGACCAGATAACCTGGTATATTTATTCCCAGTCGTCCATGTCTCCGTTATAAAGACGTCTGCAAACGCGACATGAAATCGTGTGACATTGATCACAAGTCGTGGGAGTCAGTTGCCAGCATTCGCCAGAGCTGGCGGGCAGCCATAAAGACAGGGCTAAATTGTGGCGAGTCGAAGAGACTTAGTAGTTGGCAGGAAAAAAGACAGAGGCGCAAGGGGAGAGCCAACTGTGCAACAGCCCCAACAAACAAATTTCTCTGCAGCACCTGTGGAAGAGCCTGTCACTCCAGAATTGGCCTTTATAGCCACTCCAGGCGCTGCTTCACAAACCACTGACCACCTCCAGGCGCGTATCCATTGTCTCTCGAGATAAGGAGGCCCAAAAGAAAGAAAGAAAGAAGTCCTGACTGTCTTTGCAGTCGTGTCTCAGTAATGGCTACCATGTCATCACTTTTCTCCTGTCTTTTCCTGCTTGAACTGTTTTCCCACCTGCCTGCAATGGGTCATGCTGTTTTGAGGGAACACAGACAAAGACTAGTCTCGATGTTCCTGACAGTGACTCTTGAACAAGACATCGATTGAGGTTATTGTCTTTGACAAAACTTTAGAGTCTAACACTACACTAAGAGCTCTGCAGTTACTTTTAATATGAAAATGCTAACCTTAGCAAATTATTTAGTGGCATTGACTCTAGTGCCCTGTTTTGTGTCGCTCTTATTTTTGTTTCTTCCGAGGTGAGCATCTTGTCCCAAAATCCCACATCCCAAGTAGCAAGGGAAAATGACTCATAGCCTCAGCATATTACTAAACGGTTTCCTTGCTACCATATCTGAACAGTTTACACCAAGATGTGGATTTGGAAATCAGTGGATAACTGTAACAAAAACAAGAAATGCTGGATTCACTCAGCAGGTCTGGCAGCATCTGTAGAAAGAGAAGCAGAGTTAACGTTTCGGGTCAGTGACCCTTCTTCGGAACGGTGGATAACTGTATCCATGCAAGATTGGTACCTGTATAGTTTGTGCTAAGCTACATTGGCAATTTTGCACTCCCCTGAACACGAATGTCCCAAGTATCAGTGAAGGCCCTCATAGGTCAGCACTGCGAAAATTGAAATACAGCCCTGCCACGGACTAGTCATAAACCTCATACAGACAGGCTAAGAGCCTGTTTGCTGCCAAACGCAGAAATGCAGCCCTGACCAATGTTCCAGCAGTGCAACCTGTTTGTATTTGTCACTGCTGAGTCCCTACAGATTGATGGCACTGTTCAAATCCAATCCCAAGGGCAGACTTGTTACGTCTCAATGACACTGGCATTGCTTTCCTTCTAGGGTTGCTTCTGAGACCAAGAGCAAGGAAGTTCTCCCACTGAGCCACAGCTGACATCTTTTCATTGTTATTCCCTAATACCCAATGATCTTTGCACACTGCTGATCTTGCCAGTATCAATAATGGGGGATCCAACTGTTGTAGATTTCTCAGCACAGATGTTCAGTCAAAGAACAAAACAAAGCAATATATTAATCAATAAAGATGTGAGGGAAAAATTGAGGGTAAGGAAAGGGGTGTGCAGTAAGTGTATGGACAGCAGGAGAGAGCATGACAAGTGATAATATGAAGAGATTAGAAGAGAGGTCAAAAAAAATAGGAAGGCAAAGAGGAACTATGAAAATAAATTATCAAGGAACATAAAACTTCACAGCAAAATATTCTACATGCGCATAAATTAAAAAAGCAGAGATGGGAATAGGGCCAGTAAGGGACAGACAGAATAAAGTCACAGGCAGTGATCGGGAAATGGCAGAAATGTTAAATAACTGATTTTCTTCAGTATTTACAAGGAAGATGGATCAGGTGAACATGGCATTGGAAGATGAGGTTAGAAATTATATAACTGCATTTAAAATTAATAGAGGCTTAATGTTACGTAAGCCAATCAAATCAAAGAGGATAAAACTCCTGATCCAAATGAATTGCATCCATGCATTTTAAAAGAATATAGGGAAGAGATAGCAGAGTCACTATTACACATGTTTAATAATTCATTAAAAAAAGTGTAGTGCTAGAGGACTGAGAGAAAGCTAATCTTATACCTATATTTAGAAGGGAGCTAGAACATGTTCAGAAACTATAGACTGTTCAGTCTAATATCAGTATTAGGAAAGATAATGAGATTCCAACTAAAAAAGAAAATAACAAAATTTCTAGAAACCAAAAATATAATAATGAATATTCAGTATTTTGAAAGGGACAGTCTTGCTTGACCAACCTTATTGAATTCTTTGAAGTGCTAACCACCCCCCCCCCCCCCACTCCAGAGAGAGTAGATAAAGGTAATTCAGTAGATACGATATATCTAGGCTTTCAAAAGGCCTTTGATAATGTGCCACATAATATAAGAACTTAAAAAAAAGATGCAGAGTAGGCCATTCAGCCCCTCAAGCCTGCTCCACCATTCAATAAGATCATGCCTGATCCTCTAACTCAGTTACACTTCTCATTCTTTTAAACTCTAGGGAATATAGGCCTAGTCTACTCAATCGCTCCTCATAAAATAATCCCCTCAATCCAGAAATCAATCTAGCGAACATTTATTGCACTGCACCCTGGAAAAGTATATCCTTCCTTAGGTAAGGAGACCAAAACTGTATGCAATACTCCAGGCGTGGTCCCACCAAAGCCTATACAGTTGCAATAAGACTTCTTTACTGTTATACTGTCATCCTTTTGTGATAAACACCAACATACCATTTGCTTTCCTAATTGCTTGTTAACTTTCTGTGATTTAAGTACAAGGACAGCCAAATCTTTCTGAATACTAACATTTCCCAGTCCCTCACCATTAAAAAAAAATCTTTTCTATTTTTCTTTAAAAAAAGTGGGTAACTTCACGTTTCTTCATAATATATCCCAATATATTAATATACTAATGAATAAGGTCAGAGCATGCTGAATCAGGGGCCAAGTAGCAGAATGGATAGCTGGCTGGTTGCAAGACAGAAAGCAGAGAGAAGAGGTGTAAAGGGTTGCTATTCAGAGTTGCAGAAGATGGGAAGTGGGGTCCCACAAGGATCAGTGCTCGGACCATTGTTATTCATAATTTATAGCAACAATTTAAACGTTGCAATCAAAAACACAATTTCTAAATTTGAGGACAGCACTAAATTTGGGGGACTGGTCAATACTGCAACAAAGTACAAGAGGGCATTAATAAACTTGCAGAATGGGCATATAATTGGCAAATGAATTTTGAAATTGATAAACGTGAGGCATTACATTTTGGTAAGAAAGATAAAAAGGTCACATATTATTTGGAAAATAAGAATCTAAATAAGGTAGAAGAGCAAAGGAACTAGGTGTACAAATACACAAATGACTGAGAGTGGAGATGCAGATTAATAAGGCCATAACAGAGCAAACCAGGGTTTATTTCTAGAGGGATAGAATTGAAAAGTAGCAAAGTTATGCTAAACTTGTGGTGAACCCTGGGTTAAACCACTCTTGGGAGTACTATGTACAATTCCAGTTGTCATATTATCAAAAGGATATAGAGGCACTGGAAAGGGTACAAAAAATTTGGCAATGATACCAGAACTGTGAGGTCATGCCTATCAGGAAAGGATAAAAGGAGAAGGCTGAGGAGTGACCAAATAGAGGTCTTTAAAATTATGAAAGGTTTTGCTAATGAGAAGCAAAAGAGAAGAGGGGAATAGGATCAAATAGAAGCTGGGACTGGTGCTTTGGAGTTGGGACGAGTGCCAGCATTACCTGAGTTGGGGAGGAAGGGGAAGAGCACTGCCATTGATTGAGGGAGTAGGGAAAAGAGGAGAATTACTTTACTAAACAAGGGGAAGAGTTACCAGCATTAAATGGGGGATGGGGCTGGTGAAGAAGCCACTATTAACTAAGATGGAGGGAAGAAAAAGAATTCTAGTTTGAACTGGGGGCATGCAAGGGGTGCGGGTGAAGAGAAGAATACTAGCTTGACTCGGTTGCGGGGCAAAGAGTGCCAGATTGAATTGGAGGGGGTGGGGGGGGGGTGGGTGTTGTTGGCCAGGGAGAACAGTGCCAGGATAAGTTTGCGAGGGTTGGAAGACAAGAGAGTGTTACTGTGAAGGTGGTTGAGGGTGGTGAAATTGAATGGGCCACAGTGCCTTTGACAACTGGGGTGGGAGTGTTGATGTGAGAGAGTGAGTGTTGAGGTTATCTTTGAGTAAGTGTTGGCTTTTTGAAATGTCCCTTTGCTCTTAGATTAAAGATCCTATCGATTATGACATATAAAGATGCCCATTAACCTTTGTATTTCCCCTTTCTCGCTGAATTTAACAAGGCCATGTAATTGCTCAATTTTATCTATTCAGAGCGGGTATTGAGTTGGCAGCTTTGAGAGGTCTGTGTCAGCTTTTTAAAGCAATTGGTCAACTTTGCTATTTTCCTAGGTTGACGAGTGTGATATCTCAGTGATTAAATGGTTGAACAAATTCAATGCAGACAGTATAATTGACAGCACTGTACAAAACAATACAGCAAACATCCAAGGACATGATCAGACTTAAGCCTGCATCCGTGTATTATTTCAATCACTCCACGTTTTGCAGAAAGTTGCAGCCTCGCATAAAACGTCCCTTTTTAACACTCGCTAGTTTGCTTGGCATCTTTCTCCTCCTGACAGTGTCGATCATTTGCTGAGTGCAATAATGTAGACACTGGTTATCCTTTGTCACCTTGCCTGAAGGGTCATTCTTCACCTGTGTACTTCAGTTGTGAGTAATGGCAGGCTATTCCACTGCAGGAAGCATCACAGCTGAGCCCAATCCTGTCCTTGCCTAATACACTTCAGGCAGCACAGAAATAAGGACCTGGGATCTCGGCTGACTTTTCCATCTATAGCCCAGAGGTACTGAGGCCAGTTGTCCCATTGAGATTAGTTAACTGAGGATGGGTGTCACTCTGGTCATCAGATCCCATCACAATATAAAGACCATAGCAGACGTTGTCTATTTGGACAACCATGAGTTGGCAGTGTGCAATTGTCTGACACTTCCCAGCACTGCAGACAATCTCCTTCATGATTTAAAGTATGTTTCTGTATTGCCAAAGAATGGAAAGTATTTATGTAATGGCAGGAGACAGGTATGGTAGCCTGGTGGCTATTGTACGGGACAAGGAACCCAGAGATTATGAGCACAACTTTTGAAATTGAATTCAATAAATCTGGTAACTTGTGGCCTAGCACCAGAAAATGGTCATGTAAGGCTGTTAGATTGTCAAAAACTCACCTGGTTCACCAATGTCCTCAGGGAACTGAACTTGTTACCTTTCCCTGGTCAGGTCTACCCATCACTCAATTCCCACACTCTGTGGTTGACTCTTAATGGTCTCAGAGCAACGAGGGTTTGGGTAATAAATACTGCCTTTCCAGTGTCACCCACATCGCAAGAACAAATTTAGAAAAAGGTTAGTGTGGTGCGTTAGGATATTGTGACTATAGCCATAGTGAGCACAAGGTCAAACTGGAGAAAGACCAATTTAAGTGTGATGTGAAATAGTCATTCTTCAAACAAAGAGTGATAAACACATGAGTAAACTTCTGGCTAGGGTAGCAACCAACTATTTCCTGAATGGTTCCATTTGGCCCATTCTAGCTCATTATCCAGAAATAAACTTTCTTGTCCATGTTTATCTAGTGATGATCCTTTCACTGTTGGCACCTGGGTTTTAGAATGAAAGTCTCCTGACTCAGGCCGCCAATCAGAGTTCTCTGTACAGTAACTAACTGGTGTCAATCCAATTTCCATAGCTTTATACATTAATTGGCATTACTTAACAGCCTCACTCTGGCACATCAGAGCGTGCTAGAAACGGAAAGTATAGAAAGTTAACAATGTATATCCCTCTAAAGCTGAGGTGAAGATATATTGGTGAATGGTCTAGAAGGAGCCTTGTATTGCCCCTTACACACTATAACCACCTTATGCACATTTCCCCATCACTGACCTCCCTTATCCTACCTACCATGCAAATACACAGTATTTTTTAAATGAAAATGTGTTGCTAAGATACTTTCCTGTAAAAAGATAAAGCATTGTGAAGGGGGTGCGGAAATTCTTTTTCCAAAGGCCAGACATCAATCGTTATCAGCCTGGTCTACTTCAAGCTGAGATCTAACATTTCTGAGTGCTTTTGGCTCTTAAAGCTGAATGTGCCCAAAGCAGTGATCTGGCCAGTGCACCAGGCACAATAGAAATCATGATTCACTTGCCCCAGTTTTAAAGAGAAGGTAGGGATGGGGCAGGTACTGTGCGTGCTGGTTCCAAAGTAGGCAACGAACCTGGTGAGTCCGGGGATGTGGATGTACAACTAGCATAACGACTAGGCCTCATTTCCATTAATTATCTCTGGCTCCCACGCAAACTGGTCCAGGCCCATTCGCAGGATAGGCCTTCAGATTAACACCAGGACACGGTGGGAAAGCAGTGCGATCAGAGGGGTTAAGTTGCTGCCTTCATTTTAACTGCCTTCTCTCCCCACCCCCCCACCCCACTCTGGACCAATTTTCCACCAGGCTTGGTGGGGGAAAGGAGTTAAAGTCAGGGCCATTTTTTTAAGGTTAATTTTAAAATGATTCTTTCAGATCTTATCGTCTGGATATCAGTGTGAAACACACTGTAGAATTAGGATCATTTCCCCCCTCAATTTCTCCTCTGTTCCCTTAAGTCTTAAGGTGCTGTTTTCTTGCTGTGGTGGTTCCACAGGAACTGGCAGGCCTCGAGTCCCTCACCCAAATGGACATTCTTCATGTGTGAGCCGGAACAGTGAATGTTGCCAGGCTGTTCTGCCATGGAGGGGTGGAACGGAGGAAGACGAGATCACAACAGAGCTCTATCCTGTCTTCCTTCGATATCCGTGTGTGTGCCATTTCTAACAAGAGTCACAGGGATAGCAATCAGGAGCAGCTGATACTTTTCTCCTCCCTAGCCAGTGGGCACTAAATCCCAACTACCACATGAATTGAGGAAACGTATTATTAATCACCCAGTTGAGATTCTTTATGTCACTCTGTGAGTCGGATCAAATCCCTATGATACGGGGATTGGATTTCAGCTTGAGAAAATAATTTCTGAAAATAGACATTTGAGGGACATTTACTTGAATATTTAAGTGGCAATTCTAGTTCTTTGCTGCTCCTGCAGAGGCTTTTGTGCTATTCATTTTATGAGGGTGCAATTCAAACAATGATTATGAGTAAAGCAAGTATCAGATCTCAGCCTGTGACCACGAGTAGAAGAGCATAGAAGGAGGAAATTATCCTGCAGCCCTCTTGTGCAGCATCCAGAGGAGACCCAGCAGGTACCCAGACTATTATACATTTAGGATGGTCATTTGGGTAATTGGAGCCAATATCCTTAAGAGGGAGGAAAATAAGATTGATTTATCGAACAATCTGTCTTATTTTGTGACTATCAACAATCCTCAGTGCAGTGATGAAATTTAGTAAAAAGCAAAGTTTGCTGTTTCCCTACATTACAGTGACTACACTCTAAAAGCAGTCCATTGACTCTGAAGTGCTTTGGGACGTAGATCTCCTTTGGCCCAAACAGCATGAAACACAGTTCAAAGAATGACAGAAGCTGGAATAATATTGTTGAATTAACTGAGAATTATGTGCAGCATCTCTTAAGACGCTATTTTTAAGTCCTCATAAATAACTAGCACTGTCATGCTTGAAACCCATAATGCACTGCACTTTCTAATTTACAGCTGTCGAGACGCATTGGGACTTTTGGTATAAAACAGGTCTACAGTACACTTTCTGTGAACCTCCTCAGCAACCAGTGTTAGATTTAAGGCTTGGCAAAATGAGACTGAAAACTTGAGAGCTTAAGTGATGTTGCCTTTTAACCAAATGATACTGATGAAGTATGCACATCAATAAAAGCATAAGGATCCTTATTTTTAGCACAGATTCATCTGGTTTGCACCAATGCTGCAGGGTAAAAATGTTCTTTATGTTTTAATGTGCAGCATGTACTTGATGTGGTGTGTGTTTGTGCATGTTTAGTTAGTATCAATCATTTGTTCAAAGCTAATAATTTTTTTCCCTTACTTGTTTTGGGATGCAGAACACTGGTAAAGCAGTTTTATTTATTGCCCAGTACTAGTTGCCCTGAGGTTATTATGATTTCACTAAGTAGCATGGAACTGGAGTCATTTGTAAGGCAGATTGGGTGTTTAGAACAATCAATTAGCTGTCACGTACTGGTGCCAGCCCACACGTGACCTTCTTTTCTTTTGGGCCTCCTTATCTCGAGAGACAATGGATACGCGCCTGGAGGTGGTCAGTGGTTTGTGAAGCAGCGCCTGGAGTGGCTATAAAGGCCAATTCTGGAGTGACAGGCTCTTCCACAGGTGCTGCAGAGAAATTTGTTTGTTGGGGCTGTTGCACAGTTGGCTCTCCCCTTGCGCCTCTGTCTTTTTTCCTGCCAACTACTAAGTCTCTTCGACTCGCCACAATTTAGCCCTGTCTTTATGGCTGCCCGCCAGCTCTGGCGA
The DNA here is from genome assembly GCF_036365525.1 of Heterodontus francisci. NCBI lineage: Eukaryota > Metazoa > Chordata > Chondrichthyes > Heterodontiformes > Heterodontidae > Heterodontus > Heterodontus francisci. The sequence goes on from NC_090393.1 coordinate 47,350,451, forward strand.
ATGCTGGCAACTGACTCCCACGACTTGTGATCAATGTCACACGATTTCATGTCGCGTTTGCAGACGTCTTTATAACGGAGACATGGACGGCCGGTGGGTCTGATACCAGTGGCGAGCTCGCTGTACAATGTGTCTTTGGGGATCCTGCCATCTTCCATGCGGCTCACATGGCCAAGCCATCTCAAGCGCCGCTGACTCAGTAGTGTGTATAAGCTGGGGATGTTGGCCGCTTCAAGGACTTCTGTGTTGGAGATATAGTCCTGCCACCTGATGCCAAGTATTCTCCGAAGGCAGCGAAGATGGAATGAATTGAGACGTCGCTCTTGGCTGGCATACGTTGTCCAGGCCTCGCTGCCGTAGAGCAAGGTACTGAGGACACAGGCCTGATACACTCGGACTTTTGTGTTCCGTGTCAGTGCGCCATTTTCCCACACTCTCTTGGCCAGTCTGAACATAGCAGTGGAAGCCTTACCCATGCGCTTGTTGATTTCTGCATCGAGAGACAGGTTACTGGTGATAGTTGAGCCTAGGTAGGTGAACTCTTGAACCACTTCCAGAGCGTGGTCGCCAATATTGATGGATGGAGCATTTCTGACATCCTGCCCCATGATGTTCGTTTTCTTGAGGCTGATGGTTAGGCCAAATTCATTGCAGGCAGACGCAAACCTGTCGATGAGACTCTGCAGGCATTCTTCAGTGTGAGATGTTAAAGCAGCATCGTCAGCAAAGAGGAGTTCTCTGATGAGGACTTTCCGTACTTTGGACTTCGCTCTTAGACGGGCAAGGTTGAACAACCTGCCCCCTGATCTTGTGTGGAGGAAAATTCCTTCTTCAGAGGATTTGAACGCATGTGAAAGCAGCAGGGAGAAGAAAATCCCAAAAAGTGTGGGTGCGAGAACACAGCCCTGTTTCACACCACTCAGGATAGGAAAGGGCTCTGATGAGGAGCCACCATGTTGAATTGTGCCTTTCATATTGTCATGGAATGAGGTGATGATACTTAGTAGCTTTGGTGGACATCCGATCTTTTCTAGTAGTCTGAAGAGACCACGTCTGCTGACGAGGTCAAAGGCTTTGGTGAGATCAATGAAAGCAATGTCGAGGGGCATCTGTTGTTCACGGCATTTCTCCTGTATCTGACGAAGGGAGAACAGCATGTCAATAGTCGATCTCTCTGCACGAAAGCCACACTGTGCCTCAGGGTAGACGCGCTCGGCCAGCTTCTGGAGCCTGTTCAGAGCGACTCGAGCAAAGACTTTCCCCACTATGCTGAGCAGGGAGATTCCACGGTAGTTGTTGCAGTCACCGCGGTCACCTTTGTTTTTATAGAGGGTGATGATGTTGGCATCGCGCATGTCCTGGGGTACTGCTCCCTCGTCCCAGCACAGGCATAGCAGTTCATGTAGTGCTGAGAGTATAGCAGGCTTGGCACTCTTGATTATTTCAGGGGTAATGCTGTCCTTCCCAGGGGCTTTTCCGCTGGCTAGGGAATCAATGGCATCACTGAGTTCCGATTTGGTTGGCTGTATGTCCAGCTCATCCATGACTGGTAGAGGCTGGGCTGCATTGAGGGCAGTCTCAGTGACAGCATTCTCCCTGGAGTACAGTTCTAGGTAGTGCTCAACCCAGCGGTCCATCTGTTTGCGTTGGTCAGTGATTATGTCCCCCGATTTAGATTTGAGGGGGGTGATCTTCTTGATGGTTGGCCCAAGAGCTCTCTTCATGCCATCATACATTCCTCTGATGTTTCCGGTGTCTGAGGCCAGCTGAATATGACTGCATAGGTGTTGCCAGTAGTCGTTTGCGCAACGCCTAGCTGTTCTTTGTGCAGTACTTCTGGCTGCTTTAAGTGCTGCGGATGTTAAATCGCTGGGGGCTTTCTTGTAGTTCAAAAGTGCAATGCGCTTAGCGGCTATGACAGGTTCCAGCTCTTCATTATGAGATTGAAACCAGTCTGCATTTCTCTTCGCACTTTTGCCGTAGGTGGTCAAAGCTGACTCATAGATGGCGTCTCTGATGTGGGCCCACTTGGTCTCAGCATCCCCTGTGGGAGTGTTTTGAAGGGCTGTTACAAGTGAATTTAGAAATTTTTGTAACAGCTGTGGGTGAGAAATTCTGCTCGTGTTGATGCGCGGGTGGCCCTTCTGCTTGGAATGATGCAACTTCTTTGGTCTGAGTCTAACCTTGCTGCACACCAGGGAGTGGTCGGTGTCGCAGTCCGCACTGTGGAAGCTGCGTGTGATTTGAACACTGTTTAAGGCGGCTCGCCTTGTGACAATGAGGTCTAGCTGGTGCCAACGACGTGATCTTGGGTGCCTCCATGAAACCTGGTGACAGGGTTTAGTGTGAAAGAACGAGTTGGTGATGCAGAGGTTATGATAGGTACACAACTCAAGCAGTCTCTGCCCGTTCTCATTCATCCTTCCAACGCCATAGCGCCCAAGGCAGGAGGGCCATGAGTCATGGTCGGCCCCAACCCTGGCATTAAAGTCCCCCAGCAGTAATAGGTGTTCGGTGTTGGGGATGCTGCTAATGATGTTATGGAGTTGTTCATAGAACTGGTCTTTAGCTTCAGGTGCGGAACAGAGTGTTGGAGCATAGATGCTGAGTAGGTGTACTGGACCAGAGGTGGTGAGCAGTCGGATGGACAGTATGCGTTCCGAGCCATTTGAGGGAGGCTCTATCATGCTGAGCAAGGAGTTTCTGATGGCGAAGCCCACTCCATGCTGTCTTGGTTCTTCAGGATCCCTGCCCTGCCAGAAGAAGGTGTAGTCTTGCTCTGCTAGAGAGCCACTCGCGGGGAGGCGAGTCTCCTGAAGTGCTGCAATGTCCACATTGAGTCTACTGAGCTCGTTGTTAATGATGGCGGTCTTCCGAGAATCGTTGATTTGTGTAAGGTCTTCCGACAGGCCAGGACACATAGTTCTGACGTTCCAGCTTGCAAAGCGAAGGGCTGGTACCTTCTTTCCTTTTTTCATGTTGTTTGGTGCGGTGTATCAGTCCACCTTTCGGGCAATGACCCTGAGCTCCAAGCACCCATTGAAGCAGGCAGACTGTGGCGGGACAGAACCTTATTGACCGGGGGCTGCCCGGTTTGAGGCGGGCGGTAGCTGTCCAGTGAGGTGCAATGACCTCTCCCACCGACAAAGGCAACCCGTGGCGCCCAGTTTCTACGCCAATTTATCTGGACTTATAACCCGTAACTGCTGCCTTCCGTGTTGTTTCAGTCGCTGTGAGGCAACTATGGAGTGACCTCTCCATGGCGCATGCCTGGGCAAATTTATGGAGGTTGAGAGTTGCCCAGTCGTCAAAACCCCCCTCTCGGCCTTTCTGGTGGGGTCCAAAGGAGTGCAGGACACGACGTTTGGCACCAGTATGGCTGCAGGAACTGCCGGAAACATGCCAAAGGTGACACATGACCGCCTACGGGGTTCCGCTCCGGATTTTCTGTTAGGGTTTACTCCCTTAGCCTTGGTCTCTCCCGAGACGCCCACAAGGCAGTGGGGTTGTTGGGGCCCCTACACAGGTGTAGGATGGTGCCGGTGGGAGGAGGGGATGCAAGGGGGAGGGGTAGAGGGAGGGGGTGGGGGGGTGGGTGCAGGGGAAGGGGGTGCGGGGTGAAGATGGTGCGAGGGGGGGCGGGCTGGGACGGGGTTGTGAGGGGGTGAGCTGAGAGGGTGGAGCAGGGAAGGGGACGGGGGTGGGGGGGGGGTGGAAGGGGGGTAAAGGGGGGGGGGAGGGGGGGTGGAATCTGGTGCAGGTCTGGTGCACGTGACCAGTGGTATTGAAATCAATTGCACATCTTATCATGTTGAGATTTGAATTCATGACCTCTGGGTCACTAGGCTAGTGCCATAGTCACTAGAGTACCATGCCCTGAAGATAATAGGAATTGTTCCGAATCATAGGAAGACTCCAGCTAGGAGCTATGTTCTTGAACAGATAATTCAAGACCAAGAGAGACCAAGGCTAAGGGAGTAAACCCTAACAGAAAATCCGGAGCGGAACCCCGTAGGCGGTCATGTGTCACCTTTGGCATGTTTCCGGCAGTTCCTGCAGCCATACTGGTGCCAAACGTCGTGTCCTGCACTCCTTTGGACCCCACCAGAAAGGCCGAGAGGGGGGTTTTGACGACTGGGCAACTCTCAACCTCCATAAATTTGCCCAGGCATGCGCCATGGAGAGGTCACTCCATAGTTGCCTCACAGCGACTGAAACAACACGGAAGAGAGCCGTTCTATAACTTCCACATAATTTAAACCTTTGAATGGACTGTGAGTACAGACTGAAATACCATGAATGCTACAAAGCTGAATATCTGCTGGAAAGGGTGATTGAGAAATAGAGAGGTATTAACAGTGCTGCTTTAGATTTCCTGAGGGGAGGTAGAGGAAAGAATGTTTTAAAAAGGAGTGACCACAACAGGTTAATAAACATTCATGGGTCCAGGCTGGAGTGGGCTTGATGGCTGAATAATCTTTTTCACTGCAGATTTTAAAACACAATGCTGAAGAACAAACAGTAACTGACAGAGAAATATGAGTTGTATCTGATGTGTTAATCTTTTATGACAGCTCAGTGATTTTATCCAGGGAGTAGCTGCGTCATACTAAAAGAGTAAATTCAAGCCCTGATCTAGTATAGAGTTAACTGCTATCAGCCTGGCCAGTAATAGGGTACTAAAATTGGTCTTGGTGTCCCTAAGCCAAGGGGAAGAAAATTGGATAGGGTTCCTTTTCCTGTTTACTAACCAACCAACCCTTTCAGAAGCAAACTTGGGCAAGGATAATCTCAGCTATGATATCCCTGAGACAGAATAGACCGCTGACACTCACCATCACGCTTAGGCAACGGCTGACCAACTCTTGTGGAACCACATTTTAAAGAACAGTGAGAGTTGAGAGGAAGGGAGGGGAATTGGTGTAGAAAATTAGCAAGGAAAAACCCCTTTCAGCAGAACTGGCCAGAGGTTCCACCTGAAACGTCACCCTTTCTTCCTCCTTCAGACGCTCATCTCCCTGCTGCTTTCCAGCAGTTCATGTTTACCTTTAATTTTGTTCCCCCTTTCTTCCAATATGTTGACTGTTACTGTGTCCAATGCTATGGATACCAGCTGCCCTTTGTGGCCAGTCCACATGTGGGACCTTAAACAGCAAATGTGGACCTGCACATGCATGCACTAATGCACATGCATATTTGTACAGATCAACAGCAGAAACCATTTCCTTCCCCGCCTCCCCACTTTATAGCACCCTTACCACTGTCCTGGTTGAGATTAGCTGTTCCAGCATAGATCCGGCATCAAAGACCTTCCGGGTATAGATGTCTCAGTTCCATAGTAGTAATCCTTGCATTTATCAACTGAACCATTGTGGTATGTGGGGGAGAAAGGTCACTGTAGTTCGAGTCAGGGACGGTTCCAAATTTATGTGTGCCTTCAATATTCTCTGAGCTATTGCAGTGCTGTAAGACATCTAAGCAACTTGCAGTCAGGAATGTGCCTTTGTGGGCCAATATCATTTAACACTACCATGGCATTTTCAACATAAATTACAACTAGATTCTTCTGTGGTGGCATAGTTAGAAAAGCCCAAACATAACAGGAACCCTTGCCCATTCAAGCTTCAACAAGTCAAACTTGCCTCGATCATACAAACATACAAATTAGGAACAGGAGTACGGCACTCAGCCCTTCAAGCCTGCTCCGCCATTCAATAAGTTCATGGCTGAACTGATTACTCCGAATTTCCACCTACCCCGATAACCTTCCACCCCTTGCTTATCAAGAATCTACCTACCTCTGCCTTAAAAATATTTAAAGACTCTGCTTCCACCACCTTTTGAGGAAGAGAATTCCAAAGACTCATGACCCTCTGAGATAAATAATTTCTCCTCATCCCTGTCTTAAATGGGTGACCCCTTATTTTTAAACAGTGACCCCTAGTTCTAGATTCTCCCACAAGGGGAAACATTCTTTCCACATCCACCCTGTCAAGACACCTCAGGATCTTATATGTTTCAATCAAGTCACCTCTTACTCTTCTAAATTCCAGCAGATACAAGCCTAGCCTGTGTAATCTTCCCTTGGAAGACAGTCCACCCATTCCAGGTATCAGTCTAGTAAACCTTCTCTGTACTGCCTCCAATGCGTTTACATCCTTCCTTAAATAAGGAGACCAGTACTGTACATAGTACTCCAGATGTGGTCTCACCAATGCCCTGTATAGCTGAAGCATAACCTCCCTATTTTTGTATTCAATTCCCCTCACGATAAACAATAACATTCTATTAGCTTTCCTAATTACATTCTGTACCTGCATACTAACCTCTTGTGATACATGCACTAGGACACCCAGATCCCTCTGCATCTCAGAGCTCTGCAATCTCTCACCATTTAGATAATATGCTTCTTTTTTATTCTTCCTGCCAAAGTGGACAATTTCACACTCTCCCACTTTATACTCCATTTGCCAGGTCTTTGCCCACTCACTTAACCTATCTATATCCCTTTGTAGCCCCCTTATGTCCTTTTCACAAGTTACTTTCCTACCTATCTTTGTGTCATCAGCAAATTTAGCAACCGTACCTTCAGTCCCTTCATCTAAGTCATTTATATAAATTGTAAAAAGTTGAGGCCCCAGCACAGATCCCTGTGGCACACCACTCGTGACATCTTGCCAACCAGAAAATGACCCATTTATGCCTACTCTCTGTTTCCTGTTAGCTAGCCAATCATCTATCCATGCCAATATGTTACCCCCTACACCATGAGCTTTTATTTTCTGCAATAATCTTTGATATGGCACCTTATCAAATGCCTTCTGGAAATCTAAGTACAGTACATTCACTGGTTCCCCTTTATCCACAGCACATGTAACTCCTTCAAAGAACTCCAATAAGTTAGTTAAACATGATTTCCTTTTCACAAAACCATGTTGACTCTGCCTGATTACCTTGAATTTTTCTAAATGCCTTGCTATAACATCTTTAATAATGCTTCTAACATTTTCCCTAAGACAGATGTTAAGCTAACTGGCCTGTAGTTTCCTGCTTTCTGTATCCCTCCCTTTTTGAATAAAGGAGTTACATTCACTATTTTCCAATCTAACAGAACCTTCCCTGAATCTAGGGAATTTTGGAAAATTAAAAGCAATGCATCAACTATCCCACTAGCCACTTCTTTTAACATCCGAGGATGAAATCTGTCAGGACCCAGGGACTTGTCAGCCCGCAGCTCCAACAATTTGTTCCATACCACTTTCCTGGTGATTGTAATTTTCGTTTGTTCTCCCTCCCTTCCATTTCCTGACTTACAGCTAATTCTGGGATGCTACTTGTATCCTCAATAGTGATGACTGATGCAAAATATCTGTTTAATTCATCTGCCATCTCCTTATTATCCATTATTAATTCTCCAGACTCACTTGCTAGAGGACCAACGCTCACTTTGTTAACTCTCCTTTTTTTAAATATCTATAGAAACTCTTACTCTCTTTATATTTCTAAGTAGCTTTCTTTCGTACTCTAATTTTACCTTCCTTATCAATCTTTTAGTCATTCTTTGCTGTTTTTTATATTCTGTCTAATCTTCTGACCGGCCTCCTATCTTTATGCAATCCTAGGCTTTTTCAATTTTGATACTATCTATGACTGTTTCAGTTAACCACGAATGGCGGGTCCACCCTTGGAATTTTTCTTTCTCGTTGAAATATGTCTATTCTGTGTATTCTGAAATATCCCCTTAAATGGCTGCCACATTGACCTATCCCTTAACCTGATTTGCTGGTTCATTTTAGCTAGCTCTGTTTTCATGCCCTCATAATTGCCCTTATTTGAGTTTAAAATACTTGTCTTGGACCCACTCTTCTCTCCCGCAAACGGAATGTAAAATTCAATCTTATTATGATCACTGCTACCTGCCTTAACTATGAGGTTATTAATTAATCCTATCTTGTTGCACAATACCAGGTCTAGTATAGCCTGCTGTCTGGTTGGCTCCAAAACGTATTGTTCCAAGAAATTATCCCAAAAACATTCTATGTACTCCTCATCTAGGCTACCTCTGCCCATCTGATTTTTCCAGTCTATATGTAGGTTAAAATCCCCCGTAATTATCGCTGTACCTTTCTGACAAGCTTCCATTATTTCATCCTTTATACCCCGTCCTACAGTGTGGTTAATGTTAGGTGGCCTGTACACCACTCCCACAAATGACTTCTTGCCTTTATGATTTCTCATCTCTACCCAAACTGCTTCTACATCCCGGTTTCCTGAACTTAGGTCATCCCTCTCTATTGCGCTAATACCATCATTAAGTAACAGAGCTACCCCTCCACCTTTTCCTAGCTTCCTGTCCTTCCTAAATGCCATGTACCCTTCAATATTCAGGTCCCAATCTATGTCATCCTGCATCCATGTCTCCGTAATGGCTATCAGATTGTACTTATTTATTTCTATTTGCGCTCTCAGTTCATCTGTTTTGTCCTTTTATTATTTTTGTAATCTCTAGCCTTATCTGTTGATTTACTCTTAGATTTGTATGCTCTGTCCCTTCCTGTCATAGTCTGTTTATCATTTCCCATATTAATACCTTTCTCTCTTGCCTTGTCTCTACTCCTTGATTTACCATATCTTCCCAAATTTGATCCCTTGCCCCCACTATTCAGTTTAAAACCCTCTCTACTTCCCTAGTTATGTTGTCCCAATGGTACAGCCACCACTTTCCCCAGTACTGGTGCCAGTGCCCCATGAACCGGAACCCACTTCTCCCACACCAGTCTTTGAGCCACGCATTGATTTCTCTAATCTTATTTGCCCTATACCAATTTGCACGTGGCTCAGGTAATAATCCAGAGATTATTACGTTTGAGTTTCTGCTTCTTAATTTGGCACCTAGTTCCTCATACTGACTACGCAGAACCTCTTTCCTTGTCCTGCCTGTGTCGTTGGTACCTACATTGACCACGACGACTGGATCCTCGCCCTCCCACTGTAAGTTCCTCTCCAGCCCTGACCAGATGTCCGAACCCTGGCACCGGGCAGGTAAAACAACCATCTGGACTCTCGCTCTTTGCTGCAGAGAACAGTGTCAATCCCCCTACTGTCTCCTGCTACCACTACATTCCTTTTTTCTCCCTCCATTTAAATGGCTTCCTGTACCATGGTGCCATGGTCAGGTTGCTCATCCACCCTGCAGCCCCCACTCTCATCCAAACAAGCTGAAAGAATCTCAAACCATTGGACAATTGCAAAGGCTGAGGCTCCTGCACTCCTGCCCCCTGGGTCCCCTTACCTGCCTCAGCTGCAGCCACACTCTCCTGTCCCTGACCATTGACCAAATCAGAAGACCGTATCCTAAGGGTTGTGACTGCCTCCTGGTACAAAATGTCCAGGTAACTTTCCCCCTCCCTGATGTGTTGCAGTGTCTGCAGTTCAATGACTCTGAGCCGAAGCTCTTCAAGTCACAAACACTTCTGCAGATGTGTTTGCCCTGGATCACACTGGCATCCAGGAGCTCCCACATGCTGTAGCCGTGACACATCACTTGTCCTGCCATCCTTAATGTGTTTTAATTAACTAATTAATTATTTTATTCAATTATTTATTTTATTTTCCTTTTTTTTATATACTTTATTAAGCTTACCACTAGTTCCTTCACTATTTTAAACGTTAGGATTAGAATGAACCTTAATCACTTACCAGATACTCACCAAACAAGTAGCTTCTTCCCAAACTAATCACCTACCTGCTTGCCTGTAACATTTGATGCTATGCTTGATTTAAATTAAATTAAATTAAATTAAAAGCTTACCTGTATACTCACCCTGGCTGCTGTCACTGTTGATTGTGACGTCACTCTGATGTCACTTTTCAATTTTTCCCTGCTCCGCTCCTGCTGCTCCCGCCGTGCTCCTCTCTTTCTCTCTCTGTCTCCGGTCTCCGACTCTGGGCTTTTGGCGCGCTTTTTAAACTTCTGCTCCCGCCATGGCTCCTCACTCTCACTCTTCTAGTTTCACCATCTCCAGGACTTTTTATACAAAATTGTGACATATGAACAGCACATCACAGTGCATCTGATGTGCCCTCGACAGCACTTATCTCTCAAACTAACATCATGAAAAAAAACATTATCCGGGTATTTAACTTATTGCTGTCTGTCAGCAATATAGTTGCCAGGTTTGCTTACATTACAACAGTGCACACAGTTCAAAAGTAATTCATTGACTGTGAAGCACTTTGGGATGTGACGGGTGCTTTACAAATGCAAGTTCTTAAGTATAGGAATCAGGAGATTTGTTGCAAGATGTTGCAATGCACAAGATCATTGCAATGATTATGACCCAACCAAGAGTGTGTTGTGATGCCCTTGAAATTACTGCAGTAATTTTAAGAATCTTAGTCTTTGGCCTTAGACATTAGCACGCACGTCATTTAGTGCTGCATCATTATCATTACTTATCTATTGTTTTTGGCAGCTGCCAGGAAAGTTAAGTTGAAAAACAAATTATCTGCTTGAGCAGAAATGTTGCAACAGGCTAGAAGCTCTTAGTGACCTGCTGATCACATTCAAATGCAGGTAGCAGGGGCACCCTCCTATGAGTAAACAGTAAATATTTTGTCAGAAGTGCTTTCAGGATGGTAAAGTTTCATAGTCTCAGTTTTGCGTGGCAGTGCTTAGCACATTTGTGAAACATTAGTATTTAGTGAACTCTGTGCTTTTGAAGATTGGAGTCTGTAATTGGGAACAGAACTAAGACTGCCCTTGAGCAGTCTGAAAAGAAGAGCTAGTCAAACTAAATATATATTTATTTTATTTAAATCAAGAAAAAAAATGTTAACTTATGAATGGAGCCAGGGAAGAGCAACGGGTCATTAATACGCTGCATTTGGCTTTAAATAAGCAACACATGAACCGTGCAGATCCACATTAAACCTATTGTATAGAATCATTTGCTACCATTGCATGAAATTTATTATTTCTCCAATTTTATTCTCTCCTTCCCAAAGGTGCCAACTGTACTGCGATATTGTAGCACGAGTGCCAATAACCCTCTCGTATTTCACTCTTCAACGGTGAATCTATGCAGTCATTGCCAGCAAGTTCTTTGACTATGAGGGGGAAGAAATCACAGCCAAATTGGATACACAATCACCCACATGCACTTTTCTGCAAGGCTATTGAACAGTAAGCTGGAACGAGGGCCCTTGGGCTGACGTTTCCCCTCTCTAACGCAGAGAGCTGAGTTGCATTTTTAGTATTTCCACCATCATTCCGACAGAGATCAACACAAACACAGATCAGCTAAGCTTACTGTATGGAGTATCGTAACTACAGACTGGTCTTTTGCCACTTAGCCCTTGCTGCATTTCTGTTGTGGAATATTTTCAGTTAGCAAGCTACATCGTATAACAGACAATGGGTCTGACAACAGACATTTAAACTTTAGAAATGGAGGAATTCATTTATGTGTCTGAATTTTCAAAGCTTACCATTTTGTTCAGGGGGTTGCTTAAGCATTCTTCCTCAGTAATCCTGTTGCTTTTTTTTTGTTTCTCTAGGGTCTAGACCATCTCTAATTCTGGAAAAGGACTGTTCCACCGAGCTGGACATTTGATTTTTTAATAAATATATATGTGTATATAAGTACGGAGATACGGGAAGCGATCAATAAGACTCCAAACTCAGTCCCTGTGCGACTGTTTCAGCTTTGGCAAAAGACACAAAAGTGGTAATGTGGAGGAAAACACCAAATCTGATGCATCTTCCCACGACTTAGCTCGTGCTTCTTGTCTTGTGATTTTGAGACTAAGTTCTGCTGTTATTTAAAACCCTGCTGCCCTTCATCGCAAGGCAACGATACTACTGTTGTCAAGGAATGTCAGGAATAAACTTTGATCTGTAGTCCGAGGGATTTTTGAGCCTTCCGCACGCTCAGGGTCATGGTTGCCTTAGTAAGTCAGCAATACGAAATGTAAGAATAGAAAACAGAGGGGGGAGGATATGGGAAAACAGAGAAGGAGGGGGAAGGATTTGGGAAAAGGGAGGGGAGCTGGGGAAAGTGGGAGGTAGGGGTTGGGGAGGGAAGCAACAGCCCTAATACGGTTGTGACTGAATGTTCTTCACTGTGCTGTATCAAGAGAAGCAGATTGGCTATAACGGGCACTCATGGAAGCCATGGGACAAGTAGAGTGACACTGCAACAATTGAGTGTATTTTTTGTACATCAAGGCACCAAGGTAGCGTTTTATGTACATAATACTGCCTGACGATCCTTGCAAAGTAACAATTTTGTTGGGTACTTAAGGCACTATTTTACATTTGTAGCACTTAAAAGATTTGTCTGAAATTTCTTGTAAAGAATTTTAAAATGGTCAAGAGTTCTCTCCGTCATTACCATTTTTTCTAACGTGTTAAAAGGCTAGAAATTGTGTATATTCTGTATATGTATAGCGGCACATTTCATTTATGGAAATATGTTCTCAGAATATTTATTTACTAATATATTTATCTTAAGCCATGTCTTATGTGGAGAGTGTATGACATTATGAAATAATCATTGGAAAATCACTAACATGGGACCTTGTAAATACATGATAATTGCACACAAAGATTAAATATTCTCTGACCAAAAACTGATTTTAAATTTTAGTACTATACAGTTTTGTAACAAAAAATGTACAGATGTCTGTGAAAAATACAGTTTTATCAAGTAAAGCTTTCCTGATTCTTTCTTGTTGTGACTTCATATTAGATCTTCATTGTTTGGCTCTTTTGATACTAGTTATTTCCATGTTCTACGGTCACAAAGGGGCATGAGCTCCTCTCTGCAATGTTATAGCTAAATTGTTGATGTATTTGAAGTGTCAGCCATGGCTCAGTTGGTAGCACTTTTGCCTCTGAATTGGAGAATTGTGAATTCAAGTCCCTCTCCAAGACTTAAGCACAAAATCTAGACTGACCCTCCAATGCAGTACGAAGGGAAGTCTTGAGGTCATGAAAGGTGATGTATAAATACAAGTCTTTATTTTTGTCAATAGAGACTGCTTTTACAATTTTGCTACAGATAGCAAGACAGAAAATACTCCCTCCCAAGTAAAGGCTGGCTCGGGTATAAAATTAAAACCCGATCCAGGCCCGACCTGACCACAGCCAACCCGGGCCCGAGTCCTTTAATTTTGTTTTGCATCCAACCCGACCCGACCCGAATATCATTCATCCGTTCCGGCAGCAGGCTATGCCTGTAGATAGAGTTGTGGGGAATCATGGGGTAAGCCTGATCCCGTGACTTCCCGGAATCAGCACTGTCCAGCCCGACCTGACCCGAGCCCGAATGCTGGACTTGGACTATAGACCCGAACCCGACACATATAGTCGGGTCTCATCGGGTTCAGGTCGGGTAGTCAGGCTTTACTCCCAAGGTATCAGTCTTGTCTCAGTGGTAGCACACTCACCTCTGACAGTCCAGTACAGTACTGCACTGTTGAGGGTTCCGTCTTTTGGAAGAGAAGTTCAACCGAGGCCCCGTCTTCCCTCTCAGGTGGATGTCAAAAAACCCCTGGTACTATTCGAAGAAAAACGGGGGAGTTCTCCCCGAAGTCCTGGCCAATATTTATGTTTGCTGTGTATAAAGATGAACCAGGCAGCCCTAAGGCAGAGAAGCCAAATTTCTGTTGCCGCTCTTTCTCTGCTTATTGCCATGGTCCACCCAGCAGGATACAAGTGTGGTGAGCATAGGTATATGAGCAGCACAATGGACATGGATAAGAAAGAACATATACATATTTGGTGATACAAAATGAAACACAGCATAGAGGGCTGGTAAGACATTCAGCAACTAAGGCAGGGCAACACATCTCCTTTGTGTGATTTCACTACAATCTCGAGACGATTCTGTGACTGGTATCTATCAACGCGCTCCTGGACAGCTCTCCAGAAATGGTGACTGAATTGCAAGATTTACAGACCACACAGGTTGGCAATACATTCTGATCCTAATTCAGGTAACTCTGCAAGAATGGTATAGCTTTCCAAGAAATCATTGTAATTGCCAAAAATGGTTACATGGAGCTCTGGAGCCGACCTGAGGTTATTTTAATACAAAGCTTCCATCATTCTTGTATGTCAGAACCTCAGTACTCTGGTATTTGCCAGTGGTGAGAGTTGAGGAACCGTCTATAATGTTGCATCACCCTGGACCTACTGGCCTCTCCACAATCCCAAATGTGTTTAGATCTAGCGCTCATGATTCCCTTGTTAAATGTTAAACCTTCCAGTTAGTTTATAAGTCTGCTTCACTTTAGCTATTTCTAATCAAGCCTGGGAAGCAATTTTTAATGGTACCAACATCCTTTTCCTAAATGTGAAGGTAATCTCTTCCTATTGCTTCTCTACTTTTGGTGGCTATTTTCTTAAATTTCAGAACAATCCTTAGCCTCGGAACAGACAACCAACTTTTGACGGGCCTCCGCCAGCACTTGCTGAAAGCAGTGTTAACAGGGTGGTAATGAATCCAAAACATAGACTTACCACTCAGTTAACAATGATCCATCTTCTGCTACTATTTTCAGAAGCCGACAGCTGGGTAGCTGGGTTTCCTGTTTCAGGCTGTAGGCCCCGTTAAATATGCAAATTGCAATCCTATGCTGTACATAATTGCTGTTTAAGAAAATTGGTTGAAGGATGCGTTGTGAACTCTTCAACCAATTTCACTGTTGATAGAGCAGAAAGGACCCTGAGAAGATAAAATAATTTATCTTTAATTTATCAAAATAGATACCACTAAAAAGTAAAAGATGTCTTCATTTTCAACAAGAAGATTCATTGGTCTCATCACAAATATCAAGCAATAGGTAGAGAAGATTAGCATTTACATAAGTGCCTTTTAGGACCTCAGGATGTCCCAAAGTACTGTACAGCCAAAAAGCACTTTTGCAGTATAGTCACGTATGTAATGTAGGAAATGCAGAAGCCAACTTGAGCACAAGTCCCACAAAGAGCAATATGATAATGGCCAAATAATCCTTTTTTTAATGACATTGATTGAGGAATAAATATTGGCCAGAACTCCCCAGTAATCTGAATTTCCCCTAAACATTGACTACATTATTGTGTGGACTTCTGAGCCCCATAATAGAAACAAGACTGAAGCCATTGAGAGCATACAGCGTAGATTCACCAGATTGATGCCGTGGATCAGAAACTGGTTAGGAAGAGAAACTTGAGATACGGGCCTAGACTTTCCTTGAAGGTGTTGAGCTGGTGGAATTTCAGCAGGAATGCAGTTCTGTCCTCCGCATTCACGGGGCTGAATTTTACCAGCTCTCTGGGGACAGACTGGGAGGTGGGGGAGCCTGTAAAATGGTGAGGGAATTTGGGAGTGGAGTGCCCACTGTCTTCCCACTGCCATGTCACCTTGCCAGCGGTGAAGACGTTGGCAGATAACCCTCCTGCCCAGAAGCCAATTGAGCCACTTAAATGGCCAATTAATTAAGGGCCCCTTCCTGCCGCCACTGGCATTTTACCAGCGATGGGTGGGCTCTCTGCCATCTGGGAAAACTGCCAGGTAAACCCTGGCAGCCTCCTAGTGGGCTTGGGGGGGCGGGGGTGCCCTTCTATACGGGCACCCTGTGGCCCATGGAGAGCTCCTCCAGCGGCAATGGCCGCCCCTGTGGCAACGGTGCTGCCTGCCCTCACCAACCAGCCCCACCCCTCCCTGGGGCTTGCCTGATTGGCCCCAGCTCCTCCAGACCCCACTTACCTTGTTGGGAGGGCGACCTGCTTCCTTGGCGTCCTCTTCTTCCAGGTGCAGTCCCAGCAATGGCCAGGGCTCCTGGTGGTGCTGTTGAGCCTGCTGAGCAGCCGGCCCTCCAATTGGCCGGCAGCTCCTGGCAGCGTGCAGCCACCCTTAATAGGGGCGGCAGGCCCATCGGCAACCAATTAGCTGCCAGGCCCCCATAAAATGTGGCTCCAGGTCCCACAGAACGGTGAAGCAGGATTGCCCTCTGCTTTCGGGCCTGTCGGTGGGACCCCCCACCGCAAGAACAAGATTCCAGCCATGATTTGACCAATGGCAACAACTCGCATTTATATACTAACATGCAATGTAGTAAAAAAGTCCTGCTGGTTCTCCTGAGACAATGGTCATTTGTAAAGGGGTTTAGGAAGATTATGATTGCACTCGGAGGAGGAAGCAGCTGGCAGCTGCATTCAGATCACGGTGAGTAAAAGTTCACTGAGGAATCAAGAAGGAACAGAGCATGAAAGCATTGGGAGATTTCCAGAAATGGCCTCAAAGGCATAACTGGAACACTGCTCAACCAAGTTCACTGTTGGGGAGCTGGCAACACTCCTGCCATAAGTCAGGAAGAAAAGGGGAACTCTGCTGGGGATAATACAAAGGATTCCTGGAGATAAGTGGCAGTAACACGATGGAGGGAAATATTACAGACTGCGACTGCCACCTCCATGATTCGTTCGGTCAGCAGTTCAGTGCCATTAACAATTTCCCAGTGAGGATGGGCAAGACAAACCCATGCACTTGAACCTTGAAATATTACTGCCACCTTGCGTGTTGACTGCACACTACTCCACCATTGGACCCTTATGAACTCTTGAGGTGACCTGAATGATATTTCCAATTCCCCACGAACTTACATCACCATCCCACCAATTGTCTTACAGGCCTGTTTATACAATCTTTGCAAGTGTCTGCTCATATCTATGACTACAAATATCCATACTCATTTTGACAATTCCATTGCAATGCTCAGTGCAATAAGACACCATTATGTCTCACTCTTTCTATATACCCTTACAGGAAGAAGATGACCCACAATCTCAAAAAAAGCAAGACAACTAGCAGCTGGCAGCAGAAGTGACAGATTCTAAAGCACGCCCCTTCCCACTTTCAGGAGGAAACCATGGAGATTCAGGCGGAAAGCAAGTGGCTGAAGGTATAGGTAATGGAGAAATGGGAGGGCAGTTTTCCAAGTTGCTCCCATGGTTTCCATCTAATGCTACTTATATACAGATCCTAAACTTCACAGCAGGATTAAGTTGCATTCTATTAGATAAATCAGTAGACCCATGTCACTAATAGACTAACTAGCCAATCATCTCATTTGTTTGAGGGACATTGCTGTGCTCAAAATGCCTGTAGTGTAGGTATATATAACAGTGACTGTACTTCTAATTAATTCATTGAATGTGAACCACTTTGGAGCCTTACTGAGAGATGTGATAACATGCTACATAAATGCAAGTCTGCTCTTTCATTCAATGAGAGATGTCTGGCAGTATTTGTACTGGAGCTGGAACTTATTTAAAAATTGTTTACCATGCAAAGCACTTTGTTAATTGACAGCAGATGATTTCTTTGATCTCATAGCTTTCTATTCCCTCTGTAATGCCCCATGGCTTAGGAGTTTTATCAAAGAAGAGTGTGGAGAATGTCCTTGGAGCTGCTCCTCCTCTGCTGTAAACTGGGTTTCTGCTGCTCTTCCAGTAAAGTTATGAAGGCGAAGAGAGAGCTTGTCACGTTTTGGGGTCTTTCAAGTCTTTTTAATCATAAATTATTTCAGATCTTGTACTTTAAATGAATCTTATCGGTGAACTCCAATTCTCCATCCTTTAGCAGTATCCATCCTTGCCTTGAGATCTAGATAAACTTCCAGATAACCTGCTAGGAAATGAACAATAAACCCTGTCAGTTGCTTTCAATGACTGTATTTATTTTACACTTTCACAAGATCTCACCCTGTGTTCAAAAGCAATAGAACATCACATCAGATCTCATTTTATGTCTAAAACAGCAAGCAAATTTATTTGACAATGAGCACAAACACAGGAAGCATTCATATTGTATAGTTACAGAATTACAATAAATCTCCTTTAATCTGTCTCTTTAAATAGGTGTTAGCCATGGTTCACTTCATCTCAAGTGCCCTCCCAGGTGAGCATAAAAGATGCCGTGACACTGTTCAAAGAAGAGGAGGGGAACTCTCCCAGTGTCCTTGCCAAAATTCATCTCGCAACCAGCACCAAGAAACAACAGATTATCTGGTCTTGTTTCCATTGCTGTTTGTAGGATCATAACTGTGTACAAATTAACTGCTTTTCCTTAGACGAAAACACGAAATACACTTTAAAAGTATCTCATTGACCATGAAGCAGTTTAGGACATCGTGCGAAAGGTGCTATAAAAGTTTGCTCTTTGTTTTTTACCTTCAGTCTGTATTATATTGGAACAACTTTTCTTGAAGTACTTCAGCCATTCAGCCCATTAGCAATGTGTTTTTAATCATTGAGGCCTCATGTTATAATTATCTTGTGAGCCTCATCCTATTTTTTGCTGTTATTTCTCTCATTCTTTGCTTCTCCCCTCTTCCATCCCTCCCCTTGAATCCCATCACTTGGATCACGAGATAAAGCACTTCAACAAAATAGTCATGAACATTCTTGTCAAAAAGACCAACATGTACAGTCCCCTGGATAAGCTGGCAATGTTATACAGAACAGCTGATGAGACAAAAATATGTCGCTAAGCTGTGCCATGGCTGGGTTCTTTCCGAAGAGAGGAGAACACTGAAATATTATGCAAATCATCAAAAGCTACGTCTTGGTAGCAACCACACTAGTGCTTTCAACTCCAGAAATGGAGTCCAACAATGACATTCCAGTCATGTTGGATATTTCGCCCTTTGCAAGGGCAGCCTGAATCAGGGAGAAGGGAAATGATAGGTTTGTTCCCTCATTGCTTAAGTAACCCTCTGTTGAAGAAACCAAGGAGTGTCACAGAGAGAATCCATGAAAACTGGTCTAACTACACAGGCAGCGAGATGGGTTGGTTTAACAGTTGAAAGGAATAGAAAAAAAATCCACTAGCTTTTCCAGAAAGAAAGCTCAGCCCTAGAGATGAACAACACATGTGAAGATTATTGCCTGGGAGACATTAAAGGATTGCTGGCTCCAGACCATTTTAGAAATCTAGAGTGAGTAAAGGCAACCCAAATGAGATTGGCCTAGGCTTGTTGACTAACTGGGATAATAAGATTAGTTACCCATTGACTAAGAAGTATATGCTTTACATTTAAATGAGCATATTATATCCTTTTTACATTGTAGTTTTAGACCTTTTTATTAAGAGATGTTTCAGTGCAGCACTAATACAATTGTTATTGTCTCCTTCAGCTGGATTATCAACTAAAATGAAAACCTCCGAATAAAGCTAGGTCCAGTGACATTTTCTGTAAGTAAACATGCATTGGTGTTGTGCTCAGCTGTAATTATGGCACAGAAACAGACCATTCAGTCCAACTGGTCGTATAAGTGTTTATCCTCCACAGCAGCCTCCTCCCACCCACTTCATCCAACCTTATCAGCTACTCCTTTCTCCCTCATGTACTTATATATCTTCCTCTAAATGCATCACTTTGTAACAGCTTTTGCTTCCTTTATCAAATTTCCTTCTCTATCTTTGTGGAGTCGGATTCAACAGGTGCCACTCTCTTTGTGACAACACACCCAATTGGCTCCCATTTATGTGTGAGCCTTGACAGTGATGGTCAACAAGCTATTTGACACTGGTGACAGGACAGGTGAGCCTAACAACCACATATGCTCACATCCAGTATTCGTCACTGGATAATGATCAGGGAAAAGAGTTCTGCCCAATCATTGTTGAATCCAATTGTGATAGATAGTATTGTATCTGCCAGCTAACTTGGCAGAGACCAGCAACAAACATAGGACCGTCTTGTTCTGTGTGGCTCCTCATTGAAAAACCTCACTGTCATTAGAGGAAGCATTTAGATATGTTGAGAAAACAGTAACAGATCGCAAATCAATTTGATGCCAGTCAAGATTTCCCGCACGAGGTTCAACTTTTTCCAAATAAGAGTGACTGTCATTGAGAATAAATGAGAGTTGACAGGATTCTTATTCCTAAGCCCTATCCAATGATCCTTGTTGGAAAGTGTACTTTTGAACATTTAGGCGATGATGGAATTGGGCTTCCCTCCAATATCCCTCTTGGTCAAATAGAAAGAACAAACAAACATTTACATATGTTTTTATTTCTTTAGGATGACCTAATATGGTTCACAGTTAACAAAATAATCTTGAAGTGCGATCACTGTTGTAATCTAGACAAACAATGTGATATCAAGAAACGGCTGAAGGCACAGGACATTGCAAAGGCTATGGGTCCTGACAACATCCCAGCTGTAGTACTGAAGTCTTGTGCCACAGACCTAGCCGCGCCACTAGCCAAGCTGTTCCAGTACAGCTACAACTCTGACATCTACCCAACAATGTGGAAAATTGCCCAGGTATGTCTATTCCACAAAAAGCAAGACAAATCCAATCTGGCCATTTACCGCCCCATCAGCCTATTCTTGATCATCCGCAAAGTGATGGAAGGTGCTATCCAGCGCCACTTGAGCAGCGATTACCTGCTCAGTGATGCTCTGTTTGGGTTCCGCCAGGGCCACTCGGCTCCGGACCTCACTACAGCCTTGGTTCAAACATGGACAAAAGAGCTGAACTCAAAAGGTAAGGTGAGAGTGGTTGCCCTATCAAGGCAGCATTTTACTGAGTGTGGCATCAATGAGCTAAACTGAAGTCAATGGGAATTAAGGGGAAAGCTCCCAACTGGTTGAAGTCAAAACTAGCACAAAGGAAGATGCTTGTGGTTGTTGGGAGTCCAATTATCTCAGCCCCAGGACATCACTGCAGGAGTTCCTCAGGATAGTATCCGAGGCCCAACCACCTTCACCTGCTTCATCGATTGCCTTCCCTCCATCATAAGTTCGGAAGTGGGGATTCTCACTGATGATTGCACAATGTTCAGCAGCATTCGGGACTTATCAGATACTGAAGCAGTCTGTGTCCATATGCAGCAAGACCTGGACTACATTCAGGCTTGGGCTAATAAGTACCATTCGTGCCACACAAGTGCCAGGCAATGACCATCTCCAACAAGAGAGAAGCTAACCATCTCCCCTTGAAATTCAATGGCATTACCATCACTGAATCCCCCACTAACAACATCCTGGGGATTACCATTGACCAGAAAATGAACTGGAGTAGCCATATAAATACTGTGGCTACAAGAGTAGGTCAGAGGCTAGGAATTCTGCAGCGAGTAACCCACCTCCTAACTCCCCAAAGCCTGACCACCATCTACAAGCACAAGGCAGGAGTGTGATGGAATACTCTCCACTTGCCTGCACGAGCGTGGCACCAACAACACTCTACACCATCCAGGACAAAATAGCTTGCTTGATTGGCACCTCATCCACCACCTAAAACATTCACTCCCTCCACTACCAATGCACAGTAATAGCAGTGTGTACCATATACAAGATGCACCCCAGCAACTCACCACGCCTCCTTCGACAGCACCTTCCAAACCCGCGACCTCTACCACCTAGAAGAACATGGACAGCAGATGCATGAGAACATCAACACCTGCAAGTTCCCCTCCAAGTCACACACCATCCTGACTTGGAACTATATCGCCGTTCCTTCATTGTTGCTGGATCAAAATCCTGGAACTCTGTCCCTAACAGCACTGTGGGTGTACCTACCCCACATGGACTGCAGCAGTTTGAGAAGGCAGCTCACCACCACCTTCTCAAGGGCTATTAGGAATGGACAATAAATGCTGGCTTTGCCAGCGATGCCCACATCGCATGAAAGAAAAAAAATAAGACAGCTGATACAAACAGCAATGAGATAAATGATCAACCAATTTGTTTTAGTAATGTTGGCTGAGGGATAAATGTTGTTCAAGACACTGGGGGAACTCCCCAACTCCTCTTCGAATAGTGGCATGGGATTTTCACCTCCACTTGAGTGAATCAATGGGGCCTCAGCTTAACTACTGTTGAAAGTACTGGGTTCATCTGAAACATGGCACCTCAAACAGTGCAGCACTCCCTCAGTACTGCATTGGACTGTCAGCCTAGATTATGTACTCAAGCCTCTGGAGTGGGCATTCTGGCTTAGAAGTGAGATTGCCACCATTGGCTTACAAGCCAGCTGGCATTCATTGTCCAGGTGCATTTGTGAAGAATGTCCAATGGGATGACATACTGGAGGGCAGTCTACTATTGTGGAGTGCAGCTGCACTCCAACAATTCAGTGCCCTCATGAAAGGAAGAGAGAAATTGGCTGGTGGATAAAAACAACGGTTATCCTGGTAGAGTTGGTACAAGAACGGCATGTTGTTGGAAATGACCTGTACTGAGGATCATAGATACATTGGAGTGATGAAAAGGCAGTAACACCATTAAGAGTTTCCATATATCTGCTGGTCACAGCTGTCATAGCCACAACTGATAACCTGCAAATCCTGTGCTAATACATCATTTTTGCAGTGTTGTGCTGTGTTCTTAAGTTTTTCGTTAAATGACAACCACAGGCTTTATATTCGGATTCAACGCATGCTCTCAGGTGTAGGTGTGTGTGTGTGTGTGTGTGTGTGTGTGTGTGTGTGTGTGTGTGTGTGTGTGTGTGTGTGTGTGTGTGTGTGTGCGCTCTTTGCAAGCCATGTGCTGACTGTGCCTCTGAAAATTATGGCTCCTTATATATGTCTGATGATGTCATCAGTTACTTCAATGTCCTGGTCTCTTAAAGGTACGGTTTCTTAAAGTTGAAGTCACCACTGCACTACATTACAACTTCTACACTGAATGACTGACTATTATGATATTATCAGTACAATTTCACTGAGTGGAACACCATTTTTTTTCGGTAAATATATATTTCTAATTGCAGTTATTTGGGAGCAGAATTATCCCCATTAGGATGTTACTACCAAGAATATCAACCAAGAAGTTGGATTAGAGGAAGTTGATCATGCTTAAAAGAAACATAGCCATTTCACTAAGCCAGCCAGCATTTTAAATGATGAGTTTAAATATTTAGGAACATCTCTGCTGAAAATCTGGACATACCAATACTGAGGTTTAAAATAAAGTACAGCCCTTTAGCCAACAGATGAAGTTCTTAATTTTTTTCAATAAATGTGCACAATATGTGTAGGGAGAAGAAAAATTGCATAACTGCTGTTGCATCTGTGTTCAGCAGTATTTCCATTCCAATCACTGAAATAAAATCCACAAAGACTAATGATCTATTTAAAGATTTCTCCCCCAAGCTGTACAAATCCCAAGGTGCAGTCAATATGGAACAGCCTTGGGATTGACCTGTCCTACTCATTCTCTCCACAATATGATATGTAATAAATTTCTCTGGAATAAGACAGCAAAAGTTGTCTGGGGAGTTAAATCACCCTCCCCTGGACCCATGCTAACTATTTAGAATGTATAGTTTTCAGGTTTAATCAATAAAACTGCATCAGATAGAAAAGCTTTGTATTGGTTTTTGCTTACCCTCTTTTGTATTGTTGTTATGGCTAGAGAGCATGTACAGGCATACACATTTGCTGAACAGATGCCATCACTAACTCTCTGTCATGGCAGTAGCATCTGTTCAGATGTAAAGGCAGAATCAAAAATTAATTTCAGTATTTTTGTAATCATTTTTTTTAAATTATTGGGTAAGCCAGGTAAATGACCAAAGGCTAGAGGGAGGACATCACCAAGTTTGAAAACACTCGGAATTCAGATACGATTTATCAAGAAGTTGCCATTGGATACTACCAATCTGAGATTTAAATGTCTGTAGATTGTAGATTAGAGAGCTCAGGAGTTTTATAGAGTTGAGCTTCTGGAGAGTCCACAATTAAGGTAGAGGAAATATGTTTAGTCTTGGTTTCCACAGAGGTACAGTTCAAATCCCTATGAAGTGTAACTGAAACTATAGGCTTAATTTTCTTTGTGAATATTAATATTACCAATTTTTGGCAATTGCTTACAATGTTTGCCACACAATGTGAAATGTATGGTCAATTAACCCAGCTAGCACCTTAGACTATCCAGTGTGCCTCCCTACTGGGAGAGCTTTACTTTGCAGGTGTGGGAAAACAGAACCCCCATCCGCCCTAGCTCTAGGCTGGAGACCCCATCCCAAACTCTCAGGATGGAATTATTTGTGTGGCCAGGGCATGTATATCAGCTGAACCCACTCTGAACTGTGGTGGAATATTGGAATGCTCTGATAACAGAGAGGAGGCCCTGAAGAAATACCTCCTTGTCTGCTCTGCAGCCCAATGGAGCACACAGCCTGCTTTAGAAACAAATTGATCTTCTCTAGGATTGATTATCTTTCCCTCATAAAGGTCTGAGCCCCTTTTGCTGGTTGTGAATGTCTGGAATTCTCTACCCCAGAGAGTTGTGGAGGCTAGATCACTGAAAGTATTTAAAGAGGAGGTAGATAGATTTTTGAAATATTGGGGAGTTGAGGGCTATGAGGAGCTGACATAAAAGAGGAGTTGAGGTCTGGGGCGGATCAACCATCATCTCATTGAATGGCAGGGCAGGCTTGAGGGGCCGAATGGCCTACTTCTGCTCCTATTTCTTATGTTCTTATGATGTTCTTAGCTGGTATGAATTCAACTGAGGCCTACAGAGGAGATAAAAGAAGTAGTCAGAACACTCTCAGACATGGCCTCCAATGACATAAGAAGATGGGTGAGTGAACAGAAGATCTATCCATTGCCCCCTGCAAAACAGCAGGTTGGAAAATATAGAGTGGAATTCCAGTGAACTTGGTTGTGACCCAATTTTCCAATGCCCAATTGCGAGATCTCCTTGGCACCGATTGGAATTTCACATTCAAGTAAAATTTAACTCAATTCAGAAAACCTGCAACAACAGCATCAATAGTTCACTTTAACAGCAACCAGGTGTAGAGTCAAGTTTTTGCCATCTCCTTTTCACTTTTTGTCTTGAATCTTGTCTACATCCATCACACTTTAAAGTGTCAAAATCAAACAAAAGAAGATCAATTTCCAGCCAGAAAACTACAATCACCTGTCAATCTGTAGGCTTCCCCACCAACAGCAGTTGACTGTGTTACGATCAAGTGAGGAGGGGTCAAAGGGGTTCCCTCTTTTCCCTCTTCTTGTTTGACCACAACAGGTTTAATTCTTTCTTAAAGTGGATGTACTGGCCAATTCAGTAGTTGTTTGATTACTTACTTGCTATGGTCATAACAAGAACCAATTGGACAGGTTTTCTTGAGTTTAACAAAGAAAGAGGTTAACTTTATTGTACCTAAACCAAACTAATGAAAATAATAAACTACGCACCAACTTTCAATCACACACACACACACATACGCTAGAGATTTACACACACAAATAGGTTACAGAGTGGGGAAAGGTAGATTGGTTGAGTTAGAGTCCATAAAAAAAGGGGTATACAGTCTGTGGCATTTACTGATTTGACTGGCTTTTGGCTGAATTCGGTGGTCCTGAGACTCTTAGTTTGAAGAGCTGGATGGCTGGTTCGGTGGGTCTCTTGGGAGACAGTGATACAGATGATTTCCTCCAATGGGGTTTCTGATTGTAGTGAGCAAAAGTGGTCAGTCAACAGGCTTGTAAGCTGAAATGGAGAGAGAGAGAGAGAGAGGGATCCCCCCCAACCCCACCCCCACCCCCCTGCCCACTTGAGTCTGCACGTGTCAGAGTCTAGTTGCTTCTCCTCTCTGCTGCAGAAAGATACAATCTTAAAACCACAGATGGGAAGGGGCTTGTCACATGATAGTCACTCAATGATTCAAACATAGCAGTGTTTCTGTTCTTGCTAAAATGAACAGGTGATTCTCTTACATAAAAGCAAAATACTGCGGATGCTGGAAATCTGAAACAAAAACAAGAAATGCTGGAATCACTCAGCAGGTCTGACAGCATCTGTGGAAAGAGAAGCAGAGTTAACGTTTTGGGTCAGTGACCCTTGTTCGGAACTGACAAATATTAGAAAAGTCACAGATTATAAGCAAGTGAGGTGGGGGCGGGGCGAGAGATCAAACACCAGGAGGGAAATAGAAAGCAATGAAGGTGAACAAGGTAAAGACGAGTTAGAGGGATGCTTGGAGGATTCCCAAATTGAACTCCCTACCGTCCAGTTAGCTAACACTGAAATGTTAGGGAAATTAGACAACAGTACTCTCCTATTTAAATGCAGAACAGAGAGGAGACGTAACTAGGCTGCACACAGCGTTTAAAGGGATCTACAGGGACAAACCAGAGTGCACAACCCTAACCCTACACCATGTGGATGTAGGAGAGACCCCCCCTCTCATAAAATCTCTATCGCCTAGGTCCCAGGAAACTGACCCAGGTTCGGGAGGAAATTCAGACTGAAGACCTAGAAATTAAAGATTTAAATTCTGAAGAGAGACACAGAAAAACTCATAAGCCAAAGGAAAACCCTAATCCCAAGAAGGCAAATTTGGAGGGTGTTAATGGTGGTGGTGACTGAAAGTCAAGTATCCTAACTGATGAGGAATTGTGGGCCAGGCTGGACTAGTTTGAACAACAGGAAGAGATGCAGGATGAAATTGATAGGTGGTCTCAAGCTGCAAGGAAAAAAATCCAGCACTGGGTTAAAGTACAAAATGACTATGAAGCGCTTCATGCAGGCTTCAAACCTTTGCCCTGACAAACGTCTTATAATGCTATGGTGCCATTTGGCCCACTTGGAATTCTTCCAGGACAGCTAATCTGCACAAATGAAGTCACTGTTTTACTAGGTGACACTTCTTTGCAAAGTGCTCTGCAAAGCAAGCTGTTGGCCTGGTGCAGCACAGGAAAAACATGTACAAAATGCACCGGATGATCTTCATAAAGTTATGAACAACTTTGAATCCAGGGTTGAGTTCACTGATATACAGAAACTGGAAAAGGAAGGTATTGTCGAAATACATGAGGAAATTCAGTGTATGCTGGAGCACAAGCTGATTGAGCCCAGTCAAAGCAGCTGGAGTTCTCCAGTTGCGCTCGTGCACAATCCCAGATGAAAAAAAAATAAACCAGATTATGGCAATGGCAGTGAGACTGCCGAGTGTGTGTGTATGGTTCTTTTTTAATTCGCGACCTCATAATGAAATATTCCTGTCATATTTGCTGGGGAGATGTCACACCAATTTGATATGTTGAATGATAATTTTCTTTAATCCACTGACTGGAGATCTGAATTTATATTTTTTGAAGAATTTTTTAAAAAGAACAGATAAAAAAAGGGATGACTTTGCTGGAAGCTTAAGATGGCCCTTTCCTGACTGCCTGACAGACCTGTGTTTGTCTGTCCCCTTCCCGGCTGTGATACTGTTTTAACATATTGATGTGGCATAGCCTTTGCTTTTTCCAATGACCTGAATTATATAATTCACCTTGCTGATTCTCTATTATTCTGTATGGGCCACTGAACTGAGCTTTCAATGTCTCTCCCTGTATTGGTAATAGCAATTAACATATGGTCTCCGGGTTGAAATGTTCTGGCCTTGGCATGTTTATCCGCCTGCCTTTTCATAGTTGACTGGGATGTTTTTAAGTGTTCCTGAGCCATTGCACAGGCTCTAGTGAGCCGTTCTCGGAACATGGAGATGTAGTCTAACAGGGAAGATTTGTTCCTGTGTCCCAAAAACCTCTCATTGATTAGTTTTAGAGGACCTCTCACCTCGTGTTCGTAAACTAATTCAAAGAAACTAAAACCAGTGGACTCATTGAGTGAGCCCCTGGTAGCAAACAGAAGAAATCCCAGCCCTTTGTCTCAGTCATGGGGGGGTCCTCATAGCAGTGCGCCCTGATCATTGTTCTTAGGGTCTGGTGGTACCACTCCAAAGCCTCTTGTGACTGTGGGTGGTAGGCTGAGGACCTTAGCTGGGTTATGTCCAGATTACCCATGACCTTTTGAAAAATACTGGACATACAATTTGTGCCCTGATCCAACTGAATCTCAGCAGGCAGCCTATACCGGGTGAAGAATTGGGTTAGCCCCTCAACTGCCAGCTTGGCAGAGATAGTTCTTAGAGGGATAGCCTCTGGAAATTGGGTAGCCACATCCAGAATGGTGAGAAGAGGCTGGTAGCCCCATTTTGTTTGTGGCAGGGGCCCCACACAATCTACCATTACTCTCCTGAACGGTTCTCCAAAAGCCGGTATGGGAATTAGGGGTGTAGGTTTGACTGCAGGTTGAGGTTTGCCCACAACCTGGCTCATGTGGCAAGACTTACAGAACTCCACCACATCCTTGTGGAGTTGTGGCCAGTTTTATAACCGATGTTGGAGGAATGCACTGTCTTTCTCTAGTTCCACTATTCCACTGGTCACAACATATATTTAAATGTTTTACCCAGTTGCCGATACAGCCAATTATACACTTTATATTAGTTTCAGAACAAAAATCCACCAACAAGATTTCTTTAATAAACAACAGAATTATTGATTTATTAGAAAACAAGACTTGTTCAGTAAAGATGCAAAGCTTATTAACACACTGTTTGAAATATGAAAATACAAATATCTACCCTTCTAAAATAACCTAACATTCACGCACACACATACTCCGGTTAAAGAAAAAAAAAAGAAAAATGAGAAAACTGACTGCAGAGATCAACTTTAAAAAAATACTTTGGCCAAGTTATTGTCAATTCTTGAAGAAAACGGATAAGATGTGGAATGCAAATAAAAGCAAAATACTGCAGATGCTGGAAATCTGAAATAAAAACAAGAAATGCTGGAAATACTCAGCAGGTCTGGCAGCATCTGTGGAGAGAGAAGTAGAGTTAACATTTCAGGTCAGTGACCTTTCTTCAGAACTGGCAGAGGCTACAAATGTTTTAAGCAAGTAAACCGGGGATGTGGCAAGAGATAACAAAAGAGAAGGTGTTGATAGGACAAGGTCACAGCGAATAACTGAACGGAAGGTCATGGAGCAAAGGCAAATGCTGTAAATGGGGTGCTGAAAGACAAAGTGTTAGTGCAGAGATGATGTTAATTGAGAGAAAACTGAACAGCCTGGCTCCAAGCACAAACATGAAAAAAACAGTGGGTAGGCACAGTAGAAGCAAACTAAACAAACTAAAATAAAATAAACACATAAAAAAGAAAAAATAACTAAAAATAAAAAGGGGGGCCTGTCATGCTCTGAAATTATTGAACTCAATGTTCAATCCGGCAGTCTGTAGCGTGCCTAACAGGTAAATGAGATGCTGTTCCTCGAGCTTGCGTTGATGTTTACTGGAACACTGCAGCAATCCCAGCACAGAGATGTAAGGATGTGAGCAGGGCAGAGTGTTGAAATGGCCAGCAACCGGAAGCTCGGGGTTATGCTTTCGGACTGAGTGTTCCGCAAAGCAGTCACCCAGTCTGCATTTGGTCTCCCCAATGTAGAGGAGACCACATTGTGAGCAACGAATATAGTATACCTAATTGAAAGAAGTACGAGTAAATCACTGCTTCACCTGAAAGGCGTGTTTGGGGCCTTGGATAGTGAGGAGAGAGGAGGTAAATGGGCAGTTATTACACCTCCTGCGATTGCAGGGGAAGGTGCCGTGGGAAGGGGATGAGGTGGTGGGGGTAATGGAGGAGTGGACCAGGGTATCGTGGAGGGAACGAGCCCTTCAGAATGCTGACAGGAGAGGGGAGGGCAAGATGCGTTTGATAGTGGCATCACGCTGGAGGCGGCGGAAATGGAGGAGGATGATCCTTGGGATGTGAAGGCTGATGGGATGGAAAGTGAGAACAAGGGGAACCCTGTCACGATTCTGGGAGGAAGGGGATGGGGGTGAGGGTAGAGATGTGGGAAATGGGCCAGACATGGTTGAGGGCCCTGTCAACCACAGTTGGGGGGGGGGGGAATCCTCGGTTGAGGAAAAAGGATGACATATCAGAGGCACTGTCATGGAAAGTTACATCATCAGAGCAGATGCATCGGAGATGGAGAAACTGGGAGAATGGAATGGAGTCCGTACAGAAGGCAGGGTGTGAAGAAGTGTAGTCGAGGTAGCTGTGGGAGTTGGTGAGCTTATAATGGATATTAGTAGACAGACTATCCCCAGAGATGGAGACAGAGAAGTCAAGGAAGGGAAGGGAAGTTTCGGAGATGGACCATGTAAAGGTGAGAGAAGGGTAGAAATTAGAAGCAAAGTTGATATGGAAGATATCATAAGATATGGAATGTTCCAGATGGCCGTTGATCGGCGTCCGGGCACACGTAGACGGCTGTCACTGGGACCTTTCTGGAACAGTTCTGTTCAGGAAACATTGAGGAGTAGTCTTGTAGACTTTTTGGCAGAATTACTACATGAGTGGTTTCAGCTATCACACTGGATTCTCAGAAGATTTTCCAAAGCAGGTGGAAAAGGATGAGTTGGGTGGCATCTGTCTTAGCAGACTACACACCAACTGAACATTCAAACAGTCCAAGCCCAAATCAGAAAGCCAAAAACTCTTCGTCTGCAGGTCTGTGAAGAGGTCTCCACTTCCTCATCAGCACCTCATACTTTAAATAGCAGCACTCTGAACTCCCTCTGCTTCAGCTTCAGTTTGGGCAGTCCGTGCTAACTTTTTTAATCCTGGGTTGGCTTGCTGAGCCCCGACCAATGAAAACCTGTTTAATCCATCCTTTGGGTTCTCTAACCTGCCAAAGAAGGTTTCAGATAACCAGACAGTAGGGTCATCTGTCTGTTGTCAGTGCCAGTTCAGCCTCCTGTGATGGAGCTTGTTTGGCCATGGACCGGGTCACCACACAGTCAGGAAAAATGCCAGGGATCTTTTCCTGTAACTGCTCTGTCTCCCTGACCTCTTTCGGTCTCTCTAAAACTACTGGGGAAGCTACCACCTTTGTCTCTGCCAAATCATTACCCAGGAACAGGTAAACCCCGTCCACAGGAAAACTAGGGACAATCCCCATGGTTACCGGGCCTGAAACAAGGTTGCACTCCAGGTGCACCGTTATAAAGGCATGGGTATATACTTTCCTCCGTTAATGTTTATTATCACTCTAGCATTCAATGCACTCTGTAGGGGAAAGGTCATGTCTTTTCCCATCAAAAGGGATTGGGTGGCCCCTGTATCCCTAAGTATGACTATGGGCTTACTCGCATCACTTGAGGGGTATGGGGTCACTTTTCCTCTGGACACAAAATCCTGGTAACTCTCAGGGATTTTGTTAAGTTTTCCTACACTCTCGGGGTACGTTTACTGGGTTTTACAGCCGCAGTTCAAGCCACTGCGTGGTCCACTGTGCTTTCCATCAGGGCCCCTTTTCCTGCACTGGTCTGGTGTACCCTGACTAAACCTATGGGTTTTCCCCTTAACTTCCATCAGTCAGTTCGAAGGTGACCTGCCTTGTTACAATGGAAACATACAGGCTTTTCGGCATCACTCCTGTTCTCAGCACCTTCCTTTTTGGCCTGAGGAGGGCCCCCTGTGTTTCCAGCTCTTCCTTCTCATGGCTGTTCCTCCTCCTATCACTCTCCCGCCTTCTATCCTTTTCAGGTTTTTGGAGGTGACTAGGGAATGGTTTCCTTTGGGTTAGGGCTTGTGAGTAAGTGTATAATCTTCAGCCAGGATTTCTGCCTGCCTGGCTTTTGGAACCTTTTGTTCCTCCACGTGGTTTCTTATGGAAAGGGGAAGCAAGTTTCTGAACTCCTCAAGGAGGATCACCTCTCTGAGGCTTTCATAAGTGGACTGTATCTTAAGTGCCCTTATCCACTGGTTAAAAGCAAACTGCTTAACTCTTTCAAACTCAAAGTAAGTTTGTTCAGGCTGCTTTTGGAGGGTTCGGAAGTTTTGGCGATACGCCTCTGGAACTAGCTTATATGCACTCAGGATAGCATTTTTAGTCATCTCATAGTCTTATGAACTCTCATCAGGCAACAGTGAATAACCCTTGTGGGCTTTTCCTGTTAGTTTGCTTTGAAATAACAGTGTCCAGCTCTCTGCCGACCACTTCAGCTGTTTTGCAAGCTTTTCAAGTCACGAAAAATGCTTCCACTTCCCCTCATTGAACTTTGGTATCAACTAGGAGAACTTTCAAAGCTAAACACCCAGTTCTGAGCTATGAGTAACTCCCTCACTAGTGATACCTTCAATGGGTACATTGGGTCTTTCCCGATTCAGTTCGAGTTGCCTTAACTCCCTTTGGAAAGCTCTTTAATTTTTTCCTTTCCTCCCTTTTTCTCTTTCCTCCCTTTCTGTTTCCATTTCCTGGAATTGCCTCTCCTCTTTCTCTCTCTGGAAAGCTTTCTTTCACCCTTTCCTGAAACTTTCTCTGCTCTTTCTCCTTCTGGAATTCTAATTCTAGTCTCCTCTGTACTAGTTGTACCTTTAGCTAATGTTACTTTGTCTGTTTCAGATTCTATGCCTGTCTCCAGTTCTTCAGTGTCAATTTTAAAATGGATGGCCACAAGTTTTAGGATTTCAGGCTTCCTAGCTTTTGGACACTCTAACTGCCTACCTACATTCCTCAACTCTTCAATAGATAGGGCTTTTCACCTGGCCCAAGTTACTTCACTCTGTTCTAGGAAGGTACTGGCCTCAAATGTGGACATTTTAGTACTCTAGCACAGAAAACCACAAGAAAACCTATACTGAAGTTTTTAAATTATTGCTAGGGATCAATTTGGTTTCCCGCTTCCAATTTCCCGTTTGTCTCTGTGTTTGATCCCAGATGTGAGCCCATAAATTTCTCTTATGGTCAAGTGAGGAGGGGTCAAAAGGCTTCCCTCTTTTCCCTCTGCTTGTTTGACCACAACTGGTTTAAGTCTTTCTTAAAGTAGATGTACTGGCTAATTCAGTAGCTGTTTGATTACTTACTTGCTATGATCATAACAAGAACAAATTGGACAGGTTTTCTTGAATTTAACAAAGAAAGAGATTAACTTTATTGTACCTAAACTGAACTAATGAAAATAATAAACTACGTGCCAACTTTCATTCACACTCACACACTAGAGGTTTACACACAAACAAATAGGTTACAGAGTGGGGAAAGGTAGATTGGTTGAGTTAGAGACCATAGAAAAAAGGGGTATACAATATATGGCGTTTGGTGATTCAGCTGGCTTCTGGCTGAATTCGGTGGTCCTGAGACTTTTAGTTTGAAGTGGACTGGTTCGGTGGATCTCTTGGAGACAGCAATGTGGATAATTTCCTCCAACAGGATTTCTGATTATAGCTGGAGTATGCTGAGGTGGTCAGTCAACAGGTAGGGTTCAAAACTTGCATGCTGAAATGGAGAGAGAGAGAGAGAGAGGGACCCCACCCCCACCCGCCCACTTGAGTCTGCACGTGTCAGAGTCTAGTTGCTTCTCCTCTCTACTGCAGAAAGACACAAGCTTAAAATCACAGATGGGATGGGCTTGTCACATGACAGTCACTCAGTGATTCAAGCATAGCAGTGTTTCTCTTCTTTCTAAAAAGAACAGGTAGTTCCCTTAAAATTCCTGGGTCTTGGTTCTTGCTGGGATATGAGCAGACATTCTGTCTCCTTCCTGACAGCATTGCAATGTAGGATACAGTGTTGCACATGAGGTGGCCATCCTAAGCTGCCAGCAAAGTCATTTTTTTTATTAACTGTTCTTTTTAAATATTTCTTCAAAAAATATAAATTCAGATCTCCAGTCAGTGGATTAAAGAAATTATCATTCAACAAAGCAAATTTGCGTGACAACTGCTACAAATAAAAAGAACATTGGTTATAGAATCATAAAATGGTTACAGCACAAAAGGAGGCCATTTGGCCTTTGAGTCCGTACCGGCTCTCTGCAAGAGCCACCCAGCTCGTCCAACTCTCCTGCCCTTTCCCTGTAGCCCTGCAAATTTTTTCCCTTCAGATCTTCATCTGATTCCCATTTGAAAACCTTAGTTGAAAATGCTTCCACCACACTCTCAGGCACTGCATTCCACATCCTAACCATTCGGTGAGTAATAAAGGTTTTCTTCAAGTCGCTTTTGGTTCTGTCTGCAAATGTGATCCTGAGCTCTTTGTGGCTCATTAGTTTAATTTCCCATCCCTCTTTGTCTTTAGCATTCAACACTGTTCCAATAAAGCTTTAGGAATAGCACTTTAGCTTTCTCCCAACCACCCAGCAAGCTATTGTAGTGAACTTCTCCAATTGACCTGCTGCTGGGACATATCAGAAACTGTCCTCAGTACCTATGCATATAGTTGAAGTCATGACAAGCCTGCATCTGGTACTTGCCCTCCTATTTCCCATCTGTTAACTCCATGCCCAAATACGCGCCCTCCCGTCTCCTCCCTCAGGAACTTCAATACTTGCTCCTTGTAGGAGGGAAGAGATATGAGGTTTGGGAGTCCACCACCTTCTGCCAATCTCTCTTACAGGCTTGCTTTTTCTTTCAAAAAATGCAAAGTGAGGACAACCTCTTTTGGCATGCAGTGCAGTCAAACCCAGGTGTCAACCCATATCTGGTACTGACAGAGCTTGTGAACCAATTATTTGTGTACGAGGTGAGGCTTTTAATGGACTGAAAGCTTCTAAGAATGTAATCAAAACAGTAGTTGTGGGTGAATGCTGGGCACATAAAAGGCCCAATGATACCTCAGTGGCTCAAGAACTTTAACAGGGCAAGAGAAGTAATTGTAGGTAAGAAATTCATTTTGTTCCATTCATTCGTGGAAGATATGGGTGCCTTGTCTTATCTTGCCAGACCTGGTAAGGCCATTTAATTTTTTGGACAGTACTCAGCTGCTCTGCG
Source organism: Heterodontus francisci (assembly GCF_036365525.1). Taxonomy (NCBI): domain Eukaryota; kingdom Metazoa; phylum Chordata; class Chondrichthyes; order Heterodontiformes; family Heterodontidae; genus Heterodontus; species Heterodontus francisci. The sequence goes on from NC_090393.1 coordinate 47,385,088, forward strand.
TGGGATTGTTGTGTTTGCAGTGACTGCTTTGGCCATGACCTGCCATTGTTGCTGTGCTGCTGTCCTTGGGAGTTGAAATCCAAGATTCAGGCAATGATTCCCTCCCTGGCCTAATGTCATGAAGAAGGATTGCCTCATCGCTGAACATGGGTGGTTCTAATGCCTCATTTGATAGGAAACCTTTCAGAGCTGCTCTAAATCCAGAAGTTTGGTGTATTGCCCCTTTCAATTGCTGCAGGCCTTTAAATCTGATACTGATGCATCAACTTTCTCCTTTTTTTGAGCTGGACTTGGAGAAATATTAAATGACTGATTATTTCTTTTGTGTCTAAGATTATGTATGTTCTTCCTTCCATCCCATAAAAATGCATGACTGTCTCTATTTTTAGCTTCAACATTACAACATTGACTGCACTTGGCTGTAAAGCACTTTGGGACATCACGAGGTTGTGAAAGGCGCTATATGCTGCAGCTGTACAAAACTCTGGTGAGGCCGCACCTGGAGTATTGCGTGCAGTTCTGGTCACTGCATTATAGGAAGGATGTGGAAGCTTTGGAAAGGGTGCAGAGGAGATTTACTAGGATGTTGTCTGGTATGGAGGGAAGGTCTTACGAGGAAAGGCTGAGGGACTTGAGGTTGTTTTCGTTGGAGAGAAGGAGGAGAGGTGACTTAATAGAGACATATAAGATAATCAAAGGGTTAGATAGGGTGGATAGTGAGAGTCTTTTTCCTCGGATGGTGATGGCAAACACGAGGGGACATAGCTTTAAGTTGAGGGGTGATAGATATAGGACAGATGTTAGAGGTAGTTTCTTTACTCAGAGAGTAGTAGGGGCGTGGAACGCCCTGCCTGCAACAGTAGTAGACTCGCCAACTTTAAGGGCATTTAAGTGGTCATTGGATAGACATATGGATGAAAATGGAATAGTGTAGGTCAGATGGTTTCACAGGTCGGCGCAACATCGAGGGCCGAAGGGCCTGTACTGCGCTGTAATGTTCTAATAATATAAATTCAAGACTCTTTGTTTCATGTCTTACTGCATTACCTTTTCCCGATGACATGGCTTGGAAAGGAGATCCCAATCTGAGATGCTGCATGGCAGCCATCTTTCCGCCTTCTGATGGTTTTCAACAATATATTTTTAAATCAGTTGGTACGGTAGTCTTCACTTCCACTCATAAATCCAGTGTGGATGCTGCTAAAATAAAAATGCTGCAGATGATGGATTGCAAAGAAGGTCAGTGTCACCATTAAGAGCCTGACGATTGTCAGACGGAAGGACGATGTGTATAACTTCTGTATGTTTTCAGATCCTTCTACTGCACAGCACATTCTAGTTTCTTGTCCCCATACCCCTGAAATGGAGAGCTCCCAGTTTCTGATGCTGGGAGTTTGCCACTGTGATTCAAATTAGGCCGACTCCAGAAACATTAATGGCACCACAGAATTGCAAGATAATTGCAGATGAAGGAAATTCAGTCCATTTAGTTCATTCATCCATCCATCCATCTCCCCATTGTAGCATCCAATTAGTTCTTAAATGATTCCAGGGTTTTCACCTTCACTTCTCCATCTGGGAGCCCATTTCATGCATTGATCACTATGTGTGACAAAAAAAACTTCCTGATTTCAATGCCAAATTTGCCTTTTACTAGCTTGAACCTGTGACCCCTTGTTCTACACTCACAATTTAATTGAAAGTAACTTTCTAGATTTTGCCTTTCTATATGATTAACTACCGTATATATCTCTACAAGATCACCTGCCAGACATCTCTTTTCAAGGTTGAACAGCTAAAATTGCTTCAGTTTTTCCTTATAACCAAGAGCATTTATGTTTGGAGCATCCTTGTGGGCCTTCTCTACACCACCTCCAGTTTCTGAATATCACCTCACGTCTCAGTGACCACAGGTGGACACAGTACTCAAGGTGTGATCTGACCAGAGCACTGTACAGTTTGATCATTATTTCCTCTGACTTGTATTTCACTGTTTTGGCTACACAGATCAACCTTCTATTAGCTTTGTTGACTGTTGCTCTGCATTGTTTGGACATGTTCAGTGTCAAATCTAATTAAATTCTTAGGTCTTTTTCAACTGCCTCCTTAGCCAATTCAATACTATTTGTATAATATCTATGTTGTCCATTTTTCATTCCTAATTGTAGTACTTTACGTTTGTCTGTATTAAAATTTAACAGCATTTTTCTGCCCAGTTACATATTTTGTTCAGTTCATCCTGTAATTTCTCAGCTGCTAGCCTGGATTCTAGTGCTCCTCTTAGTTTGGTATCATCTGCAAATCTGGCAGTTTGCATTGAGTTTCTGAGTCCAAATCATTAAGACAATTTGTAACAGTAGTGGTCCAACACCAATCCCCTTCCATCTCAAAGTAACTCCTTCACAGCTACCTGATGTTCTTTACTCATCATCCAGACTTCTTAAACACACCCAAGATTTTCTTGAAATCCCCATCGCTTTAAGCTTATCTAAAGCCTTTCATGGGGAACTTGGACAAATACTTCTGAAAGTCTAGGTACAATATGCTGTAGTGCTTCCCATAACCCACTGGAATGTCACTTCCTCCGAAGTGACTGGGATCTTGCTGTGTGCTTATTGGCTGCCATGTTTGTCTGCAAAACCATGACTTTATTTTCCATATGGTGGCTGGGTCATTTGAAAACCCTGGGTTAAGATGAGCTCTACCGCTTTTGACTTTTCTGAAGTATTGGGTCACAAAGCTGTAATACATTACATTTAGTAGCTTTGTCTCTAGACCGCTTGGGTTTTTCCAAGTTATATAAGGTTGAATTAAGTCAGTGATTAAAATAACTTTCCTATTTTCATGTACCTTTCCTACCTCTTCAGAGAGTGAACAATGTTCCTTCCTGTGCTGACCTGGAGGCCTATGGCATACTCCTAATGTTAACTCAACTTTTTTAACATTAGAGATGTTTAACCAGAATAGTTTGTTGTTTTCTTTTCTACCTCCTATTGAAACAAATTCTTTTGCCTGCCGGGTATCAGGCAATTGAGGTTGCACTATTTTTCTGAACACTTTGTACCTCTGAATATTACATTTATTCACAGCCTCTGGAGGTAGCCTTGTTTCTGATTTTCCTTCTGCACCATAGATCCCCGCTGTTAAAGCAGGCCCCAGATATAGCATCTTATTTCTAGTTTGACCATTGATATATATACATCTTAATATAGATTTCATGACTCTCATTGTCCTGCTTTTCCTCATCTCAAGATCACATATGATTTGGAGTGTTTGTGTTCATACTGACCACCTACTTCCCTATGCTCATACTCAACTGGGTTCCATATCCTCCTTGAACTCTCTCCACCGCCCCCAACAGTGCCCCCACTCCACCATCTAGTTTAATGGTTCACGCTGACTGCCTCAATGCAAGTCTCTGCCCCTACTTAGTTTAGCTACAGTCCATCTCTCTTGTACCAATTGTTTTGTTTTGAAAATATCCACTGACTTTGGTGTAGAGGCATAAATCACTCTCCATCATTTTTTTTACTTGGATTTTACTATATCAGAATTAAGCAGACTCAGCAGAATTTTCAGACTGTTCCATACCAGCTGAACAGGAAAGGACTGGACGTGCAAAAAGCTTCTCATTTAATTTAGGGCTTTTATGGCCAACACAGAAAGGAGAATTTCATCCCTTCTGTGCGAGCTGAATTTGAATTTCAAAATCCAAAAGACATAAGGTCTCACTATGTTGCCCAGCCCCAGCTATTCCACTCCATCCTCCAAGCTAGCTGTTAGCTTTGATTATCTAAGAGCTGCCCAATTTTAGCCAATATCATTCTGACCACATCATGGCACCAGAATGTCAATGACTTCAGAACATTTACATCAAGTAATTTAATCAAATGTGATGAGCATGCAAATGGTAATATTTAAAAATGTTATTACTGCATCAAATTGCATGTTACCATGGATACCTGGAGTCAGAAAGCTGTAAATGTTGCTGGTCACACTTTATTCTATACGATTCAGACTAGTTATTCTTAGTTTTTCAAGCTATTATCTCTTCTTTGAACTTTCATTCTCAGAGCAAAGGATGTCAAAGAGAAAAATGCTTTCAGTATTTGCCTGTTGTCTGTGTAAGTTTTTGAAAACCGTACTTCTCTAGCTACAATCCTACAGTAACCCACTAGGTGTCAGCATCTTTCTGTGAATGTGTTAAGGCATTGAACACAATCCTAGGGTGATAAGAGTTGCATTTACCACTTGACGAACGGCTGTGTTGAATTCAAGAGTTTATTGTGCTTATGTTAAATGGAGATTCTTACCAAATCTGCATGTTTGAATCTCTTCAATCTCGTTTCTACCTTTAGCACAACTTTGAAAAGGTCCTAATTAAAGTGAAAAATGACAATCTCTGTGGCTGTGACCCTGGTGAGCTATCTCTCCATGTCCTTCTTAACCTGTCTGCAATCAGTTGACCATTCATCTCCAATGTCTCCCCTCCACTGCCCAGCTTGGTGGGACTGGCCTCACCTTTTCCTGTCTTACCTATCCAGACATAGGTGTGGCATCTGCAGAAATAACTTCTCGTCCCAGCCCTACATCGTCACCGCTGAATTTGCCGAAGGATATATCTATGACCCTCCTCCTATTCCTCATTTACATGCTGCCCCTCAGCAACATTATCCAATGACTTGTCATCGTGTTCCACGTGTATGCTGATGATAACCAGCCACATTACCCAGCACCTCTCTTGACCCCTCCACTGCCTCTGTGATGTCAGCCATCAAGTCCAACATCCAGTCCTGGATGAGTCACAATTTCCTCTATTTTAACATGACTTTTGCTCCCCCCTACCTCCCCAATGCGTCCCCAGCCCACATAAATTTAGTTCCCCGGGCCCCGATTCCATCCCCTTTTTGGCTACAGTCTCAGGCTGAACTGAACTGTTCACAACCTTGGGATTCTATTTGGCCCTGAACTGAGGTTCCACCTCCATATCCTCCTTAACACAAAGACCAACTATTTCCACCTCCATAATGCTGTCTGTCTACATCTCTGCCTGAGACCATCTGCTGTCGAGATCCTTATTCATGCTTTTTGTTGCCTCCAGGTGCCACTATTCCAGTGCTCTCTTGGCTAGCCTCCAACCTTCTACCCTCTATAAACTTCAGCTCTTACAAAACTCTGCTGCCTGTGTCCATTCCTAACGCACACCAAGGCGCAGTTCCCCAACACTCCTGTACTTGCTTTTGTCAATTTTTGTCCGGTTACGTTTCTGCGAAGTGCCTTGAGGGATTTTTCTACGTTAAAAGTATTACATAGTTTGCAATTTGTTGTATTCTCTTGCTAGTTCAGTCCCTGCTGTGCCATTTTACCCCTCATCTTAGTATCGAGGCTCAACAACTGCTTAAATGATGCTAAACTGAAGGTAAAGCCATTTGTCCAGTAGTGGTCATCTGTACTAGTTTCCTGTTTATCTCAGAACCACTTGCACAAAGTAAAGCACAAATGTCAGCCCAGTACCACCTTAAAGAATGGCGAATCCCAGACTACGTGTAGAAAGTTGTTCCCATTAAACTGTCAATTGCAGTTATTGTCCTGTATTTTTTTTACAAGATCCAGATTTAAAGGATCAATGGATTTCCTAATGTTATTCAATTTGAATACAAATTTGGTAAGAAGCATTTTGCTTGGATCAAGACTACTATAAACACTAAATAAAGATTTTCAATTTGCAAAGTTTTGCAAAAATCTACTTAACGCATCAGCCTGCAACTCAGCTCCAGATGAACTGCAAACACTGATGTTGCATTACCACTAGTATTCGAAGGGCATATTTAACCTGGTTCAAGGCTGCCACAATGATGCTGAGTTTATTCAGTGAGTAGCTAATCTAAAAAGATCCCAGGTTTGAACTTGAACTAACTGATCACTGCTTGGGGTGGTGGTATCGCTTTGCAATGCATTGCAGAGCCTCTGGGTTAGTTAAAGAAATTCAGTGGGATTTTCTATTCTTGAGTGCAATATACTGCCCCCGATAACCGACAGGAAATCCACATTGCCTGTTGGTTTACCGTCCAAGCAGTGAAGCTGAAAATTATTACCGCATTCCTGGCTCACACTCACATAACAGCTACTTGGATAAAGTACTGGGAAGTGCATCCAGATCCCATGGAATCAAACACCAGCAAGGAGCTGATACTATGACACGAACCACACCGGCCAAATGGAAACATATTACTTTTGTCATATGGAACACTACTTGAACTTTTACTGAACATTGAACATAACTTGTTTAAAAAGACCACAGAGCTGAATGGCTGAAAACATGGCTGCATATTTGCATTCTGAGAGACAGTTGAATAGAGAGACAATGGACGTGCTCCCTGATTCAATTAGTGAGATGGGTTTTGTCAATAGTGATGATCAAAAGACATTGAAAGCCACTGATTTTGTAACAGACAAACCTCCAATCCCCCCGCCCACCCCACACAACTGAATGTGACTGGAGAACTTTTTAAATCAACAATCCTTGCAGACGATGCTGTTGCAAACAAAGAGCTGGTCACATGACTTACCTGCTGGCCAGACTGGGAACTGAAAGGTTTGGGGCACACTGCAATTTGAAGACCAAAGAGAAGGAAGGCCCTCTCTCTCTCTCTGTTTGTCTCTCAAGCAAAGTCGCAGGGACGCAAGGAAGCAGCTTAAACCTCAAGACAGAGGACCTCTTCAGCCTTCTGGGACCGGAGAAGCAAGTTTGAAAGTGTGCTTTGGGCCGCAGCGAGAACTACAAGACCACAATTCAAACCAAAGACTTTACAACAAAACTAAAGACAGTAACTGAATTCCATCTACTACTCCAAACCCTTTAATTCTTTCTCCTCCTCTGTATCTATTTGTGTGTGTGTTTATCTTGTATGCATGCTAGCATGGTTGCGTTGCATATTTTTAGTAATTTTAACTGAGCTACAGTGATAAGGTCAATAAACTTACACCTTTCTTGTTTAAACTTTAAAAAGCCTGTCTGATTGGTTCACTTACAATTACAATTAGAAAGCAGTGATTAATGAGTCACTGAGGTGAAGTTAAAACACTGTGTTTTTAAAAGTTAAACCCTGTTACAGCCAAACCAGGAAAGGGACCAGAGGGGAGCCTGAGACCCCTTCCTCACCCGGTTGTAACAATATCTTCAGAAGAAGGAGAGAAATAAGTGGCAGAGGAAAATTGGTAACAAAAATTTTTTTTAATCTGCTTCATAAAGTCGTTTGGCAGAGCTCTGGTACTGTGGAAACCACCCACTTTATGTTCCAACTGTCAGAGAAATATTACTAATGGTCCAAATTTGCATGCGTGCAGTTGAAGATTTTGTTTCTTATTGCTGGATCTTTCACCATAAGGCCAGCGAGGATGTGGCAGGCTGAGTCACTGAGTCCACCAGCAACCAACCAAGAGAGACCATCACATCCCAGCCCTCCAGTAAGTTGGCAACATAGGCAGCAGCCCGGCCTCATTTACTGTGCCATACCACTGCCCATGTGGGAGATACCACTGGCAATGGCACTGTCAGGAATGCAGTCATCTCTGGCAGTGGATTGACTGCACTTTATCTGATAAGCAATAAAAACCTAGAAGGCCCGTTGCCTACTGTGTTGGATTAGGGCCTTATCACAAGTAGGAATCAAGCAGTGCATCCACCTGCTGTGCCATTTTGCCCCTCATCTCAGAATCTCAACAATTGCTGACTAGTAGTAAACATATACTGCAACTACCTAGAATCAGGCATTTGATATCTGAACTTATAATTCCCATTGCATGTGAGGGTAAGGGCAATCATTTGGTCCCAGCCAGGAATTATAGAGTGTTACGAACAGGTGAGAAAGGTGTCTAAGGGTCCCTCTCAGCTTTCACCCTGTCTTACCGTAACAGGGTTTAATTTTAAACACACCGTGTTTTTAACTCCCCCTTTGTGAATCCTTGTACTCCAGCATGGAGTAAAGGGGAGTGTAAGAAAAAAAATTCTTCTCACAGAAGGAAGGCAGAATGTGGAATTCTCCATCACAATTCGTGGTTGAATCAGGGTCCAATAATCCCTTTAAAAGGGAATTATTTGCTTGAATAAGAGAATTATTGAACTGTCTAGGGAATAGACAGGAATATGGAATTAGACTAGATGGCATGTGTGCAGAAAAAACATCAGTACAGACCTGATGGGTGGAATGGCCTGTGTTCAAGAAAGGAGAAAATTGAAGAGAATTAAGAAGTTTTGTTAAAATCAGGAATTCCATAGAATGGGACATGGTTTGGCATTGAGTACTTGGAGCAACATCTTAATTGGAACCAAACAAACGTGCGATAATTGTGAAGTTGACTATCTTTCAGTTTTACTGACAAGCATTGTTTATCACTATTGTAAATGCCTTGACAGAGAAGCTTAAAGGATTACATGCTTCTGATACACTGCTTGTTGTACCATGCATACTATTCTAGATCAATGTAATTTGAACTTCACACTGGTTTATCTTCAAAAGATACATGTCACAGCACCTTTGAGAACAAAACTGCCTGAACTTACAATATACAATATGATCTATAGTATACACTGGTATTGCATTATACAACTAATAAGTAACAACAATGTACAAATCTTCTTTCGTAGCTATATCACAAATGTGTTTTGCGAAGTGTTCCTCAGTTTGTTATTTCTCGGACATGCTGAAAATGTTTGCTACAGATACCAGAGGAAATCTTCACTACATCTGCGATGTCACTACACATCGCAATTGTAGGTAACCTTTAACCCGACAAGGACAAGTCACCTAGCAAACATGAAGGTAACTCATCCCTTCGGCAGTTAAAAGGCCACTGACTGCTTTGCCTCTGCTTTACATACAGAGATTATGAAATTATGTTGAGGCACTGGGCTGTAAAACTCATGTTTAATTAGTTGGCTGCAATGCAAAATTCTGTGTGGTGCCCACCATAAATGTTGAGATGATAATGTGACATTGAGTAGGCCTAGAATTTACAGCTAGCAAGAGACAGACCAACAAAATCAACAGGGGCAACAAAAGGGTGCACTTTGCTGCACTATGATGCTTTTTCTTCACATAGGAGTAGGCCAGTCAGCCCCTAAAACCTGTTCCACCATTCAATTAGATCATGGTGATGTAAATTAGTAAATGCTAAACATTAATTTCAAAATTATGGGTCTGTTAATTGTGGTTAAATGAGGTGGTGAGCTTTGCTGGTTCGATATTAGTGGGATAATAAGGAGTGGTACCAATATCCACCTTCAAATAGATGCAAACTAGGAAGGCAGAAATTAGGAGGAATGATCAAAAGCTTTGTGGGAGAGATGGGCTTTGGGATGGATTTTAAGAATACAGAGAGAGTTATGGAGGGAGTTTTAGAGAGTGGGATGAGATGGCTGGAAACTCTGCTACCAATGGTGAGGCAAAGGGAGAGGAAAGGATCCATATAAGGCAGCAAAATTTGTTCTTTCCCAATTTTTTCTTCACATCGATAACATTTTCCAACTGGAAACATTGGAGGAGAACTGAAAAACTCCTGGTTATAATGTAATAATATGCTGGCTAAGGGATTGGTGGAGTGACAAGGAGTGATAGAGTATGTGAGTAAGGCCTCACTTTGGTCAAGAGTTAAAGTGAGATGATGTTGGGTGAATGCCATACCCTGCCTAGTGATGCTTTCTCCCCCACAGATTATCTCTCTTTTTCTGGAGGCAGTGACTAATGCTGTGGTACATATCTCCAATACCTTACCCAAAGTTGAGACAGGTGATGGAGTGATGGTGCTAGGCATCAGTGGCTTGCACGTGAAACTGTCTGAAAATGATTTCACTGAAGGGCAACATATTCATGAGGGGGAGGGAGGGTGGGGGGGTGGGTGGGGAGGGTGGCAATGGGACTGTTGCCAGGGCTTGAAAGTTGCAGCTTTGAGGAAAGACTGGATCTGCTAGGGTTGTTTTCCTTAGAACAGAGGAGGCTGAGGGGTGAATTAATTGAGGTGTACAAAATTATGAGGGGCTTAGTTAAAGTTTCCCCTAACAGAGAGGTAAATTAGCAGGGGGCACAGATTTAAAGTGATTGGTAAAAGGATTAGAGGGGACATGAGAAAAAACTTACTCACACAGAGGGTGGTAGGTGTCTGGAATTCACTGGTGGAGGCAGAAACCCTCAACACACCTGAAGTGCTGTAACCTGCAAGGCTACGGACCAGGTGCTGAAAGGTGGGATTAGATTGGGCAGCCAGTTTTTTTGGCCGGCACAGACTCGACGGGCTGAATGGCCTCTTTTTGTGCCGTAACTTGTCTATGGTTCTATGGACTGTGGTGTGGCGGAGGCAAGAGAAATCATCTTTGAAGATATATTGGCTACATTCAAATAGACAAGAATCAATCTAGTCCCATGTAGCTGGATGACAGAGGAGAGGCATTGGATCAGAAAGGCAGGAAGGCTTTATAAACAATAATCAGGAAAAAAAATAACAGGCACCTGGAGAGGTTTGAGTTAATTAAGGAGAGCCAGCATGTATTTGTAAAAGGCAGATTGCATTTGATTCATCTAATTGATTTTTTTGATGAAGTAACGGAGAAGGTTGATGAAGGGAATGCAATGGATGTCGTCTATATGGATTTTAAGAAAGCATTTGACAAAGTACCACATAAAAGGCTGGTTAACAAAACTGAGGCTCATGGAATAGGATAGTCAATGACAGCTGAGATAAAAAATTGGCTTAAGGACGGAAAACAGTGGCAAATGGTTGTTTTTTCAAATGGAAGATGGGAGACAGCGATGTTCCCCAAGGGTTAGAGCTAGAACCACTGCTTTTCTGATACATAGATAAATGACTTGGATATTGGAATATAGAGTTAATTTTTAAAATTTGCCAATGATACCAAACTTGGAGGTGTGGCAAACAGTGAGGATGATATCAATCAACTGCAACAGGACATAGATAGGCTAGTAGAATGGGCAGACAAGTGGAAGATAAAATTTAATATAGAGAAGTGTAAGGAGATGCATTCTGGAAGAAGGGATAGGGAGAGGCAATATAGACTTAATGGCACAGTTTTAAAGAGTGTGCAGGTACAGAGGGACCTGCAGGTTCATGTGCTTTAGATCTTTGAAGGTGGTAGGACATATTGAGAGAGTAATTAACAAAGCATATGGGATCTTGGGCTTCAGAAATAGAGGTATTGCATACAAAAGCGGGGAAGTTATGCTGAGCCTTCATAAAGCTCTGGTTAGTCCACAACTAGAGTTTTACATACAGTTCTGGTCACCACACTTTAGGAAGGATGTGAGGGTCCTTGAGAAGATGCAGAGGAGATTTACCAGAATGGCTCCAGGGATGAGGGAATTTAGCTACGAGGTTAGTTTGGAGAAGCTGGGGTTGTTCTCCTTAGAGCAAATGAGGTAGAGGGGAGATTTCATAGAGGTGTACAAGATTATGACAAGTTTGGACAGGATAGACAAAGAAAATCTGTTCCCATTAGTTGATGGTACAAGGACTAGGACACAGATTTAAGGCTTTGGGCAAGAGATGCAAGGCGAATGTGAGGAAGGACTTTTTTACGCAGCGAGTGATAATGACCTGGAACTCGTTGCCTACGAGGGTAGTGGAAGCGGAGATGATCAATGATTTTAAAAGGGAATTGGATAGGCACTAGAAGGAAATAAACTTGGACGGCTATGGGGGTAGAGTGGGACAATAGGACTGACTGGATTGCTCTATTGAGAACCGGCATGGTCTCGAGGGGCCGAATGGCCTCCTTCTGTGCTATTATGACTTTATGACTCTCCTTCCTTTTCCTTCTTTTTGGCCTCCTTGTCTCAAGAGACAATGGGTAAGCGCCTAGAGGTGGCCAGTGGTTTGTGGAGCAGTGCCTGGAGCGGCTGTAAAGGCCAGTTCTAGAGTGACAGACTCTTCCAGAGGCGCTGCAGGTGAAGTTGGTTGTCAGGGCTGTTACACAGTTGGCTCTTTCCTTACACTGCTGTCTCTTTTCCTGCCAACTGCTGAGTCTCTTCGACTCGCCTATCTTCAGTCCCGCCTTTATAGCTGTCCGCCAGCTCTGGCAACTGGCTCCCACGACTTGTGATCAATGTTGCAAGACTTCATGTCGCATTTGCAAACGAATTTAAAGCGGAGACATGGACGGCCGGTGGATCTAATACCAGTGACGAGCTCGCTGTACATACGTCCTTGGGGATCCTGCCATCTTCCATGCGGCTCACATTGCCAAGCCATCTCAAGCACCGCTGGCTCACTAGGGCATACATGCTGGGGATGTTGGCTGCTTCAAGGACTTCTGCGTTGGAGATACTCTATGGTATGGTTAAACCTATTGAATGCAAAAAGTGGATGAGAAGGGATAGTATGCCACAGTCATAGAAGATCTCATTCCTGAGTTTGTATAGGGCTACTTCGGTGCTTAAACAAAGGGAAAAAAGCCAGACTGGAGGAATTTAAAAAGAGAATTATGGCAAAGATGGGCAATCATGTGCTGAAGGGGCTTGGAGAGAGGAGAAAAGTTGGAAATGCGGTGGTAGGTGATGAAGAGAGAGAGGTCAATAGGGGTTTTCTTTGAGGAAGAGATTTAAAAGGGGAAAAGGATGGTGCTTGAGGAGAGAGGAGACCATTGATAATATCAGCTAGCATGCAAATCAGGAAGGAAGTTGGGTGGCTAAGATTTGAGTGGGAAGGAAATTGAGGGGGCAGGAGGTGTCTCACTGCAAAGAGATCGGGTGGTTCAGAGCAAGACTACGTGGGAGACCAGGAAGGGGGTTGAGGCCTGGGAACAAGAGAAAGAGTGGCACAATGGAAGGAGTTGCACAAATCTTCTTGATCTTGGTGATAAAGAAATCCACGAGCTCTTCGCACTTAATGTACAAGGGTAAGGTGGAGGGGGCAAAAGAGAGGAGTTTAAGGAGGTGGCTGTTTGTAAAAAAAAACAAAGGAATTTTGAGTTATTCTTGCCTCCAAATAAAAGCCTAAGGTTATTCTTGGTCTCCAAGTTTTGGTTGAGGAGAGCAAACCACAGTAATACTTGACATGTTCAAAGCAGATCTGGTGATGGATGTCTCGGGCAATTTGCATTTGTTCCCCTCAGACATGACGGAGCAAAGATGGGGTCGCACGTTAGGAATGGCAGGGGTTGGGCATTTGCTGGGATGTTGAAAATAGAGACGAGGGATTAGTTAAAGAAATTGACAAAGCCAAAGTCGTGACAAGTGAGGGATTGGGGAGTTGGTGAGGGTGATTGTAAAGGACTTAGGAGACAGTATTTTTTCAATAGATAGGTGGTGCAAACAACAGGATTGGAGGGTTGAACATGGACGTGGGTGCAATGGGAAATAAGAAACAAATATTGTCAGTCATGGTCTTGTTAGAGACTGAGAACACAGGCGCAGAGAGGCCACAAGAGATAATGAGATGAAGGGGTCACCAAGGATGTGGATAGAGCAGTTTATATGAAGAGCAAGATTGAACAAAAACAGGACAGTGGATTCAGAGGAGAGGCAGCTAGGTGCGCAGACTGAAATTGCAAAGGACAAATGTTGCTTGCATAACTAGGTTAGATGTCAGTAGATTTAGCTTTTCACAAAGGGTCACTGACCTCTGAACAAGTTGCCAGCTCTTAGAGTGAATGCAGAGTTGGAGAACTTAACTTTTGAGAAGTGCCTTCTGCGGGATGGTTGGTAAGAGTGGAGGCTGAGATAATTAAGGTTGTTCTTAAAGAGAATGGTTGCTACGATGGTGCCAGCAGAGAATGCTGAAGGAGCCCTGGAGGGAACTAGTGGGCTTCTTGATGACAGATTCAAGCCTGCAATGGGGGCAGGAAAGATGCTAGGACGAGAAGTATTGGCGGGTGGGAGTTGGGTTGGGGTAGGGATCAGAGCAGGGGACAGCTTGATATTGGAGAAGAGAAAGATGAAAGGTGGCATGGGTAAGGAGAGGAAGGTCCACTGAAGAATGAAAAAGGGGAACGGGAGTAGCAGGCTCAATTCATCTGTTTGAGCGCCAACAATTTTGAAAACTGATCGATAGCAACAACAACCTGGGCTTCATCACAATTCAGAAGACAGGAGGAACACTGAGGGCTCAAGCTGCAGTCTATCCTTCAGATCAGCACATCGAGCTTCAATTCCCCAGTACAGTGCAAGGAGACACATCTCATCAAATTAATCAAATCAGCTTGAAACTTGAAAAATTGGTCAAATAGAGTGTGTATAAAATAATGGGTGACGATCAGACAACAACATAAAATAAGAGATAATGAGATAACATAAAACAGAAAGGAATTTATACCAGGTAACCTAAGATTGAATTAATCCTACCTAATTATTTTGTTTTAAATATGTCTTTGTAAGCACAGTGATATTGATTCCATAACACAGACTGTTTATAGATCACAGATGGGTGGCTGTACAGGGGCTGTAGCGTACAAGTCTGTGGGCATTCATCTTCTCATCAGTTACAAACTTCAAAAGCCAGAGAGTCCCTGCATTTATTTACCAGATTCAAAGGGGAATAGTCATATACCCCAACTGATGTTCTTTGTGGTAGAATTATTAATATTATGAATCTACCATTCAAAACAAGGGTGTTTATGGTGTGACTGTGATTCTTTCCCTCAAATATCGGTTGACAACAATCACCTCATAAAACAACTCATTTCCCATAGGCTGTACTGCCTGCATCATTCTGTACTTTGGAAATGTTCACCAAGAGGGGTTGACGCTCATGTCCAGGACTGCACTTAGTCTGAAGGGAAACGAGATCAGCTAGACCAGAGGCAAACTGAATAAAAGACCCAATGAGAGAACTTTACAAAGGTGAATATTTTTTTAAGTCCCTTGCAACGAGAGGAGGGTGCGATGTGTAAGGATATACCAGCTGGGGTTTGGTGGCCCCTTGCATATCAACAGCCAGGAAATTCCTCTCCTGTTCCCACTCGTTATTTCGCCAGAAGTGTGACGGAAATCCTATTTGCACTTGGAACAAGATCAGGTCAGTGGTTCGGCTCTGAAGAACTTTGTGGCCAATGTCACAATTTGTTAGATCCAGGCTGGGAACAGAAAGAAGTAAGGCTTTGTGCTTATAGGGCATTTTTCCATACCCTCAGGACATCCCAAAGCACTCCATGGCCAGTGAGTTAATGCTGAAGTATAGTCACTGTTGTTATTCAGCCGATGTATGCACAGCAAGATTCCACAGACAGCAATCAGAGGAGTGACCAGTCAATTGGTTTTGATAGTATCGACTGAAGGATGAGTGTTAACCAGGACACTGAGAGAACTTCTTGTTCTTCTTCAAAATAATGCCAGGGGATCTTTTATGTCCAACAGACATAGCCTCACTTTAACATCTCATCCAGAAGACAGAACTCCCTCAGTACTGCACTGGAATGTCCTTCTAGATTTTATGTTCAAGTCCTGGAGCAGAACTTGAACCTACAACCTTTTGCTACCAATGAGCCAAACTGACACAAGTCTTGGGCAAGTAATCATTATTTCTATGCGAACCTTGATGGTGAGTTTTCAAAAGCCAATTTGACAATTGGTGCATTGCAGCTCAGCTTAATACAGTCCCATTTCTTTGATTATGCTTCTGATCAGATCTCTTAACCGTCCTATTGCAGCTCAGCACCTTGACACATCTTCCTAAGTTAAAGGTGCTATATGCAATTGTTGTCCTCAAATGATAAAGGTAAAAGAGCTGGACTGAAGGTTCAAAAAAAATTTACAATCAGACATTCAGTACCTCACGACTGGTTTACAAGACCCATCTTGCAGTGCCCACTTCATGCCCACACACACTCACTTCCAGCAGGCTCACTGGATAGCAATCAGGAGTGGGGAACACTGACCAATTTTCACTTCTTAAACCTAGATGCAGTTGCAACTGGCTGACATCAGCCAACTCAGCATGGACTGGGGATTGAACCTCAGACTTTCCTATTCATATTGGTGGGCTATTCACTGAGCCAGGAGGAGAGCTCAGTCTGTGAATAAACGGGTCAGTCTCAGGTTGGCAGGCTGTGACTAGAGGGGTACCAGAAGGATCAGTGCTTGGGCCCCAGCTGTTCACAATCTATATCAAAGATTTGGATGTGGGGACCAAATGTAATATTTCCAAGTTTGTTGATGACACAAAACTAGGTGGGATTGTGAGTCGTGAGGAGGATGCAAAGAGGCTTCAAGGGGATTTAGACAGGCTAAATAAGTGGGCAAGAATATGGCAGATGGAATATAATGTGGAAAAATATGAAGATATTCATTTTGGTAGGAAAAACAGAAATGCAGAGTATTTCTTAAATGGTGAGAGACTGGGAAGTGTTGATGTCCAAAGGGTGTCCTTGTTCATAAGTCACTGAAAACTAACATGCAGGTGCAGCAGGCAACTAGGAAGGCAAATGTTATGTTGGTCTTTATTGCAAGAGAATTTGAGTGCAGGAGTAAAGAAGTTTTGCTGCAATTGTACAGAACCTCAGTGAGACTGCAGCTGGAGTATTATGTACAGTTTAATCTCCTTGGCAGGAAAAAAGACAGAGGCGCAAGGGGAGAGCCAACTGTGCAACAGCCCCAACAAACAAATTTCTCTGCAGCACCTGTGGAAGAGCCTGTCACTCCAGAATTGGCCTTTATAGCCACTCCAGGCGCTGCTTCACAAACCACTGACCACCTCCAGGCGCGTATCCATTGTCTCTCGAGATAAGGAGGCCCAAAAGAAATCTCCTTATCTATATTCTCTAGAGTTTAGAAGAATGAGAGGTGATCTCATTGAAGTATACAAAATTCTTACAGGGCTTGACGAGGTTGATACAGGAAGGATGTTTCCCATGACTGGAGGGCAGTGGGGATCTGGAACATGGGGACACAGTCTCAGAATAAGAGGTAGGCCATTTAGGACTGAGATGAGGAGATATTTCTTCACTCAGAGGATGGTAAATCTTTGGAATTCTCTACCCCAGAGGGCTATAGAGGCTCAGTCGTTGAGTATGTTCAAGACAGAGATCGATAGATTTCTAGATATTAAATGCATCAAGGGATATGGGGATAGTGCGGAGAAATTGTGTTGCGTTAGAAGATCAGCCATGATTGAGTTGAATGGCGGAGCAGACTCAAGGGGCCAAATGACCTACTCCTGCTCCTATTTCCTATGTTACTCTGTGAGCTTAATCCCTCTCTCCACTTAACTCTAAAGCATATCTGCTACTATAATAGGGAGGCAATGAGGTTGGGCACCTTCACACACAATGTGTGGAGTGAGAGAAAATAAAACTCAGACACAGCGCCACCATCAGGCCATTTTTGAACATCCTGGGTGGCACAGCATGAACACAGGACTAGGTCACTCAGCACCTCAAACTTGCTTCATTCAATCAGATCATGGCTGACCTGTACCTCAAGTTCATGTCTCTGTCTTGGCTCCGTTTCCCTTGATTTGATACCCATACCTAACAAAAATATACAAATATTACCCAACTGCAGCATCAGCTGACAGCTGCTTACCCTCCAACCAACTCAGCCGTTGAACTTCATGACTGAAAGAGATTTGGCAGAAGGAAGATTAATGTTGTAACAAAGAAAAAAGATATGTAAATATGCAGGAAGAAGCAGATAGTCCAGCACATGGCCCATACAGGTGTATTGCTGCACGCATACAAGAGACAGCTGCACTATTTAAAACATTATTTGAATCCTTTTGATGGTAAAATGCATTCACAAATGAGGACATTTGAGCTAAGCATGTGGTTTGCATATTGATTGGCAGTGATGAGATGTCAAGTGCATTGAACTCAAAGACATTAGTACAGAGAAGATAGCAGCTGAGTGGACAAATGCCACTGAACTGTTCACTCAAGGGAGCAGAGAGCCAAGAATGAGCAGTCTATGAATATTAGCAAAACCCCACGTGCAGAACAGAGATTTAAACATTTGGCAATATTTTTAACCCTTATTGGGCTGCAAACAATTTAACTTGCATAGACACAACAGGGTTCCAGGAAGAGTTTAAGAGATTACTTGAATGGTGGCAGCTCCTCTGGGTTGGAAGCATTTTTAAAGAAAGATTAACCCGATTGAGTTTCTCAGTTGACCAGGTCAATCGCTGACTTGCAATTAATTTGGGGAGCAAAAGGCCTTGTCTGGTTATTGTCCAATCACAGTCCAAGGTTTTGGCTGCTGCTACCATCTCCAAAATGAACAGGAGGAACCAGCATTAAGGAGGAATGCTTCCACCTGTTTTTAAAGCAATAAAATAATTACAACTATAGATTAGGTTAGAATAAATAGGGGAAGTTTAACAAGAGAATGGGAAGAAAATAGAATAGGAGAAAGGGAAGACAGAAATGAAGCGTTTAAAAATATTTGTTTGAAATGATGCTTTGCATGTTCATTTTTGCAGTTCCAAGTAATGATTGCACTAATGAAGTACTCCTGACAATCAGGGCCTAGACTTATGTATTGCAGGGCTATGGTGAAGGAGCAGGGCACTGAAAGAAAAGAAAAAGAAAATCTTGTATTTATATAGTGACTTTCATGACCTCAGGACATCCCAAAGTGCTTTACAGCCAATGAAGTACTTTTGAAGTGTTGTCACTGTTGTAAAGTAGGAAACAGACTGAGTCTAACTGAATAACTCTTTCAAAGAGGCAGCACAGACGTGCTTTTCTGTTGCATCATTCTATGACTGTATGCAAATACGCACAAGTCTTTCCATGTTAGCAATTATCGCATCTAGATTGAGCCACGGTGGAACCAGAGGGTGAGCGCCAATCAAAAAATGCAGCAAGACTGAGCAAAGCCCTATCTAGCAGATACCACTGGGAGGAGGGCTGATTAGCACACAAGAACAACTTGCATTTATATAGCACCTTTAATGTAGTAAAACATCCCAAGACGCTTCTCAGGTGTGTTATCAGGCACAAAAGAACTCTCAGTCGAAGGTGGAGGCACTGGGGGGAGTTTTTCCAGGCCAGTGGAAGCAGGTTGGGAGGAAGTGGTGGGGGATGGAGGGAGGGGAGGGTAGGGGCTGGGAAAATCAGGAGAAGTGTGGTGGGCGATTCTCCGCTGTGTTCCCACCTCCTCTCCCTTTTTCCAGACGTGGCTTGTTGGCAACATGCCAGCAGCAGTGGGAAGCCAATTGTTAATGAGTTAATTGCCAGCCATTTTCCCTGGACAATAGATTGTTACAAGTGACACACGGGACCCACACAGTGGGCTGGATTCTATAGGCCCGTTGCCAAAATAGGAGGCAAGCGAAAAAAATGGTGGCGTGCACACACGGGGCACATGTCGAAGAGCCGCTGCGATTCCAAACGCGACGGCTCATTAGCATGCCTGGGCGGTGGCCCTCACCCCCGCCAATGACATGGAGGGGGTGGGTGAGCCGTCCCCGGCAACGTCGTCCAGTTCCACTGCGCAGGCGCTGGCGCCATTTTCAAAGGGCTTAGAACGCGAAATGACAATTGAAATTTTTAAAGAGACAGAGAATTTAAAGTGCATAAAAATGAATGAAAAAATCTTTGCATTCCCTCTCCCATCCCCTCAATAGCATTATGTCATTCCTGCCCTTCCGCCCCCCGAAATACTTACCTTGAGTATATGACCTTCCACCCGCCCAAAGTGCATAACCGTTGTCCTTTACCCCTTCCCATCACCCCCTCAACCAATCAGGTAAGTTTGACCCTGCTCCCCCGCTCCCACACTGAGAAAATTACCTCCTCCCCACTGGTGTCATGCCTCATTTCCCCAGGGGATTGGAAGGCGTGGCAATGCTGGCCGCCAGGATGAAGATCGGTGCGGCAAATCAGGAGGCGGTGTTCCTTCATTAATTCAGGTAATGTAATTTATTTAAATATGTAAATTGTGGTCCCATTGCCAAGCGGCAGGGAATGGGGGCGGGGGGACCGGCTCGAGGCCTCTTCGCCTCTGTTGAGATCGGGGCGGGCGCTTATGGCTTCGGGGCTGGTGGCGGGCCTCACCCGGAGCGATCTTCATGCCCCCCTCACCACCGTTCCCAGCGCGAGGAGTCTATAAAATTCAGCCCAGTGCCGTAACTCGTCAACTCACAGAAGGCAAGTGCATAGCAGGAGGTCGGAACAGCATGAAAGTGACATGCAATCTGAACTTTAAATGGGAAACGACAGGCCTGAGGTCATCCACAGGCAGAAGTTTGCCATTGTATGAGAAGCTCCTGGAGACTGGTGTCATGGACAGTGCTCAGGGTGAAGAAATGGGTGCCTATTCCCTCAGCCTTATCTCACATCCATTTCATTCTGCCCTCTTTTGCGCCATTCACCTCAGCAGCACGCTCACAGACACAGTGAAGGCTGCCGGCCGCCCTTGAAATAATGCATGCTGATTCGCCCTCCCACTTTCTCAACCCACTTGCCATCCTAATCGGAGAGTGACCCTGGAGGTGGGTTTCCTAATTAATGCTTTCCGGACAATTGCACCAAAAGGCACATTACTCCCTCTTCCGGATTACAGATCCAGAAATTAAGCTGATGCCCGTGAGAAACTAAGGCGGCAAGGTTTTGTCCACTTGGTCAGGTGACCAAAAGATTGGTCAAAAACTTAGGCCGGAATTTTACATTCAGACGATGGCCCTACACACCCGCTAAAAAAGTCGGGGGCTAGCCCGCCTCCGCTGGGCCTGGAAGCCACCCAGCAATTTTACGTGATCCAGGCCCTTAACTGGATTGGAACTTAATTGGAACTTCCCTCCAGGAAGTCTTGCCTCCAAGAGCTGTCAGCCAATCAGAGGGCCGTCAGCTCCTCAGTCCCAGCATTCCCAACGGGAGGCCTCGCTGGGGACTATCGGCTGGGCCCCAGAGAAGTGGGTGGGGTTGGGCTGTAGGGCAGGGGGGTAATTTTAGCAGGGGCGGTCCATGCTGCTGGGGTGTCCTCTGTGGGGCACAGGGTGCTCGATTGTGGAGCATCCCCAACCCCCAGCCCACAAAGAGGCCACCAGGTATTACTGGACGGCTTCCTCAGGTGCTGAAGTGCCCTTCCGCCGCTCGTAAGATACCAGTGGTGGTGGGAGGAAGCCCTTAAGTGGCAATTACTTGGTCATTTCCCACCTCCCCCACGGCTGGTAAAATAACAGCAGGGGTGGGAAGGCGACGGGAATAGCACCACCCCCACCTCCCACACCATTTTACGCCTTCAAGCCCACTCCCTGGCGGGGTGTAAAACTCCGGCCATAGGTTTTAAGGAGCATTTTAAGGAACAGGAGAGAGGTGAACAGGTTTAGGGAATGAATTCCAGAGTTTAGGGCCCAGATGGCACAGATGCCAATGGTGGGCCAGAATTGGAGGAACACAGAGTTCTCGGAGGGTTGTAAAGCTGGAGGAGGTAACAGAGATAGGGAGGGATCGGTATGCCTGATATATAATTGGGCAAGGTGGTGTCGGGAAACAACACTGAATGGTAGGAATGCATGTTGCTATAAGAGACATTTTGAGCAGCACAGTCGAGTGATTTTCTCTGTGTATAATTTAATATGTGAACGTACAATCGAAATTTCATTTTGAACTCGAGCAGTTTAATTATATAGTTTATTAAGTTAAGCAGACTTTCAAAAACAAATCAAGCTAAGCTTAATTTACTCTAGAGTTGAGATGAA
This sequence comes from Heterodontus francisci, assembly GCF_036365525.1. Classification (NCBI taxonomy): domain Eukaryota; kingdom Metazoa; phylum Chordata; class Chondrichthyes; order Heterodontiformes; family Heterodontidae; genus Heterodontus; species Heterodontus francisci. The sequence continues at coordinate 47,406,736 of NC_090393.1, forward strand.
TTAATTTGTATCATTTCGAAAATGCAGTGAAATTTCATGCAGAAGTGTAGAACAAGCACAAGATGTGTGAAAGGTTGATTAGAGGTTGAGCTGATTGAAAAACAGCCAAAACATGTGATTTATGCTCTCCGTGAGTTTCACTGAAGCAGTCGTTAAACTGACTACTTGTAGAGTAAAAGAAAATCAAGTAATTCTTGCATTTAAGTACTAAAGACTAGAGAAGCTGGTGTTGTTCTCCCTCCAGCAGAAAGGGTAAGGGGAGATTTAATCGAGGTATACAAAATTTTGTAGGGTTTTGATAATGTAGATAGGGAGAAACTGTTTCCACTGACAGAAGCATCGATAACCAGAAGACACAGATTTAAGATAATTGGTAGAAGAACCCGGGATAGTGGAGGGGAGGAGTTAAGGAAATTTTTTTTTGGCACAGTGAGCGTGACCTGGTATGCACTCCCTAAAAGGATGATGGAAGAAGATTCAATAGGACTTCCAAAAGGGAATTGAATAAATATTTCAAATGGAAAATTTTACAGGGGTATAGGAGTGGGAATATTTGGTTACAGAGAGAGAGAGCCAACAGAGATGCCATGGGCCGAATGGACTCCTGTGTTGTATGATTCTATGCTATACAGCTTCCTGTTTTTTGGCCTCTTTGCTTTCCTAATCAACTCTTACCTTTGAAGTTTTATTTTCTGCTAGTACGGTCGATCATTTCCTCATGGCACTAAGCCCCTGTCATTATGGTTGACAAGCTTTGGCAGACCGAAAATTTAGCACTTTAGCAGTCAGTACAAATGATTGTATCTACATGTAGCCTATAACTTAAATAGGTAGGCTAAATTGCCATCCAATAATTGCAGTGATGATAAAAGTCTTGCTGATGTTGTATTCTGCTTTTTATAGCTTAGAAAAAACCTTTCACACATTACTGTTTCAACTGAACCAGTTCCCAGTGAGGTTATTTTACACAGAATACCTTCCAGAAAAAATAAACAAACAAAGCCTTCCAGCAGCAAAAGCAAATTAAAACCTAATGCACCAACCTGGGTTTCTCTACAGCATATCAGTATATAGTTTAAAGGGGCATTGTTTTCTAGAGTTTGTCACAAAAGCGTGCAATGCTGAATTATGATTTTTTTTTTAATCCACTGGCTGGAAACCTGAATTAAACTTCAAAGATAAAGAAACAGATAAAAGGTGACTACTAGCAGTTAAGATGGCCATTGTAATTTGCATCACTATACTCCACATTCCAATGCATTGAGGTGGAGACAAGTTGTCTGCTCAGTCCCAGCAAGAACAATGGCACAAGAAGTTTGAGGGAACAAATTTCAGTGAACTACCTATCCTGTCCCCATTTTTAAAGGGCTGCCAGCCCTGCGAAGAAACTGCAAAGTTGCCCCCACCCCTCCCATCTACACTACCAATGCAGAGTTGACCCCTTCCCCCCCCACTACACAACAAATGCAGAGTTCACCCCTTCCCCTCCCCCACCTCAAGTGTGAGAAATGGTCCGTCTTCCTATTGCTGATTTTTCTAACCACAGTACCAATCCTCTCCTTGAGTTTCATGGTTTACTGGATGAATTTGCACTCCTAACCCAGTGTGAATCCACAGATGTCATTTGACAAGGTCTATCTACTTACCATGTGACCATCTCACTTTGAAGAGCTGGAACCTGTCATAGCCGCTAAGCGCACTGTACTGTTGAACTACAAGAAAGCCCCCAGCGAATTAACATCCGTAGCACTTAAAGTAGCCAGAAGCGCTGCTGTGTAAATGACTACTGGCAACACCTATGCAGTCGTATTCAGCTGGCCTCCGACACCAGAAACATCAGAGGAATGTATGATGGCATTAAGAGAGCTTTTGGGCCAACCATCAAGAAGATCGCCCCTCTCAGGCCGAAATCAGGGGAAACAATCACTGACTAACGCAAGCAAATGGACCGCTGGGTGGAGCACTACCTAGAACTGTACTCCAGGGAGAATGTTGTCACTGAGACTGCCCTCAACGCAGCCCAGCCTCTGCCAGTCATGGATGAGCTGGACGAACAGCCAACAAAATCGGAAGTCAGTGATGCCATTGATTCTCTAGCCAGTGGAAAAGCCCCTGGAAAGGACGGCATTACCCCTGAAATAAGTGCCAAACCTGCTATACTCTCAGCACTCCATGAACTGCTTTGCCTGTGCTGGGTTGGGGGAGCAGTACCCCAGGACATGCGCGATGCCAATATCATCACCCTCTATAAGAACAAGGGTGACTGCGGTGACTGCAAAAACTACCGTGGAATCTCCCTGCTTAGCACAGTGGGGAAAGTCTTCACTCGAGTCGTTTTAAACAGATTCCAGAAGCTGGCTGGGCGTGTCTACCCTGAGGCACAGTGCGGCTTTCGAGCAGAGAGATCCACCAATGACATGCTGTTCTCTCTTCGCCAGCTGCAGGAGAAATGCGGCGAACAACAGATGCCCCTCTACGTTGCTTTCATAGATCTCACCAAAGCCTTTGACCTCATCAGCAGACATGGTCTCTTCAGACTACTGGCAAAGATCGGATGTCCACCAAAGCTACTAAGTATCATCACCTCATTCCATGTCAATATGAAAGGCACAATTCAGCATAGCGGTGCCTCATCAGACCCCTTTCCTATCCTGAGTGGCGTGAAACAGGGCTGTGTTCTCGCACCTACGCTGTTTGGGATCTTCTTCTCACTGCTGCTCTCACATGGGTTCAAGTCTTCAGAAAAAGGAATTTTCCTCCACAATAGATCAGATGGCAGGTTGTTCAACCTTGCCCGTCTTACAGCGAAGACCAAAGTACGGAAAGTCCTCATCAGGGAACTCCTCTTTGCTGACGATGCTGCATTAACATCCCACACAGAAGAGTGTTTGCAGAGACTCATCGACAGGATTGCGGCTGCCTGCAACGAATGTGGCCTAACCATCAGCCCCAAGAAAACAAACATCATGGGACAGGACGTCAGAAATGCCCCATCCATCAATATCGGCGACCACGCTCTGGAAGTGGTTCAAGAGTTCACCTACCTAGGCTCAACTATCACCAGTAACCTGCCTCGCGATGCAGAAATCAACAAGCGCATGGGAAAGGCGTCTGCTGCTTTGTCCAGACTGGCCAAGAGGGTGTGGGAAAATGGTGCACTAACACGGAACACAAAAGTCCGAGTGTTTCAAACCTGTGTCTTCAGTACTTTGCTCTACGGCAACGAGGCCTGGACAACGTATGTCAGCCAAGAGTGACGTCTCAACTCATTCCATCTTCGCTGCCTCCGAAGAATCCTTGGCATCAGGTGGAAGGACTGTATCTCCAGTGCAGAAGTCCTCGAGGTGGCCAACATCCCCAGCATATACACCATGGTAAGCCTGCGGCGCTTGAGATGGCTTGGCCATGTGAGCCGCATGGAAGATGGCAGGATCCCCAAGGACGCATTGTACAGCGAGCTCGTCACTGGTATCAGACCCACCGGCTGTCCATGTCTCCGCTTTAAAGAGATATGCAAACGCAACATGAAGTCCTGTGACATTGACCACAAGTCGTGGGAGTCAGTTGCCAGTGATTGTCAGAACTGGCGGACAGCTGTAAAGGCAGGGCTAAAGAGTGGTGAGTCGAAGAGATTTCACAGTTGGCAGGAAAAAATACAGAAGTGCAAGGAGAGGGCCAACTGTGTAACAGCCCCGACAACCAATTTTATCTGCATCGCCTGTGGAAGAGTCTGTCACTCTAGAATTGGCCTTTATAGCCACTCCAGGCGCTGCTCCACAAACCACTGACCACCTCTAGGCGCTTACCCATTGTCTCTTGAGACAAGGAGGCCAGAGAGAGAAGAAGAGACTACCATGTGACATGGTGTAGATAGCTTTATTATGTCAACAGAAGTAATTCGCATTGACATTGCATACTATTTTGCTTGCTGGCTAGCAAATAAGCTAGCCACAGGAACCCATCAGTTGCGATTATTTTTAAAGCCAGTCTATTTGGAAAGAAGAAGCCAATGTGAAATTTCTCATCCGTGATATTACCAGTCATGGACCTCAATTTTTTTTTACCATGGACGCTGGTGTCCATGTACAGACATGTTGCCGACTCCAGCCCTTACTTGGTCTAGACGTTCTGTGACTCCAGACCCACAGCAATGTGGTTGACTCTTAACTGCCCCCTGAAATGGAGTGGCAAGCCACTAAGCTAAGGGCAATAAATGTTGGCTTCGCCAGAATGAATTAAAAAAAACAGCTTTAGGTTCTGGATTTACCTAGGAAATGGGTCTAATGACTGTTTCTGGCATGTTCATTGGATACCTCCAGGGCACCCAAACCAGTTAGACATGTGTTTCTCTGCCTGTACATAATCAGTATGCGACATGCTATATTGGATCCTTCAGTACCTGTTTATCCCCTGAAAAACAGGGGCTGTGCAAACCAATTTTGAGGCCATTGACTTTTTTATTCTACCAAGTAAGAGTACAGTGTTTTGCTGTAGATAGCACTCCTTCAAAACACTAAGAAGGTCACTTTTGCGAGTGATGATTGAAATTTGCATTGTGACCAATGGATCGCTGGGACTGATTGGTCAGCTGGAATTTCACCTAAGAGTTCCGATGACAAAAACATCATTTCATATCTAGAAAGAAATTTTGACTGAGATCTTTCCAAAGTATTTATCCATGTTTTTAAAATTATATACACTGTTTAGTACACAATGGTTATCTAATTCAGATTTGGGTAGTATATTTGCTGAAAACGACTACAATGTGAAAACACTAACCGGTGAGTTCAGTGTCCTTGATGACATACACTCTGAAAGCTTTACAACTGCAATATATGTACAGTCAATTTAGCAAGTGATGGTCAACAGTTATATTAATACTGTCAGTACATGATGTATTTCATTAAATAGGCTCAGGTTCCTCTATTTAACAGTCCCTGCTAGTTATTGATGGGAATCAAAAGCAACTGATTAATCTCCATTTTTTTTTTCAGTCCTCTGCTTTTCTTGCTTCCTTTCCTTGAAGGTCCTGACTCAACCTTGGATATTGTTCCATTTGTGTTGCTACCCAAAGAGGTAGCTCGTCAGTGTGAGCCCTGCCGGTATACGTTCCCTCCACCATCAGCACACCATGGCTGCAGTGTGTGCTATCCACAAATGCACTGCAGCAACTTGCTAAGGCTTCTTCCAAACCCATAGTCTCCACCACCTAGAAGAGTGCACAGCAGGTGCAGGACAACATCATCACTGTCCAGTTCCCCTCCAGGTCACACATCATCTTGACTTGGACATATAATTGTCATTCCTTCATCATCCACTGGGTCAAAATTCTGGTACTCTCTACTTAACAGCATTGTGGGAGTACCTGCTGTGGTTCAAGAAGGCAGCTCACCAACATCTTCAGATTCCAATAAAACGGTGGTGGCGGGCGGGGGGTGGGATAGTAAAGCCATTTCATTAGCTATTTCCTTTTTCTTCCTGGCCACATATTTTGAAATGCTGGTCAATTTTGGAAAGAATTTTAATCTTATAGTAAGTGCATTCCAGCTCATTATCTGGGATAGTGAGCAGATGTAAGATCTGCAAGTAGCCAATTCCCAGCAGCTGTTGTAAATCCTACAGATGGTTAAGAAAAAAAAATTCTCCAATGAACCAATTTCTGGAGGCTAAGGTTAACTTCTAATAACACAGCAAAGATTCAAGCAGTTTCACTTAACTATGGCCCCAGATCAGAGACCATTTAAACAAATTCAATAACTAAATATATTTTCTGAATGGTGACCTTTGACCAGAAGCTTCTCTTATTAATAAAACTTTAACTATTTATAAATCACATAGTACAATTTTATTTAAAGAGGGAAATCTGCCAGCTGGATTCAACTTTACAATAAAAAAGATCAAACACTTAGTTAGAGGGAAAGGTAAATCTTAGGAGTAAGTACTTTGAACAGTAAACATTTATCCCTGGAATCTGTTCAATGTTTAGTTATTCTTTTTACAAATTTTTTTACACATGAAGAACTGTCTCTTTGGATAACATCACATATGAAACTATATTCTATTTACATAGCTCTTCTAAGCTCTGCAGATCCCCCTTTGAAGGGCTGAATAGTGAGCCAGAGACTCTGGGATGACACAAGCTGAAGGGTGTTCTTAGGAGTACAGAATCTCTCCACCACTGATGCTAGTGTGATAACTTGATTGAAGGCCCTCTAAAGTATGTGCAATGGATTCATCCTCTGTAAAGAACATAGAATTCAACAACAGAAACTTTCATTTACATAGTGTCTTTAACATAGTAAAACATCCCAAGGCATCTCACAGGAGCATTGTCAAACATTAGGAGATATTAGGATAGGTGACCAAAAGTTGGGTCAAAGAGGTAGGTTTTAAGGAGCCTTTTAAAGGAGGAGAGAAAGGTGGAGAGATTTAGGACAACAATTAAATGTTCTGCTCAACTGATGTTGAAAATGTCAGAAGTGAACGACTTCTTTCTGCTGCTCCTCCCTGTGGCATTGCTCATTGGAAGCCTGGTTTCAGTAATACTGTGGGCTCCACCACATAACGCGAAGACCTGATCACTGGAGAGTGTAAATTGTAGGGGCCCGGCTCCCCGCTATTCATTTTGCTGGAACAGGAAGGTCCACGATGGAGGTAGTTCCAGATAGGTTGTGTTGTTTATACTGAAGAGGCAATCAAGGAGACACAGATATGTCTACCGTCAGCTGCACTTTAACATAAGAAGGTCTATAGAATCTGTTAAATAATTTTTTACTAGATATACCGAGTGTTGTGGAAATATTCAGGGCAAATGCATGTTGTTTTTCACTGATAGCAGTCAGAATGCCATCAGCGATTGTATGAGCTTGGCATGTATAATGTGCCTTCTGTAATGGCGGATGGTACACAAGTTCCCATGAGAGCGGAACAGGCTGCATTCTTCCCAGAAATACAGGCACAGCAGTTTCTCCCTGTATCTTTCAGCTGTTCTTTCTGGTGTTTTGATACCTAGTGCCATGGTCTCCAAAGTCAGCTTCAGAATGCAGAAACCCCGTGTGGGACACGTTCTGTAGAAGTGGGATGAACAGGTGTGATCAGCGGCAACAAACACACCCCACTTTTTCACTTCAGAATCCTAGTATGGAGAGTTAAGACAGAGAGAGAGAGAGAGAGAGAAAGAAACTAACAAGACAGAGAGAAAGAAAAATGTGTGTAAAGACGACAGCAAAATCAAGTGAGAGAGTGAGGGTGAGTTAGAGAACTGCACAGAAAGACACAGAGCAAGAGGCAAAGTGCCTGAAAAAGGTTAGAACTGTACAGGAGACTGAGAGACAGGGAAAATGGAAACCAATTTAATTCCGCTCACTGTGTATCATAATTTTTCAATCAATGTGCAATAATTAAATTTAAATGTTTGTACATTTCATTTGCCAACTGGAATTCAATTTCCAATTAAAATACTTCCATCAATATTTTTCTGCATTTTCAGTCTCTACTACTTTCTCTATTTTTATGTTAGTAGCAAATTTGACAATCTTACCGTTAGTTTCAATATCCAGATCAACTGGGGTCCAAATATTGATCCCTGTGGAATTCCAATCACCATCTTTCTCTTCCCCTGACCCCAATTCTAATATTACACTTCTCACAAGAACTCTTGTTTTCTCATTTTTTAAATCACCTTCTGAACGAATCTCATGCTCTGCCCTGGAATCTTGTATTTTTTGGGGGCTACATTCATGTAGACATTTTCTGAAAGTTCAAACAAACAACATCAGTGAGTTTCATCTCTATTGTATCTTTAGAAAGTCAGATGTTCTACAGGAGTGGTCTTCATTATCTAAATCCATACTGGTTGCTTCTTACTAAGGTATTCTGACAACCTGGCTTCCACAAAACTTTGATTGGGCCCCATTTAATGTATTGCATTCAGTTCTGGGCATCACACCTCAAGAAGGAGATATCTGCCTTGGAGAGGATACAGTGCAGTTTCACCAGAATGATACCAAGAGGGGTAAATTATGAGGACAGGTTGCATAGATTGGGCTTGTATTCCCTTGAATACAGAAGATCAGGAGGTGATCTAATTGAGGTGCTTAAGATGATTGAAACTATTTCCGCTAGTTGGGGTTATCCAGAACAAGGGGGCAGAACCTTAAAATTCGAGATAGGCAGCTCAGGGGTAAGTTCAGGAAACATCTCTTCATACAGAAGGTAATGGAAATCTGGAACACTCACCCAACAAAAAGCTGTTGTTCCGAAGAAGGGTCACTGACCCGAAACGTTAACTCTGCTTCTCTTTCCACAGATGCTGCCAGACCTGCTGAGTGAATCCAGCATTTCTTGTTTTTGTTTCAGATTTCCAGCATCCGCAGTATTTTGCTTTTATTAAAAAGCTGTTGAGGCCTGGGTCAACTAGCAATTTCAAAACTGAGACTGATAAATATTTGTCAGGTAAGGGTAGTAAGGGATATGGAACCAAAGTGAGTAGATGGAGTTAAGATACAGATCCACCATGATCTAATTGAATGGTGTAACAGCTTTGAAGAGCTGAATAGTCTACTCTTGTTCTTATGTTCCATTATTTTACCCATTATTAATACTAAAGAGTCTGTATTTCCCTGTGTCAGATTTTTTGGCTTTTTAAAATTGAGTCATTTCTGGCACAGAAGGAGGCCATTGAGCCCATGCTGGCTCTCCACAGAGCTATGCAGTCAGTCCCACTCCCCAGCCCCATTCCCATAGCCCTGCAAGTCTATTTCTCTCAAGTGACCATCCAACTTCCTCTTGAGGTCATTGATCATCTCTGCTTCCACCACCCGTGTGGGCAGCGAGTTCCGGGTCTTTCCCAACTGCTGCTTCCTCATATTCCTCCTGCATCTTTTTCCCAAAGCTTTCAATCTGTGTCCCCTAGTCCTTGTACTATTTGTTAATGGGAACAGTTTTTCCTTGTCTAAGCCTGTCATAATCTTGTACATTTCTATTAAATCACCCCTCAATCTCCTTTGTTCTGAGGAGAACAAACACAGCTTTTCCAACCTAACCTTGTAACTAAAATCCTCCATCCCTGGAACCATTCTGGTAAATCTCCTCTGCATTCTCTCAACGACCCTCACATTCTTCCTGAAGTGTGCTGACTAGAACTGGATGTAATACTTCAGTTGGGGCCTAACCAGAGCTTTATAAAGGTTCAGCAAAACTTCCCTGCTCTTGTACTCAATGTCTCCATTTATGAAGCCCAAGAACCCATATGTTTTACTAACCACTCTCTCAATATGTCCTGCCATCTTCAAAGATCGCTGTGCGTGCACCCCCAGGTTCCTCTGTTCCTGCACACTCTTTAGAACTGTGCCATTAAGAAGTATATATTGCCTCTCCCTATTCCTTCTGCCAAAATACATCACCTCACATTTGTCAGTATTAAATTCTATCTGCCACCTCTCTGCCCATTCTACTGGCTTATCTATGTCTTGTTGCAGGCAGTTCATATCATCCTCACTGTTTGCCATACCTCCATGTTTGGTGTCGTCAGCAAATTTTGAGATTATACTTTGCATTCCAAGATCCAAGTCATTTATATATCTCAAAAAAAGCAGTGGTCCCAGTACTGACCCTTGGGGAACACCACGGTCTACCATCCTCCAGTCTGAAAAGCAACCATTTACTACAACTTGCTGTTTTCTGTCCATAAGCCAATTTTTTTTATTCAATTGGGCACTGACCCTCCTATTCCATGACCTTCAATTTTCTTAAAGCTTTTTATGTGCTATCTTATTAAATGCTTTCTTAAAATCCATATAAACAACATTCACCGCATTCCCTTTGTCAACCTTCTCTGTTACTTCATCAAAAAATTCAATTAGATTTGTCAAGCATGATCTGCCTTTTACAAATCCATTCTGACTACCCTTAATTCAGCTGAACCTCTCGAAGTGTCCGTTGATAGTTTCCCTGATTATAGTTTCTAAAACTTTACCCACCACTGATGTTAAACTAACTGGCCTACAGTTGCTAGGACGGTCCTTACACCCTTTCTTGAATAATTCCGTCACATTTGCCACTCTCCAATCCTCTGACACCTCCCCTGTATCCAGAGAAGATTGAATGATTATGGCAAGCCCTTTCGCTATCTCCATCCCCACTTCCTTTAGCAACCTGGGATGCAAGCCATCTGGACCAGGTGACTTATCTACCCGAAGCATAGACAAACTTTTTACTACCTCCCCCTCTCAATTTTTATCCTACCTATTGCCTCTACTCTCTCTGCTTCTACTGATACTTTTTCAGCCTCCATTTCCTTAGTAAACACTGATACAAAGTTCTTTTTTTCTTTTGGGCCTCCTTATCTCAAGAGACAATGGATACGCGCCTGGAGGTGGTCAGTGGTTTGTGAAGCAGCGCCTGGAGTGGCTATAAAGGCCAATTCTGGAGTGACAGGCTCTTCCACAGGTGCTGCAGAGAAATTTGTTTGTTGGGGCTGTTGCACAGTTGGCTCTCCCCTTGCGCCTCTGTCTTTTTTCCTGCCAACTGCTAAGTCTCTTCGACTCGCCACAATTTAGCCCTGTCTTTATGGCTGCCCGCCAGCTCTGGCGAATGCTGGCAACTGACTCCCACGACTTGTGATCAATGTCACACGATTTCATGTCGCGTTTGCAGACGTCTTTATAACGGAGACATGGACGGCCGGTGGGTCTGATACCAGTGGCGAGCTCGCTGTACAATGTGTCTTTGGGGATCCTGCCATCTTCCATGCGGCTCACATGGCCAAGCCATCTCAAGCGCCGCTGACTCAGTAGTGTGTATAAGCTGGGGGTGTTGGCCGCTTCAAGGACTTCTGTGTTGGAGATATAGTCCTGCCACCTGATGCCAAGTATTCTCCGAAGGCAGCGAAGATGGAATGAATTGAGACGTCGCTCTTGGCTGGCATACGTTGTCCAGGCCTCGCTGCCGTAGAGCAAGGTACTGAGGACACAGGCCTGATACACTCGGACTTTTGTGTTCCGTGTCAGTGCGCCATTTTCCCACACTCTCTTGGCCAGTCTGGACATAGCAGTGGAAGCCTTACCCATGCGCTTGTTGATTTCTGCATCTAGAGACAGGTTACTGGTGATAGTTGAGCCTAGGTAGGTGAACTCTTGAACCACTTCCAGAGCGTGGTCGCCAATATTGATGGATGGAGCATTTCTGACATCCTGCCCCATGATGTTCGTTTTCTTGAGGCTGATGGTTAGGCCAAATTCATTGCAGGCAGACGCAAACCTGTCGATGAGACTCTGCAGGCATTCTTCAGTGTGAGATGTTAAAGCAGCATCGTCAGCAAAGAGGAGTTCTCTGATGAGGACTTTCCGTACTTTGGACTTCGCTCTTAGACGGGCAAGGTTGAACAACCTGCCCCCTGATCTTGTGTGGAGGAAAATTCCTTCTTCAGAGGATTTGAACGCATGTGAAAGCAGCAGGGAGAAGAAAATCCCAAAAAGTGTGGGAGCGAGAACACAGCCCTGTTTCCCACCACTCAGGATAGGAAAGGGCTCTGATGAGGAGCCACCATGTTGAATTGTGCCTTTCATATTGTCATGGAATGAGGTGATGATACTTAGTAGCTTTGGTGGACATCCGATCTTTTCTAGTAGTCTGAAGAGACCACGTCTGCTGACGAGGTCAAAGGCTTTGGTGAGATCAATGAAAGCAATGTAGAGGGGCATCTGTTGTTCACGGCATTTCTCCTGTATCTGACGAAGGGAGAACAGCATGTCAATAGTCGATCTCTCTGCACGAAAGCCACACTGTGCCTCAGGGTAGACGCGCTCGGCCAGCTTCTGGAGCCTGTTCAGAGCGACTCGAGCAAAGACTTTCCCCACTATGCTGAGCAGGGAGATTCCACGGTAGTTGTTGCAGTCACCGCGGTCACCTTTGTTTTTATAGAGGGTGATGATGTTGGCATCGCGCATGTCCTGGGGTACTGCTCCCTCGTCCCAGCACAGGCATAGCAGTTCATGTAGTGCTGAGAGTATAGCAGGCTTGGCACTCTTGATTATTTCAGGGGTAATGCTGTCCTTCCCAGGGGCTTTTCCGCTGGCTAGGGAATCAATGGCATCACTGAGTTCCGATTTGGTTGGCTGTATGTCCAGCTCATCCATGACTGGTAGAGGCTGGGCTGCATTGAGGGCAGTCTCAGTGACAGCATTCTCCCTGGAGTACAGTTCTAGGTAGTGCTCAACCCAGCGGTCCATCTGTTTGCGTTGGTCAGTGATTATGTCCCCCGATTTAGATTTGAGGGGGGTGATCTTCTTGATAGTTGGCCCAAGAGCTCTCTTCATGCCATCATACATTCCTCTGATGTTTCCGGTGTCTGAGGCCAGCTGAATATGACTGCATAGGTGTTGCCAGTAGTCGTTTGCGCAACGCCTAGCTGTTCTTTGTGCAGTACTTCTGGCTGCTTTAAGTGCTGCGGATGTTAAATCGCTGGGGGCTTTCTTGTAGTTCAAAAGTGCAATGCGCTTAGCGGCTATGACAGGTTCCAGCTCTTCATTATGAGATTGAAACCAGTCTGCATTTCTCTTCGCACTTTTGCCGTAGGTGGTCAAAGCTGACTCATAGATGGCGTCTCTGATGTGGGCCCACTTGGTCTCAGCATCCCCTGTGGGAGTGTTTTGAAGGGCTGTTACAAGTGAATTTAGAAATTTTTGTAACAGCTGTGGGTGAGAAATTCAAGATTGAATGATTATGGCAAGCCCTTTCGCTATCTCCATCCCCACTTCCTTTAGCAACCTGGGATGCAAGCCATCTGGACCAGGTGACTTATCTACCCGAAGCATAGACAAACTTTTTACTACCTCCCCCTCTCAATTTTTATCCTACCTATTGCCTCTACTCTCTCTGCTTCTACTGATACTTTTTCAGCCTCCATTTCCTTAGTAAACACTGATACAAAGTACTCATTAAGTATATTATCCTTGCCCTGCGCCTCTAAGCATATATTACCCTCTCTGTCCCTAATAGGCCCCACTCCTCCTCTTACTACTCGCTTACATGCTGGTAGAAGATCTTTGCGTTCCCTTTTATGTTAACTGCCATTCTGTTTTCATATTCTCTCTTTGCCAGTCTTATTTTCCTCTTCACCTCCCCTCTCACCTGATGAGTCCACCTGACATGCATCATACACCCTCTTTTTTTTGTTTCATCATCATCTTTATCTCCCTCATCAACCAAGGAGCCCTGTTCTTGGTTCCCCTACCTTTCACCCTTGTTGGAATGCTCCTAGCCTGTACCTGAAGCATCTTCTTTAAAGATAACCCATTGTTCCGACACAGCTCTTCCTGCCAGTCTTTGGTTCCATTCTAACATGGCTAGATCCTTTCTCATTGCGTTGAAATTAGCCCTCTTCCAATTTAGATATTCTACATTGCTTTTCTGCAGTACTAGTCAAAACCTTATGATACAATGATCACTCTTACCCAAGTGCTCCTCAACAGACACTTGCTCTAGTTGGCCCACCTCATTTCCCAGCACCAGATCCAGCAATGCTCTTTTCTAGTTGGGGTGACAACATATTGATCAAGGAAGTGCTCCTGGACACATTTTATAAATTCCTCCCCCTAGTTACCCTTTACTCTAAAATTATCCCAATCGATATTTAAGCAATCAAAGTCCCCCAATAACACCACGCTATAATTCTTGCACACCTCTGTGATTTCCCTGCAGATTTGCTCCTCTATCTCTCTATCTGACTATTTAGAGGCCTATAGAATACTCCTAGTAGTGTGACCATATCCTTTTTGCTCCTCAACTCTAACCAAATGGATTCTCTCCTTGCCCTTTCAAGGGCATCCTCCCTTTCCAGCACTGCAATGTCTTCCTTAATCAGGGATTGCCACCCCACCTCCTTTATTTCCTTCTCTTATCTTTTCTGAACACTTTATATCCTTGTATATTAAGCACCTGGTCCTCGCCATTTTTAAGCCAGGTTTCCATTATTGCCACTACATCATACTCCAAGACTGCTATTTCTACTTGTAGCTCACCAACCTTATTCACCACACTTTGTGCGTTTACATACATGCATTGTAATCCTGTCTTTGCATTCCTCGTAGTCCTCTCAGTCCACTCCCATCTAATACAGAACTACTCCCTCCTCTAGTACTAACACTCTCACTCTGACCCCACATAATAATTTGCTATTTCCTACTCTAGTGCTATCTGTCTCTTCCAACTCCTTGTATATCTTGGTGTTTCTCTCTTGTATTATTTCCTGGTTCCCACACCTCTGCCACGTTAGTTTAAACCCTCCCCAATAGCACTAGCAAATCGCCCTGCAAGGAAGTTTGTCCCAGCTCTGTTCAGGCGCAACTCGTCCAGCCCATACAGGTCCCACCTTCTCCAGAACTGGTCCGAGTGCCCCAGGAATCTAAAGCCCTCCTGCCTGCCCCATCTTTCCAGCCACGCATTCATCTGCACAGTCCTCTTATTTCAATACTCATTTGCATGTAGTACTTGGAGTAATCCAGATATTACTACTTTTGAGGTCCTGCCTGCTGATTTCTTACCTAGTTCACTAAACTCTTTCTGCAGGACACATCCCTCTTCCTATCTATGTTATTGATACCAATGTGGACCACGACTGCTGGCTGTTCACCCTCCTCCTTCAGGGTGCTCTGCAGCCGTTCGGTGACATCCTTGACCCTGGCACCAGGGAGGCATCACACCTTCCTGGATTCACATCTGCGGCCACAGAAACGCCCGTCTGTTCCCCTGACTATCAAAGCTCCTATCACTATCACTCTTCCAGTCTTCCTTGTATCCGCCTATACAGCTGAGCCACATGTGGCGCCATGGCCTTGGCTCTAGCTGCGCTCCCCAGATAAGCCATCACTTCCCTCAGTATTCAGAACTGAATACCGGTTGGAGACTGAGATGCAATCAGGGGTCTCCTGCACTACCTGCCTGTTTCTTCTTGACTATCTGGTGGTCACCCAGTCCCTCCCTGCCTGCATACACTTAAGCTGTGGGGTGAGCAGATCTGTAAACGTGCTAGCCACGAAACTCTCAACCTCATGGATGCACCGCAGTGACGCCAGCTGCTGCTCAAGTTCTGAAACCCGGAGCTCAAGCTGTTGCAACTGATGACACTTCCCACATGTATGGTTATCCAGGAGCCAAGAAGCATCTTGGAGATCGAACATAGCACAGGATGTGAATTTCAGAGGTTGCAGCAGCCCTACCATTCCTCTAAATAATAAACCTTGGTACTTCAACCAAACCCTGCTACTAATAAACCCAGCTCCTACTAATACTAATAACCCTACCAATTGTAATAAATGTTACCAGTAGTAATAATAACCTTACTACTGTTAATAATAAACTTAACCAATGCTAATCTACTTTCCCACTATTAATACACCCTACCAATGCGAAAATGTCACCAATAGTATTAATAACCTCACCAATAGTAATAACTAGGAAATACTCCAAGCCAATCGAACAAGTTTTACTACTATTAGTAAACCCTACTACTGCTAATAAAATCTTACAATTATTAAAATTACCAAAGTTTTGAAAGATAAATGAGAAAAATACTCATCAACCAATCAACTACCTGCTTTGCCGTGACGTCACGTTTTGTTTTTTTCTTTCAGAACATGGTCCTTTGGGCCTTTATGGTACCTTTAGATATCTCTTTAACCTGTTTCCTAGACTACTTGCCTACCTTTCCCTTGTACTTTGATTTTCAATGAAGAAAACTGACATTAAAGATCACTATTCTCAATTAGATATGTCTGTAGTCTTGGCCCATACTACCTCAATAATCTCTTACAGCCATAAGTCCCTGAATGCACCCTCTGTTTCTCCTACACTAGCCTACTTCTAGCTCCCTTACTTCCTCTTCTCCATCATCCATGACTTCTCCTTCAGACACTGTGGAAATACCTTCTCAAACTCCCTTCCCTGCTCCTCCACCTTGTCTCCTTCCACCTTCCCTTCAGAAGTCTCCGTAAGACCCCTTTCTTTCATCCTCTCTCCTGTTGTTCAATTTCTCCCTCTTGCTTTGTGTCTATTCCAAATCCACTGCTCCGAGCTGTGCTTGTGCACCTGAGGAATGTTATAGTAATATTGGTTGTCTTAATATTGGTTTTTCTTTCTTGGTTACATTTTAATTTCCCCATTCATCTATTTTGGGAAATACTGATTTATTTTACGGTTACTTTCTTGACATGTATTTATCCTGAATCATCAACAGTAGAATGTCAAAAATGTTTAACTTCTTCTTGACTAAGGTATTTTTCAGCCATAGTTACTGATTAATTTATTTTACTTCTATTATTATTTGAAGTTTTTCTTTCAAAGGCCGTTAAGGCCTGATCTTTTCAGCAAACATTAACATACCAGACTCGAAAGTACAGTAAGCGTATTAAAACTTCCAATTACGTAGCGTCTTTAACATAATAAGCTGTCCCAAGGCACTTCACAAGAAGTGAAGGCACATAGTCAGATAAACATTGACGCCGAGCCAAAGAGGTAGTCATTGGGCTGGATCTTGTTCTCCCCCAGGCGTTGGGTTCCGTGGCGGGGGGGGGGCGGGGGGGTGGGGGGGGAGAGGCCTGAAGATGGCTCTGGATGAGGCCCGCCACGGACCTCAATGTTGTGAGGACCCGGCTCAATCCTCCCGGCAGTGGCGAGGCTCCGAGACGGTCACCCCCCTCAATTTAAATATTCAAATTAATAACATTAATAAAATTAACTATACTTACCTGAGATCTTGAGGGCCCGCCGTGATCTTTGGTGCGGCGGCTGGCACTCCCATGCCTTCAGATGCCCATTCAGGGAAACGAGGTGCCACACTGGTGGGGAGGGGGCAGGAGGTAAGTTTATGAGTGTGGGGCAGTGGTGGACAGGGTCAAATACAGGTAATGGGTGTAGGGGATGGTGGGAAAGGTTGAAGTGTAAACTTTGTGCAGTCTGGGGGCTCAAGGTCAGATGTTAAAGGTAAGTGTTTTGGGGGGAAAGGCAAATAGTTAATGTAACTGTTGTTGGGGGGGTTGGGAAAGGGGTGTTAGAAATGTATTTACTTAATTTTGGGGGTCCGTCTTTAAAAATTTTAATTGGGCGGCAGAGCTGGCTGCCCTTTAAAAATGGCACCAGTGCCTGCACACAGGCAGCTGACACCATTGCCGGGGACGGACAGCCCGCCCCTCCATGACATTGTGGGGGGGTGGGGGGTGGGTGCAGGACGCCCCGGCTATTTAAATGAGGCACTGCACTTAAGATCGCAGCAGCTCTTTGACGTGCAGCCTGTGTGTGCAGGCCGCCATTTTCTGAGCTCACTGTCAAGCTTGGCGGCAGGCTCTTAAAATCCAGCCCATTAGGACTGGTGACCAAAAGCTCAGTCAAAGAGGAAGGCTTTAATGAACATCTTAAAGGAAGAGAGAGAGGTGGAGATATTTAAGGAGGGAATTCCAGACATTAGGGCCTAGGCAACTTAAGGTGCAATTGCCAATGTGAAGGAAATTGGGAATGCACAAGAAGCTAGAGTTCAAGGTATGCAGGGCTGTCGAAGGGTTGGGATGGAGGAGGTTACAGTGATAGGGAATGGTGAGGTAATGGAGGGATTTCAAAAAAAGGATAAGAACTTTAAATTTAAGGCATTGGTGGACAGGAAGCCATTATAGGTCAGTGAGCACATGGGTTATGGGTGAAAAGGGGCTTTTTCTGAGTGAAGGCTAGGTAATATGATGTAACATCTACCATGTTATCAAAATTTCATACACTTCAGCTGAATTCTGTGTAGGAGGCGGGCTCCTGGCACCGGGCCAAAATGGTGGGGGGAGCCCCGCCTCTGCATTTTTGTGGCCCACCATCACCCCCCACCGCCCCCCCCCCCCCCCCCCCGCGCTGAGCGATCCTCCGGTGTTTTTCAATTAAAGATTCACAAACCGGGAACTCTGTCCCTTTACAGACGGGGATCCCGCCTCCATGAGCTGCCAGCCTATCAGAGGGCCAGCAGCTCAGCAGTATTGACAGCGCCACCAGGAGTGGTGGCCACTGCCAGTACTGCAGAGGCCTCAAACCCAGGCCCAGCTCTGGAACCCCAGACAAGATGTAGGTGAGGTGGGTTTGCTGGGGCCAGTCCAGAAGGCCCTGGCTAGGGAGGTGGGGGAGTGGTTGTAAAGTCCACAGGGAGCGGGGTCTGGGGGGGGGTAAAGTTGATCCCAGTAGGGTTCCTCCGTGAGCCACCAATTGCCCATGAAGGTAGTCCCCAACCAAGCCTGCAGGGAGGATGCCTCGTTGCAAGGTGCCCTCCCCATATGTTGGAAGCCCACCCGCCACTGGAAGATCCCAGCGGCCGCGGGATCAGGCTGCTTCATAGGCTACTTAAGGGCCTCAATTGGCTTCTGGGCGGGAAGGCTGTCTTTGGCCTATCCCACCCCTGGGAAGATCGTTTGGCGACGGGCCCCCCTTTCCCACAAGTCCTTTCTTCACCAACAATAGTTTAAAATCAATGTTCATGTGGCGAAATTAATTTTCCTCATTCTTGGCAGGTGGGGGGCTTGCCTGACAGCCTGCTATAAGTCAATTTGAAGTCATTATGAATCTTTGATTAGCAAGCCAACAAATTTAGTTTCCAATGTTTCACAGCATGCCATTTCAATAGAAAATAACAAGTTGAAAAATGTCAATGAGAAAAGTGCATGAGCTGTCCCAGCGTTTGTTTATAAAACATGTACTTTGAACAGGGTTGAATGTATTACTTAACTATACATGTTAAGATGGACACCCAGTTTATCCAACACTATGTTCAGTTTATAATAGCAGTACATATTGGTCAGATTATTAAACATTAACTCTAGGCCCTGAGGTAATCCCTGAATGTACAGTACCTTGAAAGGCAAGATCATAATGTTGCAGCCTTGTCTTCTCAACTTTTTTTTACAAAGTGTATTTTATTCCTCCCACTCCCAGTTCTTTAACCGTACTCCTGAAGGTGCAACTTCTTGCTAGGGTAGACTTTCACTGTCGAAAACCCACCTTGACCGCCTGGTCTTTATGGATGAGTGTTACATTAAGTGGTGACTTTATTGACTGTGTTGGAGATACTCATACCTTTCTTAGCTTGGCCACTGTTGGTCATTAATAGCTATTACGCTTTTTTCCCCATGCAACTTTCATAATGAATCACTGAGTGATGGCATGCAGACCTGGGCTGCAAATTCCTCACGCACCCAGGTCAGTGTATTATCAGTCGCATGTTTGCACCACTGACATGAGCAGTCTCTTAAGGTTCGATGAAATAGGTTGGGAGGGAGCTCGTGTGGGGCATAAACACCAATACAGACCAGTTCAGTCGAAAGGTCTGTTTCTGTCCTTGTTGTCTATAGATTATGTAATCTATAAACAGCTGGAAGGGCAAGTCTGTATAAATAATTGATCAGAAGTATTAGAGACCCTGTAGAATCCAGTTACTATAGTTCAGGCTGCGATAGATATTTAAATATTACATTCGGACTGTTCTGAGTTATTATTCATTGCAATGAGTTTCCAGATGGCTGTGTTATCAAGCTTCTCCACAGGGGGCAAGGAAAACTGGAGGGCCAGGCTGTCTATATGCATTAGTGAAAGACCAGCTACAGAATACTTTTGTCAGATGTTTGAGAGCCATTGCCCATCCTGCTCTCTCTTATATGGAAAATGCAAGGCACAAGGAGAGGATGAGAAGTGAAGAAATTATTAAATCATAAAAAAATTTCTTCATGTAACTTTTTTTTATTCGCTCCTGGGATTTGGCTTCGCTGGGTAGGCCAGCATTTATTGCCCATCTCTAATTGCCCTTGAGAAGGTGGTGGTGAGCTGCCTTCTTGAACCGCTGCAGTCCATGTGGGGTAGGTACACCCACAGTGCTGTTAGGAAGGGAGTTCCAGGATTTTGACCCAGTGACAGTGAAGGAACGGCGATATAGTTCCAAGTCAGGATGGTGTGTGACTTGGAGGGGAACTTGCAGGTGATGGTGGTTCCATGCATCTGCTGCCCTTGTCCTTCTCAGTGGTAACTTTTCTCCTCATTTTTGATAATCTGCATGCAAAGCATTTATATTATTAAAGGCCATTCTATTATTGGAATCATAGAATCATACAGCACAGAATGAGGCTGTTCAGTCCATTATACCTGTGCTAGCTCTTAGAAAGAGCTGTCCAATTAGTCCCACTCACCCTGCTATTTCCTCATAACTGTAAAAAATTTTGCTTTTCAAGCATTTATCCTGTGACACAACAACAACTTGTATTTATATTGCACCATTAACATAGTAAAACATCCCAAGGTACTTCATAGGAGAGTTATCAAACAAAATTTGACCTCAAGCCACATAAAGAGATTATTAGGTCAGAAGACCAAAAACTTGGTCAAAGAGGTAGGTCTTAAAGGAGGAAAGCGAGGTAGAGAGGCAAAGAGGTGTAGGCAGGGAGGTCCAGAGCTTAAGGCCCAGACAGCTGACGGCACGGCCACCAATTGTGTAGCAACTAAAATTGGGGATGCTCAAGAGGCCAGAGTTGGAGGAGCACTGATATGTTAGAAATTTGCAGGGCTGGAGTAGATTATAGAGACACAGAGGGGCAAGACATTGGAGGGATTTGAAAACAAGATGAAAATGTTAAAATTGAGGTGTTGCTTTACCGGTAGCAAATGTAGGTCACCGAGCACAGGGGTGATGTGTGAACAGGACTTGGTGTGAGCTAAGACATGTACAGCAGAGTTTTGGATTACCTCAAGTTTACGGAGGGTAGAAAGTGGGAAACCGGTCAGCAGTGTATTGGAGTAGTCAAGTCTAGAGTTAACAAAGGCATTATTATCCAGTCCTTGAATGTTGGGACCATTTTATCCAAATATTGGCAAATTTGGGAACAAAGTGAATGCTTTCAACATCTTGTATGTAAATCCACAACTACTTAGATATCTCAGGTCCCTCGATGGCATCGCAGAATCAATATCAAAAATGAATAAACATTAGATCATGAAAGACAACAAAGTCAGAAACCTGTGGAGATGCCTTAACACCATGTCTGAACCACAAGAATACCTGGTATATCCCAATTACCTTTCCATAAATTAGTTTAGAAGCAAGATAATCTCTTGTTTGCTGTTCACTAGAATCTTCTGCCTTCACCTGAGACCTGCTATTGCTTCTCTCTGATGGATTAATTACAGCTCCGAGTGACCTGCCTTGAAATGCAAATAAGTGAATGTCATCCTGCAAAGTGGCTGAGTGCGTGGGTTGATGTGCATCATATTGTTTGGCTTCTGCTTGCTTTGAATGATTTAGCATTTCAGTGAGGCTTCAGCTGCAGAGCAGAGGTTCAGTCACCTCAGAGGAGAGAATGACGTTGCATGCAATAGACAAATGACACTATACAGGCAATCAGTCAGATTTTAATTAACCAAGAAAGCTAACTAAGTAACTGTTCTTCATTCTCAAACTAGCTATGTAGCCTCAATTGTATGCAAATGAATATTATTGTGCCTTTCACAACTTCAGGGTGCCCCAGAGTGCTTTACAACTAATTAAGTACTTTTGAAGTATATTCACTGATGTAATGCGGAAAACACGGCAGCCAATTTGCACACAGCAAGTTCCAGCACACTGCACTGAAATAAATGACCACATAATCTGCTTTAGTGACATTGATTGAGGGATAAATATTGGTCAGGATACTGAGAGAACTGCTTTACTTCAAAATAGTGCCGTGGTATCTTTTATTTCTATCTGAGAAGGCAGATGGGGCCTCGGTTTAGTGTTTCATCCATAAGATGGCACATTTGACTGTGGAGCACTCCTTTAGTGCTGGACTGGAGTTGACACTAGATTATGTGCTCAGGTCTCTGGCGTATGACCTTCTGACTGAGGTAAGGCTGGATCTTTGGTAACTGGAAAGAACACAATTATATTCCTTGTGCTACAAAGCAGCTACACGCTCTTGGGAGGAAGATCTCTCCTGTTCATTAATTGCAATGAAATGACAGAATGCAGCAAAGGGAGCACTTTTACTGTTTTTCTATCAATAGCAAACAAAGGACAGTTCCCATCCTTCTGCGGGCATGTCCATTCACATTACTTGCGCACACCCAATCAATAAATTGAAAAGGTTATGAAAGACACTGTGGGCTGGATTTTAAGAGCCCGCCACCGATCTTGGCGGCGAGCTCAGAAAATGGCAGCCTGCAAATGCATGTCAAAGAGCCGCTGCGATCTCCTGCGCGGCTGCTCATTTAAATAGCTGAGGCGGCGCGCCCCCCACAATAATGTGGAGGGGCGGGCTGTCTGTCACCAGCAATGGTGTCAGCTGCCTGTGCGCAGGCGCTGGTGCCATTTTTAAAGGGAAGCCTGCCCTGTCGGTATATTTCAATTTTTAAAGATGCACCTTCCCAGAATTTATCTAATAAATTTCTAATGCTTCTTTCCTACCTCCCAATAACAATTACATTAACTATTTGCCCTTTCCGCTCAAAATACTTACATTTTAAATCTGGCCTTCCCACCCCCACACTGTACAAAGTTTAAAGTTCACCCCTTCCCACCATCCCCTACACCCATTATGTTTATTTGACCCTGTCCCCCCCACTCCCGCACTGAGAATCTTATCTCCTTCCCCCTCCCCACCAGTGTCACGCCAGCTTCTCCTGGATGGGGGAATCGAAGGCGCGGGAGTGCCAGCCGCCATGCCGAAGATAGTGGTGAGCCCGGAAGACTTCAGGTAAGTTTATTTAAATTTATTCATGTCATTCATTTAAATATTGAAATACTGTTCCTGTCGCCCAGCAGCTGGGGGTGGGGCAGTGCCGCCACGGAGCCTCGCCGTTGCCAGGACGATCAGGCCAGACCCTCCCAGCATCGGCCTCCGTGGCGGGCTGCTGCTGGAACCATATTCCGGCCTCCCCGCCACCCCCCCCCCCCACCAGCCACAGAGCCCGATGTCGTGGTCTTGTGTATTTTTATTGACGTCTGACCTGCCAGCCAGAAATTTTACTAAAACTTTTGGAGAAGTTTCCAATTACCAAAACTAGAATTAGCTTTCATCTGGTGAAGAGAGGGCAAGGGTTAAGAGGAAATGGGATTTCCTGCTCTGCAGCTCCATGCCGGTCTAACAAGTAGATTATTGTAGTTACCAAACCCCATGCCTACAATTGCAGTAACAAGTGCCTAAAAATGCTTTTGCATTAACAGAGCATAATTCGTAGGCACTAGATGTGCTAATCATCCTCTAACTCTTTGTATGACTCATTTAATACTTAACCTGCAAAAACAGTAAAGTTCATTGAACAGCTTAGTTGCATGTCTACTTGTTCATGTATTGCCCTATTCTTGTTTCTTTGGTCTCAAAATGAAATAGTTTTGGGCCATTTTGGCACTGGTCATGCCTTCACAGACTGCTCAACTAAGGGAGAAATAGAAACAGAAAATGCGAAAAATACTCAGCAGGTCTGGCAGCATCTGCGGAGAGAGAAACAGAGTTAACGTTTCAAGTTGATGCCCTTTCATCAGAACCGGGAAAAGTTAGCAATGTAGCAGGTTTTAAGGAAGTGAAGGGTGAAAAAAGAACAAAAAAGACTGTCTGTGATAGGGTGGACCAAAGAATTGATGGTGCAAGGCCAAAGGGAGTGGTAACAGGACGAGTAAAGAGAAACGATGGGCTGGATTTTATGAGCCCACTGTCAATCTCAGCGGCAAGCTCAAAAAAATGGCAACAAAAACAAGAAATGCTGGAATCACTCAGCAGGTCTGGCAGCATCTGTGGAAAGAGAAGCAGAGTTAACGTTTCGGGTCAGTGACCCTTCTTCGGAACCCCGAAGGGTTCCGAAGAAGGGTCACTGACCCGAAACGTTAACTCTGCTTCTCTTTCCACAGATGCTGCCAGATCTGCTGAGTGATTCCAGCATTTCTTGTTTTTGTTTCAGATTTCCAGCATCCGCAGTATTTTACTTTTATCAAAAAAATGGCAGTCTGCCCGCACGAGCCGGACGCCAAAGAGCCACCATGATCTTAAGCACGACGGCTCATTTAAATAGCCGGCGCGGCCCGCTCCCTCCAATCACGTGGAGGGGGCGGGCTGTCCATTGCCGGCAATGGCGTCAGCTGCCTGTGCTGAGATGAGGAAAAGCTTTTTCACACAGTCTGGAATGCGCTGCCTGAGAATGTGGTGGTGGCAGGTACAATTGAAGCATTCAAAAGGGAATTTGACTGTTCTATGAAAAGGAAAAATGTGCAGGGTTATGGGGAGAAGGCAGGGGAATGGAACTGAGGGAATTGCTCTTTCAGAGAGTCGGAGTGGACACAATGGGCCGAATAGCCACCTTCTGCACTATAACGATTCTGTGGTGCTCAGGCATTTTTAAAGGGCAGCCAGCCCTGCCGGAGGAATTAAACATTTAAAGAAATATGCACCAAATTTAAATGAATACATTTCTTTTACCCCTTTCCCATCCCCCCAGTAACAATTGCAATAACTATTTGCAACCCCCCCAAAACACTTACCTTTCACATCTGACCTTCCCTCCACAAACTGCACAAAGTTTAATGGTCAACCCTTCCCACCCTCCCCTACACCCAATGCATTTATTTGACCCATCCCCCCACCCCCGCACTGATAAATTTACCTCCCCCCACCCCCACACCAGGCGCCCCATTTCCCCGAATGGGGATCTGAAGGCACGGGAGTGCCGGCTGCCATGCTGAAGATCGCGGGTAAGTATATTTAAATTAATTAATTTTATTGATTTGAATATTTAAAGTGTGATCCCATTGCCCAGCGGTGGGTGAGCCGCCACAGAACCTTGCCGCCGCCTGGAGGATTGTGCCAGTCCCTGCTGGACTCATCCGGAGCCATCTTCAGGTCCCCCCGCCACAGATCACAATGTCGAGGACGTCTTAAAATCCATCCCAATGTGTTTAGAGGAGGTGTGAATGGCAGAATGATAAACAGCTGCTGTCTGGAAGCAAAGTAAAAGGAAAGAAAAGAGAAATAAGAGAGAAAAAATAAAACAAAATTAGCAAAAGAAAAAGGAAACAAAATGGGGCCAGGCTGAGGAAGGCTTTACTTTAAGGTTAAATGCCTCACTGGCCCGCTGAAAAGTTCCAAGAGGGGATGGAGCCTGATACAAGGGGTAGCATTCGGGATGCCTGTGAAGTCAGGGGAGCACATTTTTAAAGAAATGTTGTAAACTTACGTTTCGTTGGTAGTTGCAGGATCTGACATAATTTCACTTAGGGGGTCCTTCTACAGGGATTAGGCTCCTAATCAGCATATTAAAGGAACCCAACCCTTGTTTCAGGTGTCCCACACAAATGGCTAAAATATGGATCCCCTCAAATTTAGCAGTATGACCAAACCCTGCACAGATTTATATATTTTGTGTCCCTTTTGCACACCAATTTCTTTTTAGCTTTGGCATCCAAGGCCAACTTTGATGATCTGCATGTCAGATGCAAGTTAAAACAGACTAGGTTGAAATGTGACTTGGGCAGGAAGTCAATGGAACTGAATATTGTTCGGCGAGTATAGTGAGCAGTAGAGGCAATACTGCACATTTTTCACCCCCACTTGTCCACATTGAATGCTGCTGGAGGGCACAAAGTGTGAAGAAGGGAGTTTGGTAAGTGAGGAAGTACGATAAGGAGGGGAACTATAAATTAATTAAGAAAAAATATATTTAATTAAATTAACACAATAAAGATGGCAGGACAGGTGATATGTCACGGATGAAGTATGTGGGAGCCCCTAGATGGCATGGTAATCCATGGCAACCATGTCAGTATTAAGTGTCTGTGGCTTGAGGAGCTTCCACTCAGAGTTGAGCTGGAGGCCGAGCTGCAGACACTGCGATGCATCAGGGAGGGGGAAAGTTGCCTGGGCACTTTGTTCCAGAAGACAGTCACACCCCTTAAGATAGGGTCGTCTGTTTTGGTCAGTATTCAGGGACAAGAGGGTGTGACTGCGAGTCAGGCAGCTAAGGGGATCGAGAAGGAGGGAGTGGAGGAGCCTCAGCCCTTGCAATTAAGCAACAAGTTTGTGGGTCTTGCAGCTTGTCTGGACAAGAACGAGGGCTGTAGTGTGGATGAGCAGACTGACCATGGCACCATGGTACAGGAAGCTGTCTAAATTGGGGGAGTAAAAAGGAAAGTAGTGGTAGTGGGGAACAGTATCGTTCGGGGGATTGACACTGTTCTCTGCAGCAAACAGCAAGAGTCCAGAAGGCTGTGTTGCCTGCCCGGTGCCAGGGTTCGGGACATCTGCTCAGGGCTGGAGAGGAACTTACATTGGGAGGGGGAGGATTCAGTCGTCATGGTCAATGTAGTTACCAAAGATACAGGCAGGACATGGAAAGAGGCTCTGCATAGTCAGTATGAGGAGCTAGGCACCAAATTAAGAACCAGAACCTCAAAGGTAATAATCTCTGGATTTACCACACCAGTCTTTGAGCCACACATTCATTTCTCTAATCTTATTTGCCCTACTCCAATTTGCACGTGGCTCTGAGCCACGCGCAGATTGGAGTAGGGCAAATAAGATTAGAGAAATGAATGTGTGGCTCAAAGATTGGTGTGGTAAAAGTGAGTTCCGGTTCATGGGGCATTGGCACCAGTACTGGGGAAACTGGTGGCTGTACCATTGGGACGGCCTACACTTGAACCATGCTAGGCCCAGTTTTCTAATGAGCCGCATAACTAGGGAAGTAGAGAGGGTTTTAAACAAAATAGTGGGGGCAAGGGATCAAATTTGGGAAGATGTGGTAAATCAAACAGTATAGACAAGGCAAATATGGGAAAAGATAAACAGACCAACAGGAAGGAACAGTGAGTACAAATTTAAGAGTAAATCAGCTCAAGGCTAGAGGTTACAAAAATAATAAAAAGGGCAAAACTGAAGGCTCTGTATCTGAATGCACGTAGCATTTGAAACAAAACAGATGAACTGACAGTGCAAATAGAAATAAATAAGTACGATCTGATAGCTATTACAGAGACATAACTGCATGATAGGAGGAGGCAGTGGCATAATGGTAATGTCACTAGACTAGTAAGCTCAGAGCCCCAGCCTTATGCTCTGGGGACATGGGCCTACCACGGTAGATGGTGGCATTTGAATTCAATTAATAAATCTGGAATTAAAAGCTAGTCTGTTGGTGACCATGAAACCATTGTTGTTTGTTGTAAAAACCCATCTGTTTCACTAATGTCATTTAGGGAAGAAAATCTGCTGTCCTTACCTGGTCTGGCCTGCTTGTGACTCCAGACCCACAGTAATGTGGTTGATTCTTAAATGCCCTCTGAAATGGCCTAGCATGATACTCAGTTCAATGGCAATTAGCGATGGCCAAAAAATGCTGGCCTAGCCAGCGACGCCTACATCCCACGAACAAATTTTTTAAAAACTGAATATTGAAGGGTAAATTACATTTATGAAGGACAGGAAGCTAGGAGAAGGTGTAGGGGTGGCTCTGTTAATTAATGATGGTGTTAGCACAATAGAGAGGGATGACCTAAGTTCAGGAAACCAGGATATCGAAGTGGTTTGGGTCGAGATGAGAAATGATAAAGGCAAGAAGTCACTTGTGGGAGTGGTGTACAGGCCCCCTAACAGTAACCACACAGTAGGATGGTGTATAAAGGAAGAAATAATGGGTGCTTGTCAGAAAGGTATGGTGATAATCATGGGGGAGTTTAATCTACATATAGACTAGAGAAATCAGATGGGCAAAGGTAGCCTAGATGAAGAGTTTATAGAATGTATTTGGGATAGTTTCTTAGAACAGCACGTTCTGTAGCCAACCAGAAAGCAGGCTATACTAGACCTGGTATTGTGCAACTAGATAATGAGCTCATAGTTAAGGCACCCCTAGGCAGCAGCAATCATAATATGATTGAATTTTATATTCAGTTTGAGGGAGAGAAGAGTAGGTCTAAGACTAGTATTTTAAACTTAAATAAGGGCAATTATGAAGGCATGAAAGCAGAGTTAGCAAAAGTGAACTGTCAAAGTAGGTTCAGGGATAGCTCAATAGAGATACAGTGGCAGACATTTAAGGGGATATTTCAGGATACACAGATTAGACACATTCCAATGGGAAGGAAAATTTCCAAGGGGAGGACTCACCATTCATGGTTAACTAAATAAGTTAAAGATAGTATTAAACTTAAAGAAAAAACATATAATTACATAAAGATGGGTGGCAGGTCAGAAGATTGGACATAATATAAAAAGCAGCAAAGAACGACTAAAAGATTAATTGGAAGGGAAAAATTAGAGTACAAGAGAAAGCTGGTTAGAAATATAAAAACAGATAGTAAGAGTTTCAATAGATATTTTAAAAAGAAAAGAGTTTACAAAGTGAGTGTTGGTCCTATAGAAAGTGAGTCTGGGGAATTAATAATGGAAAATAAGGAGATGGTAGATGAATTGAACAGGTATTTTGCATCAGTCTTCACCATAGAGGATACAAGTAACATCCCAGAAATAGCTGTACATCAGGAAATGGAAGGGAGGGAGGAACTCAAGAAAATTACAATCACCAGGAAGTGGTACTGAGCAAATTGTTAGAGCTGCGGGCTGACAAGTCCCCGGGTCCTGATGGACTTCATCCTAGGGTCTTAAAAGAAGTGGCTAGTGAGATGGTTGATGCGTTGGTTTTAAGTTTCCAAAATTCCCTAGATTCAGGGAAGGTTTTAGTTTAGTTTAGAGATACAGCACTGAAACAGGCCCTTCGGCCCACCGAGTCTGTGCTGACCATCAACCACCCATTTATACTAATCCTGAAATTCCTACTACATCTCCACGTGTCCTTATATTTCCCTACCACCTACCTATACTAGGGGCAATTGCTAATGGCCAATTTACCTATCAACCTGCAAGTCTTTGGCATGTGGGAGGAAACCGGAGCACCCGGAGGAAACCCATGCAGACACAGGGAGAACTTGCAAACTCCACACAGGCAGTACCCAGAATTGAACCCGAGTCGCTGGAGCTGTGAGGCTGCGGTGCTAACCACTGCGCCACTGTGCTGCCCCTAATTCCATTCGATTGGAAAATAGCGAATGTAACTCCTTTATTCAAAAAGGGAGGGAAACAGAAAGCAGGAAATTACAGGTCATCTGTCATGGAGAAAATGTTAGAAGCTATTATTAAAGACATTACAGCAGAGCACTTAGAAAAATTCAAGGTGAAAAAGCAGAGTCAACATGGTTTTGTGAAAGGGAAATCATGTTTAACCAATTTACTGGAGTTCTTTGAAGAAGTAACATGTGCTGTGGATAAAGGGGAGCCGGTGGATTTCCAGAAGGCATTTGATAAGGTCTCACATCAAAGGTTATTGTGGAAAATAAAACCTCATTGTGTAGGGGGTAACATATTGGCATGGATAGAAAATTGGCTAGCTAACAGGAAACAGAGAGTAGGTATAAATGGGTCATTTTCTGGTTGGCAAGATGTAACGAGTGGTGTGTTACCGGGATCAGTACTGCGGCCTCAAGCTTTTACAATTTATATAAATGACATGGATGAAGGGACCGAAGGTATGGTTGCTAAATTTGCTGATGACACAAAGATAGGTAGGAAAGTAACTTGTGAAGAGGTCATAAGGGGGCTACAAAGGAACATAGATAGGTTAAGTGAGTGGGCAAAGACCTGGCAAATGGAGTATAATGTGGGAGAGTGTGAAATTGTCCACTTTGGCAGGAAGAATAAAAAAGAAGCTTATTATCTAAATGATGAGAGATTGCAGAGCTCTGAGATGCAGAGGGATCTGGGTGTCCTAGTGCATAAATCACAAAAGGTTAGTATGCAGGTACAGCAGGTAATTAGGAAAGCTATTAGAATGTTATCATTTATTGCGAGGGGAATTGAATACAAAAATAGGGCGGTTATGCTTCAATTATACAGGACATTGGTGAGACCACATCTGGAGTACTGTGAACAGTACTGGTCTCCTTATTTAAGGAAGGATGTAAATGCATTCGAAATAGTTCAGAGAAGGTTTACTAGATTGATACCTGGAATGGGCGGGTTGCCTTATGAGGAGGAGTAAGAGGCAACTTGATTGAAACGTATAAGATCCTGAGGGGTCTTGACAGGGTGGATGTGGAAAGGATGTTTCCTTTTGTGGGAGAATCTAGAACTAGGGGTCACTATTTAAAAATAAGGGGTCGCCCATTTAAGACAGAGATGAGGAGAAATTTTTTCTTTCAGATTGTTGAGTCTTTGGAACTCTCTTCCTCAAAAGGTGGTGGAAGCAAAGTCTTTTCATATTTTTAAGGCAGAGGTAGATAGATTCTTGATAAGCAAGGCGCTGAAAGCTTATTGGGGGTAGGCGGGCATGTGGAGTTGAGGTTACAATCAGATCAGCCATGATCTTGTTGAATGGCGGAACAAGCTCAAGGGGCCGAGGCACTACTCCTGCTCCTAATTCGTACGTTCTTCCCTGCAACAATGTGCAGCGTCACTACTTCAGAAAAACACCTCTCAAATGATATTTTCATTTGCCACATCAACCAACCTAGTGTCTAATTGTGGGCAGACTGTGCTGTAGGCTGTTCTGCACTCAGAACGGAGTTGAAACTGTTAAACCTTACTTTATCCCAACATTTAGCCCTCAACCAACATCACTGAAAACAAGTTAACTGGTCATTATCTCATTGTTGTTTCTGGAACCTTGCTGTGTGAAAACTTTTGCCATATTTCCTACATTACAACAGTGACCATGGTTCAAAAAGTACTTCATCGGCTGTAAAGTGCTTTGGGATGCCCTGGCGTCCTGAAAGGAGCTAAACAAATGCAAGTTCTTTCTTTCTTTCTCACTTATCCCACAAGAGGCAAAGAGTAGATACTTGCATTAACAAATATTGTCTTGGTTTAAACTACAGTAAGAGCATCAGGATATGACTGTAACAAGGAATTGCAGTTTGGTTATATTTTGTTATGATAGAGAGACCTCTTAATGCTGCAGAATGAAGGCGTTCCCATTTCGGTAGTTGGCTACATGGCAACAAACTGTTACAGCCACCTTGTTTCAGGTGTCACTTGTCCAGGTGCAGATCTAACAAATCGTCTACCATCCCAGAGAATGTCAAAATAGGGCAACCATGATCTCTTTACTAAAAGAGAGCATTCTAGTGCAGAAGGTGACATTTTAATTCCCTTCACAGAGTCCATCCAAGTCTAACACTAACTCACTGGGGACAGTTTTCTGAAGAGGTCTTGTATCCGGATCCTGTGCAGAGACCAGGGGGGGGTGCATTTTGTTTTGTGTATAACCTTTAGCAGTCATTACTGGACTGGATTGTGCTTCTCTGGGAGTTCACCCTCTGTGGCTCTGAGCCTCTCTAAGAACAATGCTACAGTAGTCATTTGCAGCTCAGTGAAAAAGATGATTTACTTCATCCAGATCTTTCATCATGAAATTAAAAAGCCAGACAGTGGTTAGAGAGGGAGAGATACGTGGGATTCAAGAGGGAGCCCTGGCATTTGAAGGGCAGCTGAGCTCTCAACAGATGAGCAACTGGACTGCTGGTGATCATAATAAAAAAGGCACTTTGTAACATTTTGGTTTCTACCCGCTTAATAAAGCTGGTATGATTATTGAGACAAGTAAGCAAAGGCCCAAGGATCATATGTCAGGACACCAGGGTACAAAAGGTGAGGTCCATCACAATGTAGTAATTTAGTGGTCCTAAGCTTGTGTTTTAAAAACCAGAAGTTTCTAGAAGGTAGGGAAGAAAGAGACACATAAATTAGTTAACGTAGAGGTCTCTACACTTACATTGACTGTTGACATACTTCCCAAAATAACTATAAAATCTGTGACTTGTTTGGCTCAGCAACTACTAAACATAATAAATACTTAGAGAAATCCATTACTTTAATACAATCAAAGTAATGAACTTGGCAGGGATTTTCTCTTTTACTGCACCAAGCTGTTGGAACAGGTTCCTGGCCAAATCTATTAATTTTACTTTTGCAACAACAATTTGAATTTATATCAGTCATGTAATGTTGAAAAATACCTAAAGATGCTTCACATGGATGCACTGGGGTCCCATCATGGGGTATTTAAAGTGAACTTGGTCAGCATTTGTGGTGGGGGGAAGGCACTGCTCCTCCTCTTGGCCCACAAGCAGTGCAATAAAGACACTTACCTCATGGATCCAGCCTGCATGTGTTAAAAATAAAACTCGAGTTAAAATGGAGGTACACAGCCTCCTTAAAATGTTTTAGTAGCTGACCCATCTCCTGAGAGCGGATTGGTCACCCTCCCCCACCCAACGACTCACCTCTGTTAAAACCAGAAGAAGGTGTGTTAGTGTTAGGTTTCCCGTTTTTTATTTTTAGCCACTGCACCTCCTCCGCCACCCTCTTGGGAGGTTAAAATTACCCCCATAGTGTTCAAATTCTTTTAAAGAATTTGTGAAGGTAAGTAGTAAATATTATTTCTACGCGTCACAATCACTATCAAAAGGTACAAACTTAGCATCAGTACTGGAAGCATAATGAAAGATGGTCAAAGTTAATTTTCCCACACAAAGGTATTTTAGAATATGGGATATCTGACTACAAAGGCTGAACCAATCACGAGATTTCAGAAGGAATTAGGCAAACACTGGGAAAAATATTAAAGAAAAGAGCAAGGAATTGGGACTAGAATAGATAACTCCAATATGGAGTTAGCTGCATTGAAGGCACAATGGGCTAAATGGCCTCCTCAACTGTTCAGCAGCAGTCAAAATTAATTTCAGACTGCACAAACCAAAACAAAAAGGACAACTATGATAATTAAAAATTCCCAAATGGCAAGCAGAACTGTAATTACAAAATATTTTAGCATTACCAAAATGGGATAATGAAATCTGATATAAAGATGAAATGGTATCACAGATCTCTCTACATCATTGATCAGTTTATAGTGTTTAACACCATCATTTATTTATTTATGTATCCAATAGAGGAAGACTGGCCCTAAAGGTAATGCTGTTCATGAAGCTCCTGTCTGATGTAATGGATTAACAAATTAGTGCATGGATGCTGAATTAAGGCACGGATACATTGGGTGGAATCTTGGGATATGAGGATAGTGTGGGAAAAAAGCGCTGAAGTGGATGATCAGCCATGTTCTGATTGAATGGCGGGGCAGGCTCGATGGGCTGAATGGCCTGCTCCTGCTCCTATGTTCCTATGTTCTCATCTTATTCCCTGCCGGAATGGCGGGGCCATTTTGGGTTGGGAACATGACTCTCTGAATTGCGCCCCCAGCTGTTGCTCTTCAACAGAACAGTTCTAACTAAAGGGACCATGGCATGGGTCAGAAAAGCTCAACAGCACTTGGATTTATGAGGCTGCAGCAACCACAGGAATATAGAGGAGACCTGGGAAGATGCCCCCACTGGGTCTTTCACTCTTATCTGGAGGTCCTGCTGTGGGATCTGAGGGGCTGCAATGAGGAGAGCTCTTCCAAGGATGGGAGGAAGAGGACAGACTCTCCAAACATGCAGATTCGGAAGGAAGTACCGAGGAAGTCAGCAGCAGGAGTGTGCTCCCTCCAACCTGGAGACAGTGCACCTAGAGGATCTAGGACCTCAGGGGGGCATTACAGGTGAGTGGCATAACACTTTCAGATGCCAAGCCCCACACTCTGACTTGTCGATCATTTTTCTGCACAGCACTTCTCAGGACAACAACTCCACTCATTCCTCTCCCTGCAGGCACCTCACATCCCTATCTAACAGCCAACACTCACACTCACACTCAGCCTATTGCCCTCTCGTGTCCATGCCTCACAATCACCATCCACATATGGTGTCCTTCCCTCCTCTCCGCAGAAGTCATTACGACCATTCATACCTCTCTGCTTTTTCTCCTTGCAGGAGAAGAGAGCACACACCTTGGTGAGAAGCAGAGACCTGGGTGTGGGCAGGGTTGGGGGTAGTGGCCCTCCAGTGGCAGGCACCTTATCAGCCATTGGCAATGCATGCCAACCTGCTCCACTGGGAAGGAGGTCATGTTCCAGGAGGCTGCCATGAGAACCTGAGCTTTCTGAGGCACTGCTGCTCAGACATGTTAATCCTCTGCCCGTAGACCCTGTATTGGGGGTCTCGCCTCCTTCCATCTGGATCTCGGTGTCATTCTCAGCTGGCCTATGGAGGGATATGCGGCTGAGGAGAAAGCAGCTGGTGCTCCTGCTGGTGTTGCTTCTGCTGCTGCTGGAGCTGTTGGCGATAGTGGGGCATCTACTCTTGCCCCTCATCAGAGGTGGAAGATGGAGCTGCGTAAGCTGCTCCTGTGCTGCGGTGAAGGCTGGCAGCAGGGAAGTGCAAGACAGGTGCAATGCCTTTCAAGAAGCACCTGTCAAGCAGTGATAACACTCTCTGAGAGAAGAAATGATTTGAACAGCAGCCTTTCACCTGGCCATGGCCGGAGCTCCTCAGTGTAACTGATCAAAGCCTTCACAGATTGTTAACTTTCACTGAAGAATCTCTACCCGCTGTGCATTCGCCTTGGTGACCATAACGAGTTGCTGAGAGGTCAGGAAACAGGTTCCTATGCTGGGAAACCCAGGATTCAGGGTTAAAACAGCTCATAATTGGCTTCTGAACAAACTCAACAACTTCTGAAATACTTACCTGACAGACGCATGGGGTTTTCCGCTCTCCTTCAATCCCGCTCCGGGGAAAGACGGAAGAGGGCAGGGATCATGTCGGGATCCCAATTTAATGCCAATTTCCAGGACATTCCCACCCCACATGCTCCCAATCTGCCTCCACAGGGCTGGGAAAATTCTGCCTATTGATCGTGGAAAAGGGGCAATTTCTCCAATGATTTCCAAAACCAGTTCTCAAGTGGGAATAAATCATTGTCAACCATTGCACAATCCAGTTAGCTAATTAAGGCACCAAAATTATTCAGTCAAATATATTGTTACACTTGACTTCTTATAAATACCAATTGGAATAGCCTCACCAATAATAGCTTTGCATGATCGGCTGCAAAATGTGTTCTGCATTTGTCTCATTTTTAATCACATATCCCTTCTGTTTAAAATTCTCTGAATGGTTTATTCCACATTTGCTGCGTCTTAAGGGCCACATTTTTCCATCTCCAGAACAATGTCCACTTGCTCTCTACCCCTCTTCCCTCTGCTGCTAAAACCCTAATCAATACCTTCATCAGATGGAGATCAATTCCTCCAATGTTTTCCTTCTGGCCTCCCTTCCCCCATTCTTCACAAACTCACGTTAATCCAGAAATCCACAGCCTGCGACATCTCTTAACGCCAAGTCTCATAAATCCATGATTTGCATCCTTGCCACAATTCACTGGATCCTCTGAAGCATCACTGTATTTGTGCTATAATAATAATAAAAACAAGAAATGCTGGAACCACTCAGCAGGTTTGACAGCATCTGTGGAAAGGGAAGCAGAGTTAATGTTTCGGGTCAGTGACCCGAAGTTCCGAAGAAGGGTCACTGACCCGAAACATTAACTCTGCTTCCCTTTCCACAGATGCTGCCAGACCTGCTGAGTGGTTCCAGCATTTCTTGTTTTTATGTCAGATTTCCAGCATCCGCAGTATTTTGCTTTTATATTTCTGTATTCGTGCTCCTTGTCTTCATTTCCAAATCCCTCACAGACTTATCCAAACAGGATTCTCCAACATTACACCCAGTCTGAACACTTCATTACTGCCTCATTCTGTTTTGGTTCCTCTCCCCCTTAATTTCCATCACTTGCTTGATGTTCTCCTTGCCCCGTAGATAAGGGCTATGGGACATTCTTCTACACGGGAGGGGGGGAATACATAAATACATCTTTAATTAGATCTCTCGATTTTTTGGGAGAAATTCAATAAAACCCTAACATACAAACCTCTTCAAACGGAACAGAATTGTTAAATAAAATGATTCAACTCCCACTCACCTCCCCCCCCCCCCCCCCCCCCGAAGATGCTAAAATGAATAGCGTAACTTGCAACCCACAACACACCCCTCTCTTTTGCAAAAGAAGAAATTCCTGCTCAATGATTCAGTTCATTGATTGGGTAATGAGCGTTTATTTATTTGGTGTATTTTTTGCAGCTATCTTCCTCTCCAAAGTTAAAAAATAGTTTCGTCGGGGCTTTGATCTTCACCTTAACTTCTCAATAAAGAAAAGGGGGCTAAATTGTGCACTTGAAGGTACACCATTGATTTTGTGGCTGAATTATTTTGCACTGTGCCAATAGCCCAAAGATTACCTTTCTGTGAAGTCGTGATTGGGACAAGTAATTTCCTGCAACCCAAAAGCTGGGAGTTCTTCTGCTGTCCCGGCCCACATTTATCCCTCAACCAATTTCATTTAAACAGTTTAATTGGTTATTTAATTCATTCCTGTTTATTTCACACATTGCTGTGTAAAATTGATGGCCTTGTTTCCTTACATTACAACACTGACTATATTTCAAAAGGACTTTATTAGCTGTGAAGTGCTTTGGGATGTCCTGATGATATGGAAAGTTCTTTTTGAATGTAAGTACTTACTTTCTAAAATTAGAACACATAATCTTAATTTAAAAACATGGCAATTTTAAATTTTGGCAGTCGTATGAAACAGGCAATATCAGATCAGCCCCCTGTTATAGACCTGCCCTGGCTAATATTTATCCCCTAACCAAAACCTAAATACAGTTTGCGTGGTCATTATCACATTGTTGTTTGTGGGACCTTGCTGTGTGAAAATGTTTAGTTTAGTTTAGAGATACAGCACTGAAACAGGCCTTTCGGCCCACCGAGTCTGTGCCGACCATCAACCACCCATTTATACTAATCCTATATTCCTACCACATCCTGTTACTATATTTCCCTACCACCTACCTATACTAGGGGCAATTTATAATAGCCAATTTACCTACCAACCTGCAAGTCTTTTGGCAGGAAACCAGAGCACCCGGAGAAAACCCACGCAGCCACAGGGAGAACTTGCAAACTCCACACAGGCAGTACCCAGAATTGAACCCAGGTCGCTGGAGCTGTGAGGCTGCAGTGCTAACCACTGCGCCACTGTGCCATTGGCTGCCCCATTTCCTCCATTACAATAGTAACAACACTTCAAAGGTACTTCATTGGCTGTAAATGTGGAACTTTTTACCACATGGAGTAGATGAGGCGATTAGCATAGATGCCTTTCAGGGGAAGCTAGGTAAGTACATGAGGGAGGAAAGAACAGAAGGATATGCAGATAGTGTTAGTTGAAGTCGGGTAGGAGGAGCATCAATGTAAACATAGACCAGCTGGGCCAAATAGCCTGTTTCTTTTCTGTAAATTTTATGTAATTCTATGTTAATCACTTGGGGATGTCCTCAGCTCATGACGAGTACTTTTAATGCAAGCGCTTTCTTTCTAAAATTAGAACATAATCATAATTCAAAAACCTGGACCAAATTGAGAGGAGATAGTAAAATAGGCTATAACATAAACGAATGAGGAGTTATTGGGAGTGATGCAATCTACCTGGTGCAGAAAAGGAATCACAGAGGATTCAGGTGGCTTACATATAATAGAGAGAATAATTCAAAACAGATTGTGAATGTGATTCCTGGTCCAGGTTGAATTAACTAATCTCACCAGTAAAGCAGCCAGGGTACTTTAAATAGTAGAGGTTGGAACCTGTGGGACAGTATTGGGGTAGATTTTAACCTGTGGTGTGGCCAGAAAACAGGCCATAGTGGATATGCCACTTTTTATGCACCCTGCCCAAATTTCCTTTCCACTGACTTTGTGGATCGATCTCTGCCAATGCCAAAGGTTAAAATCTACACCAGTACCTTCAGAAGAGCAGCAGAGAAAACCAAGGGAAGAGAAATTAGAATGCAAGGCTCGTCATTTTTCGACTTCTAGAAAAACAGTGCTGATGTCTTCCGAATTGCAATTGAGTTTGTATGGTAGGAAATTAATAATACAACTGTTAACACATTGGTATGAAATTCCTCTCCTTACTATTTTAATGAAGGTATTAGTCTATTTAAATTAATTTGATTAATATCAATGTCATCTGCTTTGTGCAGTTATTAGAACTCTTGCCTGAGTCAAATGATCATAGGTTCCAGACCCACTACCTACCTTGAGCGTATCATCTACGCTGACACGAGTGTTATTGCTGGGGGAGCACTGCATTGTCACAGATGCCATATTCAGATGAGACATTAAACTGAGGCCCTGTTTGCCTGCACAGGTTGGCCTAAAAGATTCCGTGGTACTGTTTGAAGAAGAAAAGAAAGACTTGAAAGACTTGCATTTATATAGCACTTTTTATGACCACCAGACTGTGCAGCCAATTAATTATTTTTGAAGTGTAGTCACTGCTGTAATGTAGAAAACACAGCAGCCAATTTGCACACAGCAAACTCCCACAAACAGAAGTGACCAGAGAATCTGTTTTTTGTGATGTTGATTGAGGGATAAATATTGGCCAGAGCACCAGTGATAACTTCCCTGCTCTTATTTGAAAAAATGCCATGGGATCTTTTACATCCACCTGAGCAGGCAGATGGGGCCTTAGTTTAACATCTCATCTGAAGGGCAGCACCTATGTTGCACAGCACTGCCTTAGTACTGCACTGGAGTATCAGCCTTGATTTTTGTGCTCAAGCCATAGAGTGGGACTTGAACCCAGAACTTTATGATTTACAGGTGAGAGTTCTACCAACTGAGCCACAGCTGACAAGATAAATACAGAATTTGTCCCTGTGTCCTGGTCCAAATGCATTCCTTAACCCACACCACCAGAAAAATAGATTAGCTGGTCACTTATTGCATTTGCCCACATAATGTTTCAAAAATAATCCAAAAAGTAAAGCACTTTGAGACATCCTGAGGATGTGATAAGGTGCTATTCCATGCATGTTCTTTAAGTCAAAATACCAGAGAAAGAAATTTCACTAGAACACATTAGCTACTAAAATTATACAACCATATTTCAACTCATTTTAGCTCATCCATGTTCAAAAGTGTTAAAAGATTTATAACTGAAGTTCTTCAATCACTACCTGTTAAACCCCAAGGTACAGAACATTCACTGGTAATGCTTTGAAATGCTATAAAACTGCCAATATGGAGATTTTGTTCTCAGGGAATGCTGTTTCTTAAAGGCTGCCAAAAAGTACTTGTTTATTTCTTTTTAAAGCTGTTGGCAAAACCAAACTAGTTTTAAAAAAAGGGAATATTTTCTTAACTGTGTTTGGAATTCAGTGGAGAAAGCCTCATGCTTTCAATTGTTTACTAACTTTTTCTTGATTATTATCTAGGAGCAATGCATTGCTGTGCCTTCAGGCAAGTTCCACAGATTTCATTAGACTGTTTCAGAACACATCAGGGTTCTTAATTTCATGACTTTCATCCTGACACTCACTGGTGTCCAGAGATAGTTGCCAGACTTTTTTTATTTTTAGAACTCTCCCACTTCCCCCACCTTTGTCCCAAACTCTTGGTTCCTCAGATCTTCATCTAATTTTACTCCCTTATTCCCTATTCTATCAAGGTTCACCTTCAACTTTCTATCAAGAGTCCTCATACTCTCTCCTACTCCAATTCATTCTTTCCCACAACCTCAAAACCAGAGAATCTTTACATCCTTTAGTCTTCTCCTTGCAATCTGCAGGTTTTTAAAAATCTAAGCTCAGTATCAGCTAATCACTACCCTCCTTATTTACCTCATCCTTTTTTACTCTTTTCATTCTAGATGATGTCCCACATTGTGAACCTCCAAGTCCTTCAACTTGGTTCCTTAAATTCGAAAATAGTGGCGATTTAGGGGTGGCACAGTGGTGCAGTGGTTAGCACCGCAGCCTCACAGCTCCAGTGACCTGGGTTCAATTCTGGGTACTGCCTGTGTGGAGTTTGCAAATTCTCCCTGTGACCGTGTGGGTTTTTGCCGGGCGCTCCGGTTTCCTCCCACAGCCAAAGACTTGCAGGTTGATAGGTAAATTGGCTGTTATAAATTGCCCCTAGTATAGGTAGGTGGTAGGGGGATGTGGTAGGAATATGGGATTAATGTAGGATTAGTATAAATGGATGGTTGATGGTCGGCACAGACTTGAAGGGCCTGTTTCAGTGCTGTATCTCTCAATAAAAAATATATTTTACTTATGATGCCCTCATCCTAGGCAATTTATAGGACTTTTTCTTATTCGTTCATGGGATGCGGACATTGCTGGCTAGGCCAGCATTTATTGCCCATCCTTAATTGCCCTTGAGAAAGTGGTGGTGAGTTGTCTTCTTGAACTGCTGCAGTCTTGGCGTGTAGGTACACCAACAGTGTTGGGAGGGGAGTTCCACAATTTTGACCCAGTGACAGTGAAGGAACAGCGATATAGTTCCAAGTCAGGATGGTGTGTCTTGGAGGGGAACTTGCAGGTGGTGGTGTTGCCATGCATCTGCTGCTCTTGTCCTTCTAGGTGGTAGAGGTCGTGAGTTTGGAAGGTTTGGATTGCCGGGAAGTGGGCAATAACAGAAAGTGTGTTGCACTTTCAAGGCTAAAAATTGGTATCATCTAATCACTATTTCCAGATTTATCCTGTCTTTTCTTCTATTCTTTCTGTCTTTCATGGTATATTGCATTTATTACCCTTCACCAGGACATCCATGTGAAATTAACTGTGCCTTAATCAAACTTTTGGGCCAATTTGTTTCTTTCTCTGATAGCCAAGTCCAAAAGATGTCAGTATGGCTGGGAGTCCCAATAGATCAAACTCAACTGGATTTGTGGGTTAGTGTACCTATGGTCTATGCCATCCAGTGGCAGAATGTGGGTTTGCTCTAGTGATACCATGTTTGGCTAGTTTCTGGTTTTGTTCATCTTGGCAAAAAGACTGGAAGCTTCTCTTAAGAGAGCAAACTGAGTAAACCAAATATTATTTTAAAAGGGAGTTAGATTGTTGCTTGAAAAAAAAGAGGATTTTTAATGGTTACAGAGAGCAAACAGGAAAGAGGAATTAGTTTAAATGCATGGTGGAGAAAATCACTGGCAAAGACGTAATGGACCAAACAGCCTCCTTCTGTACTGTAATCTTCTATGATTCTGTTCTATGTTGGGTACCCAATGGTGGCTCACTGCAATGTTCCATTGGCACAGACCTGTGAGTAAGCCTTCCCTCTCTACCAAGGGGTGGAGTTCGACATAAGGCATCAAAGTAGACAGCAAATAAAAACAAAGCCAGTATTTTTTTTTATATAAAAAGCTCAGCAATATTTTATCCCGAAATTTATGGAATTGTCCAGTCATATTTTTGGACTGATATACAAGTAAACCACCGCATGGGTTAGTGGGTTATGCGTCAATGCTTTATGGCACTGAATGGTAGAATTTGGGTTTGATTCCATGCCTGGCCAGTTCTAGTCTTGCCCATCTGGACATATTTTAGGTGAAAACTAAATATAAAATAACATTTCTATTCCCTATGGCTTTGCTGGTGAAGTCATTGAGCACATTGGATTTGATTTCTAGAACTGACATTGAGAAAGGAGAAAATAAATAACACACCCTAGCTCCTCAGTTGGGTGAATGGGGGAAAGGGGGGTCTGGAATCTACCAGTGTTCATGCTGTTCATCATTATTCAATGGCTGCTGCTGGAATTGAGTGTGGACAGGATTGTCCCCTGTTGCGATACCCACTAAGAGCACATAGTCTGCTGATAACATCCGTCTTAAATCCAACCTGAAGAATGGCTACTCGAGGAAGGTATAAGCAGGTGTTTGGTGCCTGTGGAACTATTTCCCAACAAGATGTCAACAGCTTCAAAACACAAGAGGATGCTTGGAAGGAGGAGGAAGGAAACAAACACAATTTGAGAGAGCTTACATATTATAGTAGTTCGTATAAAAATTGCAAAAGACACATGCAGAGAGATGCATAAGCAATTAAATACAAGTCTGTAACATTATACAGTGATGGAGATGGTGCCCACTTTGGCAGGGATTTTCAGGCTGAACTGAGAGAAACATGGAGCTAGGGTGTGTTATTTATTTTCTCCTTTCTCAATTGGGTGGGGAGTGTGAGCCTTTGTGAGGGTCATACTTAAAAGACTCCATCTTCTTGCAGACCGAGTGAACCCGGAAGCACACTGCCGGCAGATTATTGTGGAAATGATCTTTTCCATATGACAGCAAGAAGAGAAGTGTAAGGAACAGAGTCTACCCCTTTACCTTACTATGATAGATTTCACTAAGGCATTTGACACCATCAGCAGAGCAGGGTTGTTTCAGATTTTCAGAAAAATTGGCTGTCCACTAAAAATCCTCAGTCTCATCTGCTCCTTCCATGACAACATGTACTGCACTGTATAGTTTGATGGCTACACTTCTGACAGTTCCAGATTGAAGAATGGAGTGAAACAGTGTTGTGTCCTAGCCCCCACTCTGTTTGGTATCTTGTCCATGCTCCTGACCTTCACCTTCCCTGCAGATATGGCAGGAGTCTACTTGCACACTAGGTCAGACGGCAAGCTCTACAATCTATCAAGGTTGAAAGCAAAGACAAAAACACATCACGTCCTGGTGAGAGAACTCCTCTAAGCTGATGATGCTGCGCTAGTTGCTCACATGGAAACTCAACTATACAAACTCATGGACTGTCTCTCCCGTGCCTGTAACTTGTTCTCCTTGCCTGTAAGTGTCAAGAAAACTGTGGTCATGGGACAAGGTGTTGCACCGCTTCCCCTGATCACACTAAATAACACCCCATTGGAAGTGGTTAGCAAATTCTGCTACCTTGGGTCCACGGTGACAGACAGACCATCTGTCCCTTGATGCAGAGCTCAGGGAAAGCAGCTACCACCTTTGGCCGACTTACAAAACATGGGATAACACCAAGCTGAACCTTAGGACCAAGCTGATTGTTTATAAAGCCTGTGTTCTCAGCACTTTGCTGTATGGCTGTGAAAGATGGGTGACTTACAGCTACCAGGAAAAGAAGCACAATAATTTCCATCTTCGTTGTTTGTGGCACATTATCGGTATATCCTGGCAGGACAAAATCACCGATGCGGCAGTCCTCTCAAAGGCAGAGCTTCCAAGTGTGTTGGCATTAATCAAACAGAGACAGTTTTGGTGGATTGGACACATCCGCAGGATGAAAGACGATTGAAGAAGGATTTACTGTTTCACAGTTTTTAACTGATTGATATACCATTTCCTTTTTTTCTTTATCACCATCTTTCCCTTTTTTCCTAGGGAACTGAATCAAATATATGGTCAGATTGAGTTTGTCAATGATGGAAGACCAAGGACCTTCTGTATGGTGAGGTAGCCAGGGCCAGACGACCAGTGGGGTGCCCAAAAATCTGCTGCAAGGATGCTTGCAAGCGTGACATGAAGGTCCTAAACATCGACTATCGCAGCTGAGAGTCACTAGCTGGTGAAAGAGGAAATAGGTGACACATCCTGTGGACTGGCATGCACTACCATGATGAACAGTGGCTACAACAGCTTGGCAACAGGTGCCTACGCTGAAAACAACAACTCACAGCGTCACTTGGCAGCTTCATTTGCAGCACTTGTGGCAGAACCTGCCTCTCAAAGATTGACCTTCACAGCCATCAGCAAAGGTGCACCAAGAGAAGACACCCGACCTAAATGGATTGTTTGCTGCATGTCCATCATCTTTCGTAGATGGAAGGATGCTAACATAATGAGTGTTGGCAGTGAAAAGCCAATGACTGACACCCTGTCCATTTTAATACCGACGGATGGAAACAGCTATTTAAAAATTAGAATTTTCGTGGGAAAAGGACTAATTGCCAAATGTCTGAGCAGTTACTAGTGAGAAAAGAATTTTGACCATTACTTGCTTTGAGCTGTTGCTTGCCGAGAGTAACAGCAATAAGCAACAGAACATAGGGTATTTCCTGTCATAAACCCAAAGACGTTTTATCAGTACGTTAAAAGTAAAAGGATAATTAAGGAAAGAGTAAGGCCTATCAGAAATGTACAGGGGAACTTATGCGTGGATGCAGAAGATGTGGGCAGGGTTCTTAATGAGTTCTTTGTCTCTGTCGTCACAAAGGAAAGGGTTGATGCAGACATTGTAGTTAAAGAGGAGGAGTGTGAAATATTAGATAAGATAAGCATAATGAGAGAGGAAGTGTTTGTGGGTCTGACATCCCTGAAAGTGGATAAATCGCCAGGACCGAATGTTTTGCATCCCAGGCTGTTAAAGGAAGCCAGGGAGGAAATAGCGGATGTGCTGAGGATCATCTTCAAATCCTCACTATATATAAATGAGGTACCAGATGATTGGAGGTCTGCGGACATTGTACTATTATTTAAAAAGGGTGCGAGGGATAAACCAGGTAATTATAGGCCAGTCAGTCTGA
This sequence comes from Heterodontus francisci, assembly GCF_036365525.1. Taxonomy (NCBI): domain Eukaryota; kingdom Metazoa; phylum Chordata; class Chondrichthyes; order Heterodontiformes; family Heterodontidae; genus Heterodontus; species Heterodontus francisci. The sequence continues at coordinate 47,451,101 of NC_090393.1, forward strand.
CCTTGGTGGTGGGTAAATTGTTAGAATCTATTCTGAGGGACAGGATAAACTGTCACTTAGAAAGGCATGGATAAATCAGGGATAGTCAGCATGGAATTGTTAAGGGAAGGTCATGTCTTACTAACTTGATTGAGTTTTTTGAGGAAGTATCAAGGAGGATTGATGAGAGTAGTGCAGTGGATGTGGTTTACTCGGATTTTAGTAAGGCATTTGACAAGGTCCCGCATGACATGGCAGACTGGTCAGTAAAATGAAAGCCCATGGGATACAGGGGAAGGGGGCAGGTTAGATCCAGAATTGGCTCAGTGACAGGAAACAAAGGGTAGTAGTTGATGGATGATTTTGCGAATGGAAAGCAGTTTCCAGTGGCGTTCCACAGGGCTCAGTGTTGGGTCCCTAGCTGTTTGTGGTATATATTAATGATTTGGACTTAAATGTGGGAGGCATGATTTTGAAATTTGCTGATGACACAAAAGTTGCCGTGTAGTTAATAGTGAGGAGGAGAGTTGTGGACTCCAGAATGATATCAATGGTTTGGTCGAGTGGGCAGAAAAGTGGCAAATGGAATTCAATCCTGAGAAGTGTGAGGTGATGCATTTGGGGAGGGCAAATAAATTGAGGGAATATGCAATAAACGGGAGGATATTGAGAGGGGTAGAAAAAGTGAGAGACCTTGGAGTGCATGTGCACTGGTCCCTGAAGGTGGCAGGACAGGTAGATAGAGTGCTGAAGAAGGCATATGGACTGCTTTCCTTTATTGGCCGAGGTATAGAATACAAAAGCAGGGATGTGATGCTGGAGCTGTATAGAGTGCTGGTTAAGCCGCAGCTGGAGTATTGCGAACAGTTCTAGTCACCAGGTTACAGAATGGACATAATTGCTCCGGAAAGAGTGCAGAGGAGATCTACAAGAATATTGCCAGGGCTTGAGGGTTGCCTGCAATGAGGAAAGATTGGATAGGCTAGGATTGTTTTCCCTGGAATTGAGAAGGCTGAGGGGTGACTTGATTGAGGTGTGTAAAATTATGAGAGGCCTAGATAGAGTAGACAGAAAGGACCTGTTTCCCCTGGCGGGGAGGTCAGTTACCAGGGGACACAGATTTAAGGTGATTGGTAGAAGGATTAGAGGGGACATGAGGAGAAACTTTTTCACCCAGAGGATGGTGGGTGTCTGGAATTCACTGCCAGGATCGGTGGTGGAGGCAGAGACCCTCAATTCTTTTAAAAGGTACCTGGACATGCACCTGAAGTGCTGTAACCTGTGGGGCTATGGACCAGGTGCTGGAAGGTGGGATTAGTTTGGGTGGATAGCTTATTCGGCCGGTGCGGACACGATGGGCTGAATGGCCTCCTTCTGTGCTGTATTTTTTCTGTGTTTCTATGTTTTCTATGTTTCTAAAGTGCAGTCCAATGATCAGCATGCTTTCTGCCTGTCCCTTTTTGATTGAACTCAACTCCACCTCCTCATCATGCCACCCAACCCTTTTGCTGTCCAGAAAAATGTCTACATCATTGCAGCTGTGAGTACCATCATTTGTTCTTGTAAAAGCCTGCAATCCATACAAGAAGTTAAAATGGAACAATTCTCTAGTGAATCTTAAGTCGTTTTGAACAAAATTGTGGGATTTGAAATCCTGAGTCTTCGCAGTGTAGCCTCTTGAACCCATTTAGATAGTCTGTTTCAATGACCATCACCGTAATTTATTCCACATGTCTTTACCCTTTGTGTAAATTCCTTGACTTTCCAGGAATGTTATCTTGCTGCAAAGTATCCAAATGATGACAATCTTCCTTTAAATTCTCATGCTCAATTTTCCTGAAAATATACCCAGTCATTCTGTCCTTCAGTTTAAGGGTATAAACTTTTAATAACATAGGGGCCAAACTATGATAAAAATTAAACTGATTTTTTTGTGAGTTACCAAGAATCTCTGCACTTTGAACCATGGAATCGCCCTTCCAGAATTTTTGCTATTTATAATAATCCTTTTATTTTCGAGTTCTGTCTGAGACGAAATAAATGCAAACTTTGAATAATACCAAAGATTAAAAAAATGCTAAATTTCAAGTGCAAAGTCTAATTTGTCACAAATGTAACTTGCTGTATTTGCTTAATATAGTATAGTAATCCGTATTGCTTTTTTCAGGAAGTTACTGTGATGAATTTGGAATGCACAGCCTGAGAGTGTGGTGGAGGCAGATACAATCGTGGCTTTCAAAAGTGAATTGGATGAGCACCCGAAGAGAAAATATTTACAGAACGACAGGGAAAGAGCAGGGGAGTGGGACTAGCTGAGTTGCTCTTGCAGAGAGCTAGCACAGACATGATGGGCCAAATTGTCTCCTTCTGTGTTGTAACCATTCTATGGTTGTATGAATGGTGGGTTTCATCATATTTCGTATCATAGGAAGGCAATATTTATAAAAATATTTCTGAGTGTGGTCCTTTCTTTGCTGGTCAGTTTGAACTGAATTTACTGCAAATTGAACCCACGTGTGCTGTGTGGCTAGGAATGCTGCAAGGGGTGATCCCATCTTTTATTGTTTGAAGTAATTACTTGAAGCCACCTGGCCTATTTAGGAGAAATGGCTTGTCTCTTAAATTTTGCTTGCTGCAAAATTCCAATCTGCTAGATACACAAAAGGCAGAGAGAAATTCACACAATCTATCAAACAGTTAGGTGAGTGACACAACATTCTGACTTAAACACATATCAGCTGTTCCTACAACATTGCTGGGTCAAAATCCTGGAACTCCCTACTGAATAGCATTGTAGCAGAAATTTCACCACACAGACAGCAGTAGTGCAGAAAGACGGGCTGCACTTCCTCATGGGCAACCAGCAGTGGGCAATAAATATAGGCCTTGCCAGTGAAGTCCAAGTTCCAAGAATTAATACAAGAAAAAGTCAGGACGCTATTAGTATACGAATCTTGTCCACTGTCTCGACATTAAATGACTGTTACTGTCACTCTGGGGTAGATCTTGAAGCTGCAGCCATTATGGGCAGAATCTTCTGCGCTTATAAAATTTTCAGGGGTTGGAACCTTTCCATGTCCCAGCCCTGCTCGGTCAGTGGTGCGCCAGCAAGGGACAACTTCTGGGAGGGGGCCAATTAGGAGGCCGTCTCCTCATTCGTCGTCCAATTAAGAACAGTGGGTGGAACAGGGATGTGGGAGAGCGAATGGAAGAAAGCGCAGGAATGTCCGACCGGCAGCCCCACTGAGAGAGGTGAGCATGCTGAAGAAGAGGGAGATGTAGGGGAGCCTCCAAATGGAGGTGCTCATGAAAGGCTCTGAAGTCAATTAAAAAAAACAAGGTTCAGAACTGTGATGGGCCTCAGAGTGGAAGAGAAGCCCCTTCACAAGAGTGTCTGCGGTCTCGATTGGACATCTTTAAGCCTTGCGTCTCCTTGATACTGGCATTTCATTCAGCCTCTGATGGAACCTCCGACCTCTAGCGGAGAGGCCACCTCCGAAGCGTTGCAGCGGGCCCAATACAGCCATATGTGCCGGGAAAATTCCATTGTCACAAAATGACCCTTGATTGAGATCTTAATTACGTTGATTGCCTGCCTGCCTCCGTCGAGTGAATTGCAGATTCCAGTGGCAACCCACCCCTGGGAAACTCCCGGAAGTGGGACCATGTCAGGGAACTATCCCTGTGGGGTTTTCTGCCACTTTCTTGGCCTCTCCACCTCCTACAAAGTACCGGGAGTATTCTGGCCTATCTGTGCCCTTCCGTCTCTGTATTATGGGCACCATTTTTTTGTTTTGTGTGATATATTTTTGATTTCCTTTGCTGCTCCCTGAATACCATAGGATGACAGGAGTTTGCTTGGAATGTGCTTCCAGATCACAGATTCCTCGGAGGTCATTGAGAGAAAGATTCTGTTGGAGCAGGAGACAAGAAACTCTCAAAAGATATTATTAAGGCACACTTTCTTATGTCCAACAATTCCTAAGCAACTCAGTGAAGAGTTGGATCTGCTTGTTTTCTTAATTTGAGGAAGAACTATAATGTTTTATGAACCAAATATAATCTGTTGTGTTATTTAATTGCCACTGTTAATCTAATTTAATAATTCTGCTCCTTGGTTTACAACCTAAGCTAAGGTTTAATGGAATGTTTATTCTACCACTGTCTAAAATCTAAGCATTCACTGAGGGTTTGTGTCCTACCTGGTGAGCCAACTATAGAAACCAACATTACAGAAACAGATGTTCTGGTCACTTATCTCATTGTTGTCTCTGGGACCTTGATGTGTACAATCTGGCTGCTACGTTTCCCTACATTAAACAATGAATACACTTAAAAAAGTAATTCATTGACTGTGAAGTGCTTTGGGATACCCTAAAGTTTTGAAAGATTCTATATTATAAATTCAAGTTCTTCTTTCAACAAGGGCTTATGTTTGACCATAGAAAACACTACATTACCAAAAATGGACAAGGCAAAGTCACAGGTTGGTAGAGGGTGAGGGCTTGTTTATGGGACTGGTCTTTGATGAAGTGAATAGTGATCTTATCTATACTTAATATTTGTGGTTATAATATTTTCAGGAGAGATAGGAAGTGAAAAAGAGGGCGGGTGGAGTATTAGTAAACAATCCCATCTTAAGTGTTGGAATGTTAGGATGTCCTAGGTGCTTGTATGAAAACAGAATCTATATGGATAGAGTTAAGAAGTGAGAAGGGAAAATGTTCCATTCTTTAGTATGTATTACAGGCTGCCAAACATTGCCGATCAGAAACAGAGGGACATTCTCAGTCAGTTCAGACTGATGATCATTTAAATGATTTTAATTATCCTAATATAGATTGGAATGAAGTCAATGCATGTAATCAAAGTGGGTAATGCTTTTGAACATACCATTTAAAAAGAACTTTCCTGTCAGAATGTGGGCAATGCTGGCAAAGACACATTTATTGCCCATCCCTAGTTGCCCTGAGAAGGTGACGGTGGGCCTTCTCCATGAACCACTGCAAGCTCTGTGGTGATAGTGCTCCCAGGCCTTATGGTGTTGGTAGAGAATTCCAGTATGTTGATCGAGGAATTACAAAGGATGTCAAGATGGCATGCAACATGGAGGTGATGGTGGTCCAATGACATTGCTGCTCTGGTCCTTCTTGTGACGAAGGCCACAGGGAGGCAGTTACTAGCAGAGTGAGGAGACTTTAAAAAAAGGGAGAAATTGCATGGTTGGTTTTCAGCCTGGAGGATGGCAGACAGTGGTGTTCCCCAAGGTCAGTGCTGGGACCACTGGTTTTCTTGCTAGAAGTAATGATTTGGGTCTTGGAATACAGAGTAGAATCTCAAAATTTGCTGATGATACCAAACTTGGAGGTGAGGCAAACAGTGAGGATGATATGAACCGCCTGCAACAGAACATAGATAGGCTAACAGAATGGGCAGACAGATGGCAGATGGAATTTAATACTGACAAGTGTGAGGCGATGCATTTTGGCAGAATGAATAGGGAGAGGCAATATATAATTAATGGCACAGTTCTAAAGAGTGTGCAGGAACAGAGGGACCTGGGGATGCATGGGCATTTATCTTTGCAGGTGGCAGGACATATCGGGAGAGTCATTTGTAAAGCATATGGGATCTTGGGCTTCATAAATAGAGGCACTGAGTACAAAAGCAGGGAAGTTACACTGAACCTTTTTAAAATTCTGGTTAGGTCCCAACTGGAGTATTGTGTCCAGTTCTGGTCACCACACTTCAGGAAGGATGTGAGGGTCTGTGAGAGGGTGCAGAGGAGATTTACCAGAAAGGTTCTAGTGATGGAGGATTTTAGTTACAAGGTTAGTTTGGAAAAGCTGTGTTTGTTCTGCTTCGAACAAAAGAGATTGAGGGGAAATTTAATAGAAGAGTACAACATTTTGACAGGCTTAAGTTTGACAAGGAAAAGCTGTTCTCATTAAAAAATGGTACAAGAACTAGGGGACACAGATTGAAAGTTTTCAATCAAGAGGAAGTTGGATAGCCGCCTGAGCGAAATAGACCTGCAGGCTATTGGGATTGAACTGGGCAGTGGGACTGATTGCATAGCTCCTTTGAGAGCTGGCATGGACTCGATGGACCGAATGGCCTCTTTCTGTGCCTTAAGTGACTCCATGACTCTATTTAGCGCCTTTCACAGCCTCAGGATGTTCCAAAGTGTTTTACAGCTAATTACGTATTTTTGAAGTATAGTCACTGTAGGAAATAGGGCAGCCATTTTGCACACAGCAAGGACTCACAAACAAGGTGATAATGACCTGTTTTTAGGTTTTGGTTGAGGGATAACTATTGGCTAGGACACAAGGAAGAACTTTCCTTTTCTTCTTTGAAAAGTGCCATGGGGGTCTTTTATGCCCACCTGAAAGGGCAGTCGAGGTTTCAGCTTAACATTTCATTCAAACCACAGCACCTGAGACAGTGCAGCATACCTTCAGTACTGCACTGAGAAGACAGCCTAGATTTGCTCCAATCCTCTGCCTTTCGTCATTTGTTGCATGCTGTAAACTTTAGGTGAGCTGTACCATTGTGCCAGAATGAACTGTGCTGTGCACACACACAGTCACGGAAAAATGTGTTTTTATTTCCTCTATGGCAGATTTTTTGGAGTCAAGTATATTTGGCTAGGATGCAGAAGCAATAGTTATCACCGTCACATCTCTTGAAGTCTCTAAAGGCAAAGATTCCTGCAGAGCAGTTGCAGATTCTTGAGGTTTTTTTTAAAAGCGCTGATCAGGAGGTATGTCAACATTTGTCGAGGCTTGTGATGTAACGATTGAATGCTGTACGAGGTGGGGCATGAACGACAAGAGTCAAAGAAAGCTTAAGTATGTTAGGAACGACAGCAATCTTATCTGACTGATCATCTTTTCCCTCTAAGTTACATTTTATTTTCATTATTTATCTTCAGCATGCTTAACACACATTATTCAAATAAGCTGCTTGTTTTGTATTGCAAGTCAAATGCAACTTGGAATGAGATCTGAATTGTAATTTATATGCGACGGGTGCATTGACAGCAATTTAGCATGGTTTGCAGCTTTGTCGGGCGATACAATAAAGGAAAATTGGATGAGGCACTTGATACAAGCATAATTCTCAAAACTTCCGTAGCGAAAAGCCTGTGAATTCCATTGTAGCTCAATGCGACTTCTGTTAATTCAGAGCTCTCTGTTTACCCTGAGCTCTCACTTCATTGGTTGTCGTAGTCACACCACTGACACCAGAAACCCAGTATTTCATCCCTTGACAGGTCTTCACCTGGAGAGACGCAGTGTTTATGAAAGCATCAAAGCCATGTTCCCGGGGTGTTCTCGTTAGAACAGACAATGATTTATCAAGGACAGTCCCTTGGGTGAGCTTAAGTACCAGCTGTGCAATACCGGGAGAGACAATAGGTCCCTTAGTTCTTGAAATTACAGGTATTCCTGATTACAGACCCCATCCTCAAGTTACAGCTGGATAAAAGAGCAGGCAGGTTTGCTGGTCGTGCAGTCAGACAGGGTGGAGCTTGTTCTCAGGCACTTCAAGAGACTCCTTTTTTGCAAAAAAAAGATCTCGGTGTAAGTATCAGGTCCCGACAGATGGCAGGAATCAGTCCTTCTCTGTGTGCAACTCAAAGAGGGGCTTCTACAGGTAGGGAGAAAAGGTCAATCCTTAGTGCGCTAGCCAATTTGTTCATGACCATGCCTGAGAAAACCAACCTATTTGAAGAGCAAACATCAGTGATCTAAAGCTATTCCTTTCAAACTTCAGAAGCAGACAGAGCTGAAAACAAAAGGTGCAGTTATAATTATCCTGACATGTTCACAACGATGGGATATTGCTTCTGAAATGCAACCATGTAAAAAGTATAACTTGGGAATCAGGCCTGATCTGACTCTCAAGCACAGTGAAGCTGGGAACTGCCAGGCCACCTACAGGAGGCTGCCTTGTCGGGTGCAATGCAACTGGTCTGTTCAATCTCTTGGAGACTTCATAAACTTACCTTGCAATGTTCTTAATGTGAGGAAAAGGTGGGCACTACCACCAATGCTGTCCTAGCATTAGCTGTCCAGGAGTGTGATACGCAGCTAGCATTAAAGCTCTGGTCTGCCACTCCACTGATACTGGTGTAATAACTAAAGTTATCCCCATCTCTCACTCTCCCAAAAACAGCATCATATTCCCGATAGTAAGATAAGGTGGCAAATGAGGTGACAATTCCAATTTGTTGGACTGAGTTTTTTTCCCCCACAAGTGTTTCTGTAGAATTTTAGTTAAGGAGCAGGTGATCAAATACAACTGACCAGTGATGTCACTTTGGCACTACACTGCTCCAGCAGCAGTGTAGGACATTTGACACAACTTTATGGTTTCCTGTCAAAAGATAAAGCACTTAAGAGATGGTAAGCAAATAACTACTGCCACTTAACACAATAATTTATTTCTTGGTAAAACCAGCAGTTACTCATTCGTGCAACATTGGGCAGGAATTTCCTCTGTAATTTTACCTGAGCCCCATTACACAGGTAAATAGGGTTCCCCCTGCATTTCCAGCAAAGGTACCAACAGAGGGGGAATAACCCCAAGGAAATAGAATATTGACAATTGTAAGGCATTATTAGAGACCAAAGACCTGTGAATGAGTTGTCAATTTATGAACAGGCTCCCTAGGAAGATGGTGGAAGCAGTTAATATTGATTCATTCAAATGCAAATTAGATAGATTTACGTCAGAAAGTAACATTTTGGAATGCGGCGTATGAGTTTTCTGAGACATGACTTGTGGGAAGTGCAATGTGCTTGGGTGGAAAAAAAGTGACTTTGGATTTATGGTCCCCAAAGCTCTTCACCACTTGGGTGTTCCTTGCATCAGACTTCGGTCTTTTGTAAACTAACCATAGCAATTAATCATTATTAACAACTCCATTATTGTTGTATCATGCAACCAACAGGATGGTAGGAAGTGAATTCAGTGAACTTTTTGTCTTTTTTTTGTTTAGCATTTCTATGTCTCCTTATGTGTGGTGTCATGAATGAGTATGCCATTTTGCCTTTGTGATTATGGTTTGTATCCAGCTCAGACTAATTGGATGGAAGGCCCCTCTATGAGCCCATTCTTGCAAGATCTTTACGCTGGGAGAATAGTTTTAACTTTCAAGGAAGCCACAATGCCAGCTAATGTAGAATCTGGGGGAAATTGATAATCACAAAACCACTCTTCTGAGGTTGGATTTAAGGTACATTGCCGTGGCAGAATAGTGTGGGAGCTGGATGTTGATATTGCTGTCTAAGTGGACGCATAGTCCATCTAAGCCTCTCAGCAGCAAAATCATAGGAACAGGAGTTGGCCATTTAGCTCCTCAAGCCTGTTTGGCCATTGAATGAGATCATAGCTGATCTTCAACCTAGCACCATATAGCCATCTTTGCCCCATAACCCTTAATACCTCTGACTAACAGATATCTATCAATCTCAGATTTAAGGTTTATAATTGATCTAGCAGCATCCAGTGCCATTTACAGAAGAGAGTTACAAACTTCTACCACCTTTTGTGTGTAGAAGTGTTTCTTAAATTCACGCCGGAAGTTCTGGCTCTAATGTTTAGACTACGTCCCCTAGTCCTAGATTCCCCAACCAGCAGAAATAGTTTCTCTCAATCTACCCTATCCATCCCCCTTAATATCTTGAAAATTTCAATCGAACTTCCCCTTAATCATCTATATTCCAAGGAATTCAATCCTAATTTGTGTAATCTCTCCTCATAGCTTAACTGTTGGAGTTCAGGCATTATTTTGGTAAATCTACCCTGCACTCCTTCCAGGGCTTTCTTAACATGTGATGCCTAGAACTGCTCACAGTACTCTAGGTGTGGTCTAATCAGGGCTTGGTATAGCTGTAGCATAATTTCCACCCCTTGTATTCTAGCCCTGTAGATGTAACGGCAGCATTCCTTTTACCTTGTTGATTTTTTATTTGTACTTGTCCATGGCATTTTAATGATCTATGTACTGTTACGACTAGGTGAGAAAGAGTCTAGGAGTTCCCTTTCAGCCTTCACCTGATCTTACTATAACAGGGTTTTATTTTTAAACACACAGTGTTTTGAGCTCCCCCTTGGTGAATTCTTGTTCACTGCTTTCCAATTATAAGGTAAAGAAATGAGTACAAAAAGGCTTTCATAGGTTTGAAGAAGAAAAGTGAAATTTATTAAAACTTAAATTTAAATTCTAATTCTGATAATGCCTACAGATACATGATCTGCCCACGCTAGCATGCATACGTGATACACACATGCCGATAGGGACAGAAAAGAGAAGAAAAATAAAGTGGAGAGGTTTGAGGCAATATCTGAAGAGTTTCTTGTTACTGTGCTTCGAACTCACTGTAGAGTCGTTTTGTAGGTAGTTCTTGCTTGTAGATAATTCTTGATTGGGGCCCAGTATTCTTCTTAAACCTTGTACACTGTAGGAGACTTTTCTGTCTTGGGGTTTATGTGTCTTCAATGGATTCCAAAGCTGGTGAGAGAGAGATGAGAGCAAACAGGAGAGAGATGTTCTCAATCCAGCAGCCAGGAGCTTTCTGTCTTCAGACACTGTTTCTCCAATTTTAACTCTGCAACAGCCAGTTAGTCATGTGACTAAACTGGTCTGACCATGTCCGTTCTGTGTATTGGGAGCAGGGACTGGTTCCTTTGTTCCAACACTGTCTGCTAGAATGCAAAAATGTCTTTCCGGCTAGGGGCCTGGCTATTCCTTGTAATAGGCCCTCTTTTCTTCGCAGCAACAATTTGAAGTTTAATGTCCATGTGGCGAAATTAATGTGCCTCATTCTTGGCAGGTGGGGACCTGCATGACACTTCCACACCCAGGGGAATGAAATGCGATTTGAAAAAAGGCTCATTTCATTACAAGGGTTGAGAGAAATATATATATGTAAAAGATACAGAAAGCTATGCATTTCCCTCATTCATTTCCATTCATTCATGAATCCTAAAGCTGATTAAAATTGTCTTTTCTGGGTGCCAGTGCTGCTTTAATTTCACCCTTTTTGGCATCCCAGTAACCATGTGGTTCTTTGGGGAAGCTTTTCTTCAGTTTGCCCATTGCCATGACTGCCTAGGGTCTTGGTTCCCGTTGAGGGCATTTTTTTCAGGAGAGGTAGTAGTGGGTGGGTCTATCCTGAACTCTCTTTCAGTGCTTTGCTGAGTCATGCAAAGGCTTTTGACTTCAGGGGATGGGATGTTCCCTTTTTCTCTGTCTGCGCAGGAGGATTCTTTGTTAATCTCCCCTTTGTTCACTGGGACACCCCTGCCTGTAGGTATTTGTGCAGATTTGACTGCACGCTCCTGTGGCACTTTGACTAGGTGAGGCATCACCCTCATGGTTTCTTTGCCCCCTAGATGTTTCTTTTTGTCTCTGCAGGTTCCTGTAAATGCTATAAGCAACTCTGGTGGGGTGCTTCTAGTGTCTGCATTTACATAGGAGGATGTGGGGTTTAACATTTCACATTTTTCGGGGTTGGCTGACTGGACAGTAGGGGTTTTCATCTGGGATTCCTCCCGGACTTCCTACAACCTGCCCTCCTGGTCACCTCCTCCCCTTCTCTTTCTAAACTTTTGCCAGACATGTGCCAGCCTGTTCCCTTTTGTTCCCGGTGGGGGTCCCTTACAGTTCACAAGCCCTCTGCTGGAGGGTCCCCTTAACACCGGTACAGGACTTAGGGGTGCAGGTATCGCTGTAGGTTGGGGTTTCCCCTCAACCTGGTACATGTGGCAACTCTTGCAGTACTCCACCACATCTCCATGGAGCCTTGGCCAGTCAAACTGTGTCTTATGCTGGCTTTGGTCTTTTGTATACCAACATGTACAGCCACTGTAGTCTCGTGGGCCCTTCTTAATATTTCTCCCCGGTACCTCTGTGGCACCACTAACTGGTGAACTACTGTCCACTCCTTGCTCTCAGGTCTGTGAGGAGAACTCCATTTCTTCATCAGTACCTCATTCTTTAAATAGTAGCAATCAGGGATTTCCTCTGCTTCACTTTCAGACTGGGCAGTCTCTGCTAACTCTCGCAATACTGGGTTGGCTCGCTGAGCCTCAGCTAGGGAAAATCCATTTAATTCATTCCTTGGGTCTCCTAGCTTTCCAATGAAAGTCTCAGAAAGGCAGACCTCATGGTCATCTGCCTGCAGTGCCAATGCAGTCTCCTCTGGGGAGCTGGTTTGATCATGGCCTAATCCACTACACAGTCAGGGAAACTTCAGGGGCCCGTCTCCTGCCACTGCCCTGTCTCTCTGACCTCTTGCGGTATTTCTTTCACTACTGGGGGGGCTACCACCTTTACCCCCGCCAGATCATTACCTAGGAGCAGGTCAACCCCGTCCACAGGCAAACGAGGGACAATCCTTACAGTTACCGGTCACGAAACTAGGTCGCACTCCAGCTGCACCCGGTGTACAGGTACAGGCATGCACTGCCCTCCAATACCATTTCCCACCATTTTGGTGTTCACTGCACTCTCTGGGGAAAAGGTCAGGTCTTTTCCCACTAAAAAGGATCTAGTGGCTCCTGTGTCCCTAAGAATCACTATGGGCTTGCTGGCCCCACTCGAGAGGTATGGAGTTACTTTCCCTTCAAACACAAAACCCTGATAGCTTTTCCTGCACTGGCCATAGTAAGTTTCCTGGGTCTCACTCTTACTGCAATTAAAGCCACAGCTTTTTCTGCTGTGGTTTCCATCAGGGTCTTGTCTTCACTGAGTAGGTGTGCCCTGCTTACCCTACAGGTTTTCCCTGTAGTTTCCAGCAGTCAGCTTTTAAATGCCCTGCTTTATTACAATGGAAGCACACAGGTCTCCATTCTCACTCTTGCTCACATCACCTTCCTTTTTGGCTGGAGGAGAGCCCCCCTGTGTCTCCTGCTTTCCTTTCTCTCCCAGTACTGCCCGGTCAGAAATCACCTTCCCACCCTTTTCGGATTTGTGGGGGGATTAGGAAAGGTTCTCCCCTGGAAAATGGGCTCATAAATTAAAACAAACTCATTGGCCAGAACGGCCGCTTGCCGGGCTCTCTCAGCCCGCTGCTCCTCTACATGGGCCTTTATTGAGAGTGGGAGAGAGTTGTTAAATTTCTCTAACAGAACTATTTCCCTGAGATTCTCATAGCTGAGCTGTACTTTAAGAGCCCTCAGCCACTGGTCAAAAGCCAGCTGTTTACTTATTTTAAACTCCAGGTAAGTTTGATTAGCTTTCTTTTTGAGTGTTCTAAACTTCGGCAATAGCCTTCGGGTACTCATTCATATACCCCGAGGATAACATTTTTGGTCAGTTCATAATTTGATGAACTCTCATCTGGCAACAAGGAATAAACCTCATGGGCTTTTCCAGTTAGTTTGCTTTGCAGTAAAGGAGTCCAGGTCTCAGCTGGCCATTTTAGCTGCCTTGCCAGTTTCTCAAAAGACACAAAAATGCCTTCACATCTTCCTTATTGAAATTTGGGATTAGTTGAGCGAATTTTAGTAATGTTGTCCCCTGAATTCTGCTCCTCCATATTGGCCATGCTTTCACTGGGGTTAGTCTGTTGCCCCCTAGTTAACAGAAGCTGCTTCAACTCTCTTTTTTCGTATTCCTTCTGGAAGCTTCTTTCTCTATCTCTCTCCTGCCTCACTCTTTCTTACTCCTTTCTTTCATTTTCTTCCCGTTCCTTCTGGAAGGCTCCCTCTTTCTCCCTCTCTTGCCTCTCTCTTTTTCTCTTTCCTCTAATTCAAGTTCCCTTTGTTTCAATTGTATCTTCGCTAACAGTACCCTGTCTGGGTCTGCTTCTACCACTGCTTCTGCTTCTTCAGATTCAAGGAAAAATTGCTGGGCCACTAGCCTTAGGAGTTCAGACTTCCTGGCCTTGCCACGTACAGTGATCCCACTCTGCTCAGCCATTTTTCTCAACTCCTCCATAGACAGTGCTTTTAACTTATCCCAAGTTACTTCACCCTGGCTTGGAGAACTACTCGCTTCAGTTGCAGACATGTTAGTATTCAATCACACACAACCACAAGAAAACCTGTATTAATCTTGCTCTTTTTTGATTGGGAACCATATGGCTTCCCACTTCCAATTTCTCTCATTTGTCTGTGGCTAAAATCCCAGATGCTAGCACCCAAATTTCTGTTACGACCAGATGAGAAAGAGGTCTAGGGTTCCCTTTCAGCCTTCACCTGGTCTTACCATAACAAGGTTTTATTTTTAAACACACGATGTTTTGAGCTCCCCCTTGGTGAATCCTTATTCACCGCTTTCCAATTATAAGGTAAAGAAATTAGCACAAACAGGCTTTCTCAGGTTTAAAGAAGAAAGGTGAAGTTTTATTAAACTTAAACACTAATTCGGTTAACGCCTATGGATACACAATGCGCCCATGCATGCATGCTACACACATGCAAATAGTGACAGAAAAGAGCAGAAGAAAAATAAAGTGGAAAGGTTTGAGGGAATATCTGAAGAGTTTGTTACGGATCTTTGAGCTCACTGTATAGTTTTTGATTGTAGGTAGTTCTTGCTTTTCATTGGGGCCTAGAATTCTTCTTAAAACTTGTTCACTGTAGGAGACTTTTCTCTCTTGGGGTTCATTTGTCTTCAGTGGGTTTCAGTTCCATGAGAAAGAGATGGGAGCAGACAGGAGAGGTCTTTTCAATCCAAGAGCATTCTGCTTTCTGTCAGTTCAAACACTGTCTCTTCAATTTAAAACTCCCCAAGTTGGCCAGCAGGGTGGTCACGTGACCGACTGGTTTGTATGGGAGCAGGGGATAGCTCCTTTGTTCCAACACTGTCTGCTAATATGCAAAACTGTATTTCCGGCCAGGGGCCTGGCAATTCCTTCTCTTTTTTCCAGCAACAATTTGAAATTTAATGTCCATGCGGTGAAATTAATGTGTCTCATTCTTGGCAGGTGGGGGCCTGCATGACAGAGTTAATAATGAGGCCATAGTTTCTGCCACAACCACTAACCCTGGAAATGAATTTCACAGCCTCACAATTCTGTGCAAATATTGAACAGTGAAATGTTACAAAGCAGTTCGCACAGTGAGTCACTTCTGAAGTGCAGCCACGGTAGACAAATATATCAGCCATTCTGCACTAGCAATATCCCACACCAGCCATGAAACCACTGACTGGCTAATCTGTCCCCTTTAGAGGACAGCACATCTGACAGCTCTGCACTTGCTTAGTAATGCTGAGGAGGGTTGGCCTAGATTCTAGGCTTAAACCTTCAGATCAGAGTGCGAGGGCTGCCAAATGACATACTGTGAGCACCGAGACTAATACTATACTGGGGGAGGGAAATACCAGCTATATTCCGACAACCTTGACAGACTGGCTGTCAGTGTAGTTGACAGTTCAATTAAAGAGTCAATGTTCTGGCTGCCTCAGGCTACAGGTGAAAGGCATCAAAAATTCAATTTAAAAAATAATTTGGATCTTTATCAAAAATTTGTATGTACAGTACAGCAAGATAGATGCATCACATTTAATTCATTCAAATCAATTATTATGTAATTGAGGTGAGGCACAAATTTATACCCCAGCTGTTTACAACAACAACATTTACAGTGCAGAAATCAAACAGTTCTTCACACGAAATGCCTTGATCGAAGCAGATTGCTATTAATTTATTTAGACCAAGGTCAATTCTTGGTCCTTGCTGTAAGGTCTATAATTCATTCCATAGTCTTGTTTTAAAATTGCCCTGAAGACCTCAATGATTTGTAGTGAAATGGCGAGATAAGATAGGCAGAATGACACATTCACACTTAAGCAGGATTGAGTGCACATTTTGCCTCACTGCAAAGTGATTTTTACTCCATAACAATGTAAGAAATCACAGTGTAGCCACAGCTGAACCAACACCAAGTGGAGCTTTGAATTTAGATGTACAAATACTGGGAGGAGATACAGCCCCAGTGCATTTATCTCTGACATGCCATGTCCGCAAGCACATGTACAGGGCTCTGGTTTCTACTGATGACAATGTGGTACAAGCATCGCAGCAAAACCCAGTAATGTCCACCTGCAACATTCTAAAAGGCACCCAGGAAGCCTTGCTAGAAGGGAGTGCAGATTGCAGCACCAACACAGTAGTATCAGCTGTGACTCAGTTGGTAGTACTCTTGCCTGAATCAGTAAGTTGTGGGTTTAAGTCCCACTCCAGAGACTTGAGCACAAAAATCTAGGCTGAGACTTCAGTGCAGTACTGAGGGATGAGATATCTAAAACCAAGGCCTCATCTGTGCTCTCGGAGATGGACAGGGCAATTATCCCCTGTGTCCTGCCCAATATTTATCCCTCAATCAACAAAAACAGATTACCTGATCATTATCACATGCTGTTTGTGGGAGTTTTCTGTGTGCAAATTGGCTGCTGCATATTACAACAGTGACTACACTTCAAAAGTACATCATTGGCTGTAAAGCACTTTGGGAATGCCCTGTGGTCATGAAAGGCGCTATATAAATGCAAGTCTTTCTTTTCTTTTTAAAGCCCCATCTCTGACCCATGACATCATCTAGTGATGCTCCACACCTCACAAAATTACTCCCATAAATACGGTTACATACCAGTGTGAAAATCGTGACAGTGGCCTAACTGCAGTGTTACACAGTGTAGCTGTCTGTTGTAGAGAAGAGTGGTTAAATGTATGTTTCTTTTCCCATGAATATAGAAAGACCTGACTGGGTTTTTTTTTGTATTGATCTATTCTTAAATTAAAATATCTTTGTGTTGTGTCATAACACTGTGACAGTGCATCACCAATTCAGAAAATTACAAGTCACAGCTGATACTTGCTGGGTCTTCTCATCAGAGAAGGTGGGCTCCAAACGGTATGCAGTCCAGTTCATCTCTTATTCCAGGAAGCTGTATTTTCCCCCACTTTCCACTGCCAGGGTGGTATGCAGCCCTCCCCACAGCCAACATGGCTGAAACATCTGTGGGAAACCTGCCAATCTGAATGAGTAACGTAGTTACTGGAAATGGAGAAAAGCCAAGCAGTCTAGGGCCTGCTCCAAGAGGTACAGAAAAAAAAAAGAGGTACAGTGAATACGCTTCACCTCCTTCCCCACCTATACCCAAACCAGCTCTCAGCAGGGAAACCCAGATGAGGAATAGTAACCCATACACAGGCAAGGACTGGGTGAGTTGGAGTGCTAGAATGAGGAATTTGAGTTTGCAAGTTCTCCCTGTGTCTGTGTGGGTTTTCTCCGGGTGCTCCGGTTTCCTCCCACAAGCCAAAAGACTTGCAGGTTGATAGGTAAATTGGCCATTATAAATTGTCACTAGTATAGGTAGGTGGTAGGGAAATATAGGGACAGGTGGGGATGTTTGGTAGGAATATGGGATTAGTGTAGGATTAGTATAAATGGGTGGTTGATGTTCGGCACAGACTCGGTGGGCCGAAGGGCCTGTTTCAGTGCTGTATCTCTAATCTAATCTAATCTAAAAAATCTAATGGACTGTGTGGTCTACCTACTTCCTTCGTTTTTCTGTAGTGTTTCTTCAGGTGTCATAGGCTCCAGCAATAAAACTGTAGGTGTTTATGCATACAATTCAGACTGCAAAATGCATGTCTAGAGATCAGAAAAGACTTACCAAAGAAAATTAGAACTTGCTGGTGATAGATTCTCTTTTTTATAATTAATAAGTTTTATGTTTATTCTTACAGTAAATGTTGTCAAGTGAAATTTTTTTTTATTTTCCTTACTTTAGTATTGTCATCATATTTCACACTGGTTAAACACAGACCAGAGCCTCCTCCTCACTGTGCACTTGCCAAAATCCTACAGGAGTGTCAGCTGTGGTAGCACTCTGGTCTCTGAGTCAGAAGACTGTGGGTTTAAGTCCCACTGCAGAAAGGGGGAAACCTTGCCAGCCTGATTTAACTTTGTACTTTCTCAGTCTGAGCCACATTCAAACCCAGTCCCAAAGTGGAAGGGCCATTTTCCAACACTCTCCTCCTTTATCGCAGAAGCCCTCATTGTTTCATACTCAAGTGTCTTGAGAATAGCATGTATATTGAACAAAGATTCCTTTATTGCTACACTTGACTTTTTGCTGCACTCCAGCCAATAGACACGACATTGAAGGGTGGGGGAGGAGGGCCTCTCTTCTTCAAAAATCAAATGCTGAAGTGCAAAAGTTAAAGGAAGATTCATCAATCCCACATTCGCAGTGGGGAGCCTTGGTCGAAGGGATCATGTGCCAGGGAATTAGTGTACCAGTGTTCTATAAGCAACAGGAATTTCTTTCAGGTGCAGCTCCCTGCTGGCAGTGCAAGCTTGGTGAATTGACTCTTTTTGGCTTTTGAGGTGATATCAGTTGATTTGATTTTTTGATTCTCCTCTCCTTATGCTGAGCATCACCACCCTCCAGTCATTTACCCAAGCACCCATTATTCACAGGAGCTTTGACAATGATTGTTTGCAGGTTATTTGGTTATAGTGGGGTAATGCATCTTAGCCAGGCCTGATCCTTTTTATTTGCTCGAGGGATGTGGGCGTCGCTGGCCAAACCGGCATTTATTGCCCATCCTTAATTGCCCTTGAGAAGGTGGTGGTGAGCTGCCTTCTTGAACCGCTGCAGTCTTTGGGGTGTAGGTACACCCACAGTGCTGTTAGGAAGGGAATTCCAGGATTTTGATCCAATGAAGTGAAGGAACGCTGATATAGTTCCAAGTCAGGATGGTGTGTGACTTGGAGGTTAACTTGCAGGTGGTGGTGTTCCCATGCATCTGCTGCCCTTGTCCTTCTAGGTGGTAAACGTTGCAGGTTTGGAAGGTGCTGTCGAAGGAGCCTAGGTGAGTTTCTGCAATGCATCTTGTAGATGGTACACACTGCTGCCACTGTGCATTGATGGTGGAGGGAGTGAATGTTGAAGGTTGTGGATGGGGTGCCAATCAAGCAGGCTGCTTTGTCTTGGATGGTGTTGAGCTTCTTGAGTGTTGTTGGAGCTGCGTCCAACCAGGCAAGTGGAGAGTATTCCATCACACTCCTGATTTGTGCCTTGTAGATGGTGGAGAGGCACTGGGGAGACAGGAGGTGAGTTACTCGCTGCAGAATTCCTAGCCTCTGACCTGCTCTTACTGCCACGGTATTTATATGGCTGGTCCAGTTAATTTCTGGTCAATGGTGACCCCCAGGATGTTGATAGTGGGGATTCAGTGATGGTAATCCATTGAACATCCAGGGGAGATGTTTAGATTCTCTTCGATTAGATTAGATATACAGCACTGAAACAGGCCCTTCGGCCCACCGAGTCTGTGCCGACCATCAACCACCCATTTTTATACTAATCCTACACTAATCCTATATTCCTACCAAACATCCCCACCTGTCCCTATATTTCCCTACCACCTACCTATACTAGTGACAATTTATAATGGCCAATTTACCTACCAACGTGCAAGTCTTTTGGCTTGTAGGAGGAAACCTGAGCACCCGGAGAAAACCCACACAGACACAGGGAGAACTTGCAAACTCCACACAGGCAGTACCCAGAATCGAACCCGGGTCCCTGGAGCTGTGAGGCTGCGGTGCTAACCACTGCGCCACTGTGCCACTATTGTTTGAGCTGGTCATTGTCTGGCACTTGTGTGGCACAAATGTTAATTGCCACTTAGCCCAAGCCTGGATGTTGTCCAGGTCTTGCTGCATCTGAACATGGTTGCTTCAGTATTTGAGGAGTCTTGAATGGTGCTGAACTTTGTGCAATCATCAGCGAGCATCCTCACTTCTGACCTTATGATTGAGTGAAGATCATTAATGAAACAGCTAAAAATGGTTGGTTCTAGGACACTACCTTGGGGAACTCCTGCAGTAATGTCCTGGGACTGAGATGATTGACCTCCAACAACCACAGCCATCTTCCTTTGTGCTAGGTATGACTCCAACCAGCAGAAAGTTTTCCCCCTGATTCCCATTGACTCCAGTTTTGCTCGGGCTCCTTGATGCCATATTTGATCAAATGTTGCCTTGATGTTAAGGGCAGTCACTCTCACCTCACCTCACCTCACCTCACCTCTGGAGTTCAGCTCCTTTGTCCATATCTGGACCAAGGCTGTTAATGAGGTCAGGAGCTGAGTGGCCTGGCGGAACCCAAACTGAGCGGCAGTGAGCATCACCACCCTCCAGAGGTGCACAGACATAATCTGGATTGCAATCAGGAGTGAGAGCCTTGGTGCATTTCCCTCTCCCTAACCCATGTCACTGGAGAAAATTGTAGACCTTTATTGAGATGAGCCTGTAGTTGCTCTGAAATCAGAACCAGAGGTAGACACTAATCTCTGAACTCCGGTCAAGCCTCGAAGACTGATCTCCAGGAAGGCTAAATTGTCAGCTTCCTGATTGTAATGGTACCAAATGACACATGAAGCCATGTGCAAATTCAGTTATTGATTGTTCTTCATCTACTTGCAAGCATGTATTGGCTGCCACTCCAGACCCAGGCTGAATTCATAACAATCTCTGATACAGATAAAAAAGACACGTTTTTCTCATTTCACTAACAGGAATATCTAGTCTATACTATCAACTATCTCCTGTAGGATTGCTTTTGACATCCCACTACACTGTGGCGAAAAAAAATCCTCCTCATCTATAGCCTTGCTTGAGACTATTTCATTTTGAACCTGTGTCCTTTATATCTGCATCCACAGTCTATTCAAATAGTCAACTCAGAGCATAGTGTGAAGCGGACTACAATTTCATAATCAATTTAGTAGGAGCTGCTTTATCATAAAACAATTGCCAAATATTATGCAGATGTAGAAAAATACACAGCCAGTTTGTGCAGAGGTGTCAACAGAGGTCAATTTGGAAACTCCAACCTGATTAGTACGATGTATGAAGATCTGTTTAAGACCGAGTACTAAAAATAGCCAGGGCCTCCCTCATCACTTCCTGTATGCTCGATGAGTATGTTTTTCTCACATGGGGGTAAACAAATTGGTGGAATTCCTGGAAGATGAACTAACAATTTTATTTAGCCTTAGCTGTAATCTGAAACAGTTTGAGCAGGGAGCTTTGGGAACATTTGTGAGGAATCTTAGTTCCCTTGGACAGATGCAGTGTGTTAATTGATTAGCAAGTGGGAGCTCAACTGAGTTGGACTGAAGGAAGAGAGAAGTCAGAGATTGTGTGTGCACAAGAGAGAAACATACAAACTACTATTACATCCTGTTCTATTCATCTGCATGTTGGCCCCTTTCAACTGCAATGCATGACGAGAGACGGTAAACATTTTCCCGTACCAGAAATTTCAGTGTGGAGGAAGGCTGTTGTTGCAAGATCCTATTTATTCCTACCAGAAACTGGCACTGCTCTCAATTCCACAGAAGTAATCCTGTACAAACCAAAGCATCATTGTAAGGCACCACACGCTGTCTTTTCAATGGGGCTTTTATGCTTATTGCCTAATCACTTACATCTTTGGGATTCATCCATTCTGTTGTATAACTCGAGCCTTTTTTTTAGAAAGGTCAATTTAAATAGTTTTTTCACAAACACAATCGAACCATGTGTTGTACACTCCCAGCTTCATTCAGACAAAACTAGTCAGGCCGTGGAATCACATTGTACCATATTAGTGGTAGATTAGTAGATTTTTTTGAATAGGTTCACGTGAGATTCCTTTATTTGACTGAAAGGTGTTAACCTGTCTAATTTAAGTGAGTTAACAATCCGTAATGGCCAGAGGAATTTCATACCAAGATGTTAATGCATTTGTTACTGATATCACACAGTGCAACTTCAACCCAATAAATCAAGTTAACACATAGAAGACAATGTAACCAGACTGTGCTTGGAGAGGAGGTGGGGTGACTGTGGATGCATCTGGGGAAATTTTCATATAATTCACTGAACAGGAGACCCAAAGGATTGCATGGAAAGCAAGTTTTACACAACACTCGATATTACTCTCCCTTCAATGGAAAGTAAGATCCAGAAGGATGTAAAACCAGCATTCCATCCGATCCCATCAGTTTCCCCAATAAGGAGGATAAGTTAAAATTGCCCCCCAATATTTCACTAAGCAAGTGATCATTCTCTGGGTTAAGCTGCCTCGAGAGGTGGTGAAAACAGTTAGCATTGATTCATTCAAATGTAAAGTAGATAGATTTCTTTCAGAAAATAACATTTTGGGATAAAGTCCATGAGTAATTTGAGACAAGACATATTATTTTTGGGTCTGTTGTACACTAATTGATGGAGATTGATTGCTGTGATTAGTCAACAACTCTATTATCGTTGTATGTCTTGGCAGGTGGGGGCCTGCATGAGTGAGACACATATTTCACCACATGGACATTAAATTTTAAAATTGTTACTGGAGTAAAGAAAGGACTTGCTTTTTTTCCAAAAGAAAGCAACACCAGCCCTTGACTGGAAAGACATTTGCATATTTACAGACAGTGCTTATAAGGGACAAAAAGACACATTCAATCCACAATGGACTTTTGATTATCAGACGTTGAGGGTGGAGGGGCTCACGTTCCAGGCTGACTACTAAGATGGCTGAAGACACAAATGGATGTGGTTCCCCTCCCCCGCTGCTGGGCAACCTGAATTTTTTGAATTTGAAATGGCCAGAGTTTTGGAAGACAGAAAGCTGTTTGCTCCCGGACTGGAAAAAGCCTCTCTCCTGTCTGCTCTCATCTCTCTCACCAGCTTCAGAAACCATTGAAGCCATATGAACCCCAAGAGAGAAAAGTCTCCTACAGTGAACAAGGTTTAAGAAGAATACTGGGCCCCAACGAAAAGCAAGATCTACAGTGAGCTCGACGCACAGTAACAAAAACCCCTCTTCAGAGATTGCCTCAAACCTCTCTACTTGATTTTTCTTCTCTTTTCTGTCTCTATTTGCATGTGCGTATCGCATATACATGGTAGTGTGGAGTGTGACGTGTATCGGTGGTCATTACCGAATTACAGTTTAAGTTTGAGTTCTAATAAATTTCACGTTTCATCTTTAAACCTAAGAAAGCCTGTTTATGCTCATTTCTTTGCCTTATAATTGGAAAGTGGTGAACAAGGATTCACCAAGGGGGAGCTCAAAACACAGCGTGTTTAAAAATTAAATCCTGTTACAATAAGACCAGGTGAATGTTAAAAGCTGCCAGGATGCTGGAAGGCAAATTGGATGGACCTTAGTCTGTTTTCATTTCATAATTCCTATGTAAGCGTAGACTTTTTGTCAAAAGTTGCAGGACTTGGCATCAAATCTTGAATTTCTCAACATATTGTTTTTGCATGAAGACAAAAGATTGCACAACATTCTGGCAAAGTATAATTTGTTAAATTTGTGGGATTTGAATATCCAGGGAGCCATTTTATCTCAACATATTTTTCCCATCCACAACCTTTCCTCATCTTGGTTCAGTTAGTAGCACTGTCACCTCTGAGTCAGTAAGGTTCAAGCCTTACTCCAGTGCAGTACTGAGGGAATGTTGCATTGTGGGAAGTGCCGTCCTTTGGACGAGACTTTAAACCGAGGTCCTGTCTGACTGCTCTGGTGGATGTGAAATATTAGAGAAGAGGAGCGAGTGCGTCCAATGTCCTGGCCAACACAACCGAAAACTGAACAGAAAGCAAAATACCGTTGATGCTGGAAATCTGAGACAAAAACAGAAAATGCTGGAAACACTTAGCAGGTCAGTGTGACATCTATGGAGAGAACAAATGTCGATGTTTTGGATCTGAAAGGGCTTTTACTGAGTCTTTACAATTTCTGTTTTATTTTTCACCAACAAAAGCAGATTACCTGATCTTTCATTTGTTTGCTGTGTATAGGGCCTGCATAACAACTGTAACTTTGCTTCAAAAGTAACCCACTATTCATTAAACCCTTTGAGATGCCCTGAGGATGCAATAAGTTGTGATATAAGTCAGAGTTCTTTCATGCTGTTTCTGCTATTTGATTCCATGGGAAATGACTGCCTCAGTATGTGACCAAGTGCGTGAGCTTGAACAGCAGATATGAGCAGGTCAGCCCACCTTGAGAGACCAGAGCTGGGAATGATAAACTCTCAAGTCTCTTAACAGTACAGCAATCAGCAATTGGAACATTGATTTTCATCTCCTGAATCTAGAGTTTCTGAAGCAATTTGTCACACTCCTACTGTTGCCCTAGCACAGTCTGAGGATCAAACCTAGGGTCTTCCTCCACTGCATAGCTGAATTCCATAGAGGAGAATGAACATACCAAAGAAATCAATAAAATAAAAGCAAACTACTGCAGATGCTGGAAATCTGAAACACAAAACAAGAAATACTGTAAATACTCAGCAGGTCTGGCAGCATCTGTGGAGAGAGAAGCACAGTTAACATTTCAGGTCAGTGACCCTTCCTCAGAACTGGCAAAGGCTGTAAATGTAATAGGTTTTAAGGAAATAAAGTGGGGGTGGGGCAAGAGTTAACCAAAGAGAAGGTGTTGAAAGGACAAGGTCACAGAGAATGACTGACCAGAAGGTCATGGAGCAAAGGCAAACGGTATGTTAATGGTGTGGTGAAAGACAAAGTGTTAGTGGAGAGAGGGTGTTAATTGACAGAAAAATAGAACAGCCCTGGCCCAAAGCACAAACATGAGGAAAAAAGCAGTGGGTAGGCACATGGTACAAAAAATGAATGATGAAACAAAATAAAATAAAATAAACAAATAAAAAAGAAAAAAAGAACTAAAAATAAAAAGAGGGGGGGGCCCATCATGTTCTGAAATTATTGAACACAATGTTCAGTCCGGCAGGCTGTTGCGTGCCGAATCGGTAAATGAGATGCTGTTCCTCGAGCTGGCATTGATGTTCACTGGAACACTGCAGCAATCCCAGGACAGAGATGTGGGCAGGAGAGCAGGAGGGTATGTTGAAATGGCCAGCAACTGGAAGCTCAGGGTCATGTTTTCGGATTGAGCGGAGCTGTTCTGCAAAGTGGTCACCCAGTCTGCGTTTGGTTTCTCCAATGTAGAGGAGACCACATTGTGAACAGTATACTAAATTGAAATCAAAGACATCATTGGAGGAACTGCCAATAATTTTCAATCTTTTCTAAAAGTTTATTTTTAGGCAGGTATTTTGAAGGTTTTCCCAGTTATTTTTGCACTTCTTATCCCTTCTTGTGTTCTACTTGGTCTAAAGTGGAGAGGTCAAGTCCATGGCCTGCCCTCAGGTTGTGAGTTCCCTCTGTAGCTCAGTGTGTGGACCGCCCCAGGCTGATTCTTTCTCCTTTTCGCTTATGAGCAATCTGTACTCAGTGCTTAACATCCCACCTAAAGCACAGCACCTCCAACGTGTGGGAATGTAGAGTTGAGGTAGAAGATCAGCCATGATTGTATTGAACGGTAGAGCAGGCTCAAAGGGCCTTATGGTCTACTCCTACTCCTATTATTACATAATTTATGTAGCAATGCAACATTACCTCAGGACTAAACTTAAGTTTAAGCCTGGATTATCTACCTGGAGGGAAGCTCGAACTCAGAAGAAAGAGTGTCACAAATTGAACAAAGCTTCTGCGATGAACTTATGCTGCAGAATACACTGCAAGAAGGGCCATCCCCTCTCGCATTCCCAACAAAATCATACCAAATTAATTTTGAAAAAGTTACAAGCAGGATCAGTCCTTCACATAGTGCACTTGGCAAAGGATTATGTTTGCCATTAAAGTTAAGGAGTAGTTAGATGCCGAAAGAGAAAGAAAGATCATAGAGTACTTTTTGATCAAAGTACTGCTCCAATAGCGACTTAAAAATATGCCAATTGACTTCTTTTGACATTTCTCACAGCAAGTCAGATGCAATGGTGTTTGATAAGGACTTTAGCGTTGCAGTGAGTCATGCACCATGTATTATTCTACTGCTAAATCCAAACTCTATTCCTTCGTGGTATTGAGGATGTACTATAAATAGATATATCTTCAAGTCAACTGGAAACCCATTCCTCTTATGCACTGAGGTTAATTAGAGGGCATTTGTTTCCATGTAGTTTGGCATGGGCATGCAAATACCTGGTTCCTCCCTAAAAAGCTGAGTAGGAAATCATTGGCTTTCCTTCTGGTATGCTGTCAAAGGTGCTTTACATGTGTAACGAAGTACAGTGTCTGCAGTGCAACATCGAAATTATTGACAATTTTTTTTTTCATTGAATCATAGATTTCTGCAGCACAGGAGGCCTTTCAGCCCATTGTGCGTTTGCAGACTCTGATAAAGCTATCCAGTTAGTCCCACTCATCCGCTCTTCTCTCCTTCAGGTATTTATCCTACTTCCTTTTGGAAGTTACTATTAAATCTACTTCCACCCCTTTTCAAGCAGTGCATTCCAGATCATAACAACTGGCATCTAGCTATTTCATCATCACCTCTTTTAAAAAAAGAGAACTTGAAATTTCCTATCCTAATGGAGACCTGCCCATTTCAGATCTCCTTCTCTCCAGGTTGCCAATCGGAAGAAACCACCTGTGTCTTAGAGAGATTCCGCTCATTTTAATTGACTCTAGAATAGTCTAGGATCCAAATCCTGAGCTTTCCTTCACTGAAACCCGCACTGTTGGCAAAATAAACAGGGAAGAAAAGAATCATTACAACACATTGACCTTGCATGTAGGCGGTATGTTTGTAATTGATGAAAGATTTAGAGAAACTTTAAATTCTGTTTGAAACAGAAGGGATAATTTAGCTCCTGGCATGGAACCTCACTAAACTGCAGTACAGATCACAGAATCATTCTCACAATATTATAGACTTGCTTGTGACTCATACTCCTGGCCTACTGAAGTTCAATGGCACAAACACAGACTTACAGAATTACCCCTGTATCACCAAGAGGCTGTCAATAAGCCTCTGATACTACAGTCAATGACTTGTTTTCAGCAGTTTCTGACATCACATCTAGCTTGTTACACATTGATGCCCTGTTCAATATCATTAAGATTATCTATGTTATTTTTGTTTCAAAAGGGAGTTTCTGACTTACTGGTATTGTAACAATTTTAAAATGGCCCCCGCTAATGCATTCTGGGAGAGGTCCTTTGCTCAGTTTATTAAGCTATGCTGTAGAACAATCTATGCCTCTGGCTCATGGACAGGCACCAATCCAAAAGTGGAGGAGTCACTGCATCCAACGCAATTGCCTCATGAGTGATAGGTGCCAAGTTTACTATTAGAAATAATCAATACTGATCATTCATCTGCTGTCTATATCGGTCTACAGTATTTGCAGTTCTAGAGTTCTGCCATCAAGAGCTCACTGGTTGTGTCCTGAAGGAGTATGGGTTCTTTGATGTCTGGGTGACTGCTCTGGAACCCGAACCCTGTTTTAATTAAGAGCACGGTTTAATATTGTGTGATACATTTTGCTCTTCCTTTGTACCAATGTGGATTTTAAAGGGCAGAGAAGCACACCACCTGTAATGCTTTCATGCCTGGTTCTGCTTAAGGGTGTTCAGTTTCATGTTAAGCTTTTCCTCATGGGCGCATGATAGAAATGTTAAGAATCACTATGCTTTTGGGACTCACTGTTTTGAAAAAGTTTCGAAGTATGGATGACAAACCCAATATTTTACTTTAGCTCAATCTATTTCTGTTAATCTTAGTAAACTTGATTTATAGTTTGCATCCTGTGATACACAATCTTTCGAAGTGTTATTTGTCCCTCACTTAAAGAGATCAGTGGGGCGGGGCAAGGGTAGGGTAGGGTAGGGAAAGTATGATGGTAGAGTCAGAGGTTCATATCCCACTCCAGAGACTTGAGCATAGAATCAAAGCTGGCACAGTTTGCCAAGTGCTCAGCCCATTCCTTCCCATCCACCTCTGCCACTTCCCAAGTTCACAATAAGATGGTGATAGCCCAGGGTGGTGGCACTGGAGGGAGAAGGTTAAGTTAGAGGCCTCCTTTCCCTACATATGGGCTCTCATACACTTACTTGTAAAGGCATCAGTTTCTGTTGAGACCAAAAACTCCTCAATCAACAATCTTAAAGGAGACCATGTTAATCACTGATAATGTCCAAATGCCAATTGGTTAAATGCCAATGAGTTCAAATTCAGCAATTCACATCAAAAAAAGGACCAGTTGCTCATATTTAAAATGTGAAATTTACCCGAAGTAAAACTTTGAGAATTTAATCTCTTTAATTTAAGATTCTTGCAAATCCTCATGGAATAAGGGAAGATTCTTTTGAGTTCAGAAAAACCAATTAATGCATGCTGGGAATTCTTCATACTGCACATGCTCAGAAGCGACTGGGTACTCCCTTCCCCGGACAAAAAAAATCCAGTCCTTTGCCCAGGGAAGGCCTTTGATACAGGCTGAGGGCCTTGAAGTGCATATTTTAATAAGGTTATTAAAAGTCAATTCAGTGGGTAACATTAAACATATAATTATGAAATAAGTAATTTTTGATGTTTTATTTAGAAGCTAATTTGGACATTAAAAATTTCAGTTAGTGAAGATAAAGGGAAGTTTTTTCCCTCTCAAAAAGCATTTGAGTGATTCAATTGGTTCCTTCTGTTGTTCCTTTCTAGTTATTCAGGATTGGTTGTTTTCATAATTGCTTAATCATTTCTTTTTGCCAGTTTTGCAGCCACTTTCCTCCCTGTCAATTTGTACATTCATTGCCTGTTTAATTTTGTTCTGCTGCAGTTTCACTTTCAGCTAATCAACAAAGTGTGATTGAAAAAGTGTGATACCAAGTGTATGACAGCAAAGGTGTGACTGACAGCAGGGGAAAAAAGCATGACAGTGGCAGGAAGTGTTACACACAACTGCATGTGACCTGGCACAGAACAGTCTGCCTTACACTAAGTACTTGCTATACCAGCTAATGACAGGGTTCTGGAAGTCAGCACTTAAGTGATGGGAGGGCAATATGATTAAATCAATGGGTTTGATGGCAATGTGCAATTCTATTTCCACGAGTTGTACAGGAAATAAAACAAAACATATTTTAAGACATGCACATTTATTAAAACACATTTAATAAACTACAGTACTCTTCATAATTTAAGTCTGTAAATATTGACATCCCATACATATAGAAAAACAGAATAATTTACTGTACAAATTATTGCTTATAGTATCTTCATATATAATTCCACTTTCTTATGGAGAATGTGAGACACTAAAATAGCATAAAAACTTTTTAAAACAGAATACAGTTTTACAGCACATACCCTGTTATACTTGTCACTTTTTCCAAAGTGTGACCAGGTATAAATGAAGACAATTTCAATTTCTAAATGTTTCAGAAATATTAATGTATTCAAAAAACACATTTCTCAATAAAATAAATTCCACATTTTGTAACTTCTTTCCAGGAAAGACATTTCTCACAATCCCATTATATTCCCTTAATATTTCATAGCAAGTGTATAATATTTATAGAAGATATTCTGATAGAATCGGTAATTGGAATTTTTGTGGCAGTTTTATATTAACATATCTGGGAATTCTTATCAAGGAAATAGCTTAATTCCATTTTCCTGTGTTTTTATAGAGGAATTCTTTTCCCAAGAACTTTTTCCGCCTTTCTGTTTCTATTTGGGTTCTGGCAGTAATATCAATGAAGGATGAATGGTTTTTCTGGCAGTGATTCCTAGCAAGCCAGAGACTGCAATCCGCCCCTAAATTCAAGGATTGTCTCTGAATGCCTCCAACCATCTTTCATCTTAAAACTGTAGAGTTTTGCAATGGTGAAATAAAATGATTCATGGTTTTCTGACACATTTTGTTCTGGATTTAAGGTAACTTTGATTACATAAGAACTAAAGAAATGGGAGCTGGGGTAGGCCATTTGGCCCTTCAAGCCTGCTCCACCATTCAACACGATCATCTTCTACCTCTACTCCACCTTCCCGCACTATACCCATATCCCTTAATTTTCTTAGTACCCCAAAATCCACCAATGGATAATGTTCTCTGTATTTATCCAGAAATATTGCAAGTGCAAGCTTGCAAAGGGCACTTTTTGATAGAAGGTTGGTGGGGTGCATTAATTGCATTAAAAGCTCCATAAAGTGTACACACAAAATGGGAACTTTTGATAGTCGGGAAGTCTGGCTGTACTAATCTACGTTTAACAGTGATTTTGCACATTGAGTCCTCACTTGAAGACCCTGGCCTGAACAGAAGGTAAGAGATAACCTGGATATAATCACAGGGTGTGCAGAAAACATATTCCATTCATGATGAGCACAAGATGCAAATTGGCAGGCGGCATGCTCTTTGAACTTAGAAAGCGAAGCTGAAAACAGCCCTGAAGACACAGAAACCTTACCAAATATAAAACAGACATGAAACCAACAAACTGGGACAAATGATTGACGAATGCAAGTACAGGTTCTCTGTTGCATCTATACAATGGTCACACTAAAATCCAGTATATGAATCACTATTGGATACCAATTTTTAAGCTAAAATATGGATTTGGTTTATGTATACCAGTGTAACTTGAATACCAATAGGATCTATACAATGCACATTAAGAGTGTGGCTTATACACAGGTATGGCTTATACACTAGATTTTATGGTACCGGTCAATCACCCTTATCCATCCAATCTGAAGGTTCTAACTTGTGTAGAGTCGGCAAAGCAGAAACATATGACCATGGAGCTCAGGGTTCATCGAATCACCCTAATGTTCCTCCTTCAGCATTGAACCAGTCACAAGGCTGGTCACATGGGTATTAAACAAATCATAATCAGAGCAGTCATAAAATAAAGCAAAGTAAAAATGTCTATATCTACCAGCAGTGCAGTGATCTGCCATGTTTAAGCACCTGCCTCTTAATTGGACACTAGTGGGCTTAAATACTCAACAATACCCACGATTGAGAACTGCCATTGCTACATTCTAGATCAGTCATAAGTTGTTAAGTCGGACCTCTATCTGGAATGCTTCCTAACAATAGAATATTTTGTTTTGTTGGTATTTGTTTCACTTAACCATATAGATTCTGAGCACTGAATCACAGCCAAACTGGAGAAGCCTGGGGCCTAGACAACACAATCATCTCAACCAAAGAAGGACAACATAAAGGCAACTGGCATTGTGGGAAAGGCAAGGACAAAGACCTCAAATGAGAAAAGTGAGCTGTAAGACCTGAAATGATAATCTAATCAATATAAATTCTCTTATCACCATGTATTTGATAAAGATAATGATTTTACTCCAATAGCCCCAATTTCTCTTGTACTGAAATGTTAAAAAAAAAGAAAATAAGACAGCCACCCAACATAAGAGATAAGACCCAGTCCCGCTATAATTATCTCTACTCAATTACCATAATTAAAGGCCGCTGTGACAGAAGAAAGATCGAGCTGTGCATGTAAGCACACGCCAAGTATGCAGACTCATTCGTACTCAAAAAGCTTGAAAATTCATGTGGTCTCTAACTACCAAAAGTAATTAAAAACCTTTCCAGAAATGCAACCTTTGAAACATATCATTAATGTGTAATTTAAAACTGGAACCCATCAGCAGTGCTGGAAGTCCTGAGTCGAAATTTGACAACCCCTGTATTATACACAAGACTCAGAAGAAAAATCCAGAAAGCCCCTTCGGTAACACTTCACAATCAGGTGGGTCAAATATTTCCACAATGACATATCCATATAAAGGATTACTTCGAAGGCTGAACTGGCTTGACATGAAGTGGTGGTCCCTTTAAAGTAAGGACTAAACAGGGTTCAGTTTGTAAAAGTCAAGCCAATTCTAGGAAGCAGATAATAAAGGGATCCTAAGGGATCCATGCTTCAGTTTGGCTCAACACAGCATTAGTTCTGTTTGTACTTAACCCAACTAACCAATTTATCATACTATATCTTGGTGTTTAATATAGCTCCCTGTGTTTGGCTTAACAATCTGTAGTGACTTGTATAACTAGACACACCTTCATACACACACATGAGTTGGAGTATTAAGGAAGCTATGTTCTTGCTTTCAGTTGTCTTATGTTTATCACACCTTTTGCTGAATGCATTTCTCACAGATCACCCGAGTTGGATATTGTTCCATTTCCACTGAGCTCTGTATTGTATCTTTGTAAACTAGCATGCCTAAAAAAAAAATTACCCTGCAAGGTTTTAAAATGATATAGGAGGAGTCTGGCATATTGCCATTCTGATTAGGCACATGTCAAAATGGCATCACTCATGAAAGTCTGATTAAACAGTGGCTCTGAAACCGTGTAGGGAGCCGCAGGCTGCAAATGTTTCCCAATTACTGTTTTAAAACAATTTTTTTCAATCTTGCGCAATTTCAGTTTATTCATAATTAACATTACTTTGAGCTGAAGACAATATTTTTCTTAATCCTGTGCTATATATACAACAAAAGGGAGTATTTTTTGTGATGAGCAACATTTATTTTGGCCTTTGATGTATTGTATAGGCTGGCTGTTTGTGGCAGATATCTGAGTTTTTTAGCCTGAGGTTTATTAGCTTTGGTTTATCTTTAATGTCTGGCAGGCTACAATTTCATGCATCACTAGCCCAGAGCTCCACTGCCATTTACCTTAGCTCTAAGGAAGTACCGTTACTTTCTCCTTTCAGGTCTTGTCTGATACACTGTCCCAAAGTCTCCACAATACGCAGCAGCCTTCAATAACAAGAAAAACTCTATAAAATACCCCCTCTGGTACTGCGCTTCCATTAAAAGCCAAAATCTGGAACAACTCTGTTGATTCCAGGTTTCAGTATGGGACTGGCTTTTTTTTTAGTTAATGCTATTCATTCTATTCAAGCTGAACAGCTGTAGCACTAGAATAGCAGGTCTGTTGGCTCTAAGAGGTAGAATACGGACCAATTTGCAGGTGTAAAACATGCGTAACAAAGGCCAATTTTGGCGCTGACATCTCATGCCTAAAATACACAGAGTGGAGCAGGGGCCAGGCCTGCTGTGCACAGGATTAGTAAGCAGTCAATCACAAAAGGTTGTTGTTTTGAAAAAAAATATAAAACAATCAAATGATGAGCAAGAGTGCATGCATGCCTCCACATTATGTCGATTGCAAACACCCCCACCCCCCGCCTGCCCAACAATCCCCTCCTTTCCTTTTACCATTTCTGCAGACATACATATGGACCACTGCCGATGAGGGGAGCTGAATGAAATTGAGTTCTTCAATCTGGAGAGCTGTGTGTGGAGAAGCGACAGGCACAGGCAGCTCATCCAATCAATATTATTGAGGCATCAGGCCCAGTTACGGGCCTGTCTCAAGCCTCCCAGTTTGAGTGCGCGTTGCTGCTACATCGCTGCCTTTGCTCACGAAACCAGTGCACCAATAAATCAATACCCCCTAAGTTACCTTACTAGTCTGCCCTATTGCATGGAGACAGGATGGGAAGTTGGACCATTAAAATATCAGTCTGGGGAGTGATTTACTTCAGTTTGAATTTGGCAGTGCTGGCAAGATGTGCAAGATGTCTCCTCTATAACATATATTTTGTATGATTCTCAAAGGTACACTTATACTGATAGTCTGCTGGTCTTCAAGACCTATTAACCTACATGAAGTTAAGTGCTTCCCTGGGGATAAAGGTGATCCTGAGCCAAGTTCATTGAGGATTTCAATCAGCCTGATCCAATCCAAACTCCTTTCGAACTCCAGTGGTTTGATTGTAGTGCTTTGCCACAGAGCTGAATGGTAGAGGTCTACAATTATTTGATGCAAAGTGATGTTGAACAAAGATTAAATGCTTTCCTATAAGGACCAAGGAGAAATCAGTCCCAGTCACTCACACATTCCCCCTATTGTCTAGTTACATACCAGCACTGGCAGCGATCTGGGATCAGGTCACTGCCCAACTTCTTGCCAGGCAACTGCAATGTGGAGAGTACCCCACAGAGGAGTAAACAACAGAAACCGGAGGGGAGAAGTATAAATAAATACAAATGAAATTCTACACATGCATAGTGCTACTTATTTTGGACTTAAGCTTTTCTGAAAAGGCAGGAGAGGTTCGTTTAAAGTTTAGGCTTGGCTGAATGGAAGGAACCCCAACAAAACTGAATCATCACCAACTCACTCAGCCCTACATTTAGCACTAGTTTTAGCAAACAAGATATCATTTTAGTACGAGGTGAACTTTGGCATTCCCTGTAATAAAATCTCAAAAAGCCCACCCTTGATTTCAGTATTCCCAATGGATTGCAGGTACAGATTTATACATTTGAGCATATTTTTGGTTTCTTTCCATGATTCTTTCACCTTCACAATGATGGCTCTGTGATATAGCAATGAAGACTTCGAAGGGTGAATTAGACTCGCCATTCACTGTGGATTTTGCAATGGTTTTCTGCCAATCAGAAAACTCTTCTTTATGTTCCTTACCTACAACTTGATTGAAGATTAGGCTGTAGAATTTAAGAGCAGGTTTGGTGTTAAAGGTTTTTGATTTTCTGCAACTGTTAAGAAATCACCCGTAGATCTCAGTTAGATAGTGCAGACAAACATGGCCTGAAGGGCTGAATGGTCATTGCATGAACATAGTAGAAGAGTGCCAGCTTGAAGGATAGAATCACTATCAGTCTGCATCTATTTCCAGAAGGATTCTGAAAATCAAGTAAAGTGTCTTTCCCTTATTGGAGCCCAATAGAAATCCAGTCATCATAACATAGAGCCTTATGCTGGTGACACCTTCCTCCTTGTTAAACTGTACGAGCATAACATACAAAAGTAGCTGAGATTTTTTTTTAACCAGACTCTGGCTTTGGAGATGCCAGTCTGGTGGTGTTCCAAATGGGCATGCGTGAATGCGTGTGCCAGGTGTGAAGTGCTTAATTCAATGAGTTTAAAGCCACCTTCACGCTGAGGTATCAAAGTGCTGGATGTTGCAACTGAAAGATAATTTAAAGGAGCTTCCATATTGAGGAGAAGTGGTAGAAGTTCTTAGGGTGATAGTTCTCTGTTGCTGCAGTAGGTTAGTCACCTACAAGTGGACTTCGATCTCCATGTTGGTCTTTCAGTTTCTTCTTAAAGAACAAAATGGTCGAGGGTTTGTAGGTGATGACCCAGGGTTCAGACGGAGATGATTGGCTGCAATTCTCTGAGCCATCTTGTGCGGGAATTCTACGAGACCTAAAGAAAAATAAATTGACCTTTTAAGTACCAAATTTAATTGATCTTTAATTCATGGGTGCTTTGCATTTCATTATGTTCATTTTTAACAATGTTCACTACTTGCAGCTACAAGTCCACCATTAGCTAAGGGGGAAGAGGTGAGGCATGTGGCCATAATATCTATTCCTTTATAACAGGATAAATGCCAGCCTGGGTGTGTTAACAGGGCACAGAACTATGCCCTAATATACAGAGAGTGGCAGCAACCTGCTAGAAGTACTCCACCTGCTGATCCAATTGATGTTAAAATTAATATAAGATTACTTTTAAGATTGATTTTAAACCTCTGCCCACACTGTGTGAAGCAAGTATAATGATCCTTCAATCCATTTTCAAGTTGACATTGGTCTAAGCAGTGTGACAAGAACTTAGTATTTCCCTCCTAATCATCATCCCTTTTTTCATTAACTCTGTGTGTAGTTTTATCACAATTAACAGATTAGTTCACGGTCCCTGTGGCTCAGAGAATCAACTCACTAACTTGTATAACACTGAGCCGTACTCACCGGGAGGATCCCAGCTTCAATTCCAAGGCCAGAATTTTACGTTGGACTGGAGGCCCCGCCCACTGTCCAAAAAGTCGGGAGTGGGCTGGCCTCGGCTGGGCCTGGAAACCACTATGATTTTACGTGGCCCAGGCCCTTAATTAGCCTTGGGCGAGACTTCTGCCTCTCTGAGGCAATGCCACCGGGAGTGCTAGCCACTGCTGCGACTGCACCCAGCTAGAAGAGCAAGAGGGACACCGGCCCGGAATGAAGGTAAGTGTGTGGGGCCTCGTCGGTGCCAATCAGCCAGGCCCCAGCGAGGCAAGGGGGGCTTGGGGTGGGGTCGGTCAGGGGGTGGGGGGGAATGTTGTGCAGTGGGGGTGCCCTCCGTGGGGCACAGGGTGCCCGATCAGGAGGGGACCTCCCCCCCAGCCCGCAAGTAGGCCGCAAGGTTTTACTTAGAGGTAATATAGAGGTGGGAGGAGACCCTTAAGTAGCAGTTAATCGGCCACCTAAGGACCTTAATTGGCCTGGGGTGGGCGGACCGCTAATAAAATTGCAGCAGGGGCTGCAATGTGACAGGAACAGCACCCCTCACCTCCTGCTCAATTTTATGTCCCCTCCCGCCTCCAGCCTGCTCCAGCGAGGGGCGTAAAATTCCGACCCCCAAGTATCTGCAGTCGGACTTGAACGCAGAACCTGCTAATTCAGAGGCAGGAATGTCAGTGGCAAGAGTGCCAGTGGCAAGCATGCTACCACTGAACCAAGGCTGACAAGGAAACTGGATTTAAATTAATAAATAATGAAGCAGTGAACTGGAGACATCTGAGGTATCAATGTCCAAGTGAATTGAATAACTAGATCAATAGATCGGGCTTTAAATTAATAAGGAGCAGGCAGGGTTCAGACAAGGGTAAATTTCTAAGTCTGAACAGAAAAGCCAAGGCTGTAGAGCAGAATAGCAATTTAGGTAAAATCAAGCAGATTGCGTGAGGAAGGGTCAAAGAGTTATTAAAGGGCACTTGGGCATTCGTGACTAAGATCACAGGGAAAAAATCATTTAAAAAAATAAAATTAAAGGCACTATATCTGAATGCACAAAGCATTCATAAGAAGATAGATGACGTAATGACACAGAGATAAATGGGGTGGGTTTCATGGCCATTACTGAGACATGGTTGCTGAATGGCCATGATTGGGTACTAAATATTCCAGGGAATGTGACTTTTAGAAAAGATAGACAAAATGGAAAA
This sequence comes from Heterodontus francisci, assembly GCF_036365525.1. Taxonomy (NCBI): domain Eukaryota; kingdom Metazoa; phylum Chordata; class Chondrichthyes; order Heterodontiformes; family Heterodontidae; genus Heterodontus; species Heterodontus francisci. The sequence continues at coordinate 47,487,974 of NC_090393.1, forward strand.
GGAGATGGGGTATCCCTGATAATAAAGGAAGGGAGATAGGATCTTAGTCTGGAAAATCAGGATGTAGAATCAGTATAGGTGGAGCTAAGAAATAACAAAGGACAGAAAGTGATCACAATGTTGGGACAGAGTACAAATCAGGAAATTAGAGGAGCACATGACAAATAATACATAATAATCCTGGGGGATTTTGATGTTCATACAGATTGGGCAATACAAATTGGCAAAAGTAGCTTGAAGGACAAAATTGAGATAGTTTTCTAGAACGGTATGTCAAGGAACCAACTCAGGAACAAGATATTTTGTATCTAGTACTATGTAATGAGACAGGATTAATTAATAATCTTATAGTAAAGGATCCTCTAGGGAAGAGTGATCATAATAAGATGGAATTTCATATAAAGTTTAACAGTGATGGGGTTATGTCTCAAACTAGGGTCATACATTTAAACAAAGCTAATTATGGAGGTATAGGGGTGAATTGGCTGGGATAAATGGAGAAATTAAATTAAAAGCTATGATGGTAGATAAACAGCAGCAAACATTTTTTAAAAATTCATAATTCTTAATGAATATGCATTCCCTTGAGGATTCAAAGCTCCATTGGAAAAGTGGAACAGTCATGGTTAACTAAAAAAGTTAATGATAGTATTAGATTAAAAGGCAAGGCTTACAATGCTGGCAAAAAGAGTAATAAGCCTCAGGGTTTGAAAAGTTAGCAAAGGATAACCAAAAAAATTGAAAAAGAGGGAGAAAATAGAATGAGACAAAAAGAGCAAGAAATATAGAAACAGGCTGTAAGTGCTTTAACAAGTATGTAAAAAGGAAGAGATTAGTGAAAGTAAACATAGGTCTCTTAGAGGCAGATACAGGAGAAATTATAATGGGGAATAAGGAAATGGCAGAGATGTCAAACTAATATTTTGGACTGAACTTTATGAGTGAGCTGTAGTTTGCGGCGGTGCACTCTGATGGCGGCATGCATACTGCGCAGATGTGCCGTCCCTGAGCCCCTGTGATATTACGCGCGGGGGCTGATTTAAATAGAGGGGGCAAAGCTGCTGCCCCCGATGGCATAAAGGGCGTGGCCACCTCATCCCTAGTAACAGTATATGGCGCCACTGCGCGGGCGCTGGCACCATTTTTAAAGGGGCTTAAGCCCTTCAGTTTCAATTTAAAATTTAAAGGTCCCAATCTCTGGGATATAATAATAAAATGTCATTTCAAATATCAATCACTTCTCCCACCTCCCAATGGGTAAATTATACATTAATTGCCCTCTTCCCCCTTAATAAACCTTTAATGGTATTCTGAACTTTCTCCACTAAAATTTGTTCCCTTTGACTCTCAACCCCTTCCCACCAACCCCACAGCCAATAAAAATTGTTTTCCCCACTCCTCCACCCCTCCCGCCTTGAAAATTTTATTCCTCCCCCCTCCCCACCAGTTTCTCGCCTCGGAACTCCATATGGAAGGACAGGCGGCAGCTATAAACTTGGCGTGGGACAGCCGCTGCCAGCAGGTAAGCGTATTTGCATGTAATTTAGGTTAATTTGCATATTAAGACGAAGGGCCGGCCGCCAGGCAGCAGGGGGGACCACACCAAGGTCCCCCGCCGCCGGTTATATGTGGCGGGCCCTTCTCGATGTTGCGGGTCAAGGCAGGTCTCTCCCTGCAGAATTCTACCGGCCCCCACCGCCATGACCCACGGTGTCAAGGGGCTGATAAAATTCAACCCTTTGTGTCTATTTTCACAGTAGAGGATTCAACGAATAAACTGGAAGTTGTGAGAAAGCAAGGATCTAATGAGAGTCAAAAAAGTAACAACTATTAGTAAAGAAAAAACACTAGAGAAATTAATGGAACTAAAAGCTGACAACCCCCCCTGCCCCGCCCCCCAACCTGGACATGATGGCTTAATCTTTGGGGTTTTAAACGAGGTGAGTGCAGAGATAATAAATGCATTGGTTTGATCTCCCAGAATACTCTAGATTCTAGAATGGTCCTCGTGACTGGAAGGTTGAAAATGTAACCCTGCTGTTCAGGAAAGGAAGAAGAGAGAAAAGGGGAACTTGTTAGCCTGACAGCAGTAGTAGGAAAAATGCTGGAATCTATTATCAAGGATGTGGTAACAGGACAATTGGAAAATCACAATATAATTTGGAAGAGTCAATGTGGTTTTATAAAAGGGAAATCATATTTGAGAAATTTATCAGTGTTTTTTGAGAGTATAACTAACACGTAGGAAAGGGAGAACCAGTGGATTTTCAGAAGGCATTCTGTAAGATGCCACACAAGAGGTTGTACATAAGGTTAGGGCTCCTGGGGTTAGTGTACTATATTAGCATGGATTGAGGATTGGTTAATGGATTGAAAACAAAGCAGAAGAAAAAGCAAGTAATTTTCGGGATTGCAGGGTGTAACTAGTGGATTGCTGCAAGAATCAGTGCTTGGGCCTCAGCTGTTTACAATCTATATTAATGACTTAGATGAGGGAAGCAAATAAAATGTATCCAAATTTGTGGGCGATACAAAGCGTGGTGGGAACAAATGCTGTGAAAAGGATGCAAAGAGGCTGCAAAGGGATACAGGCCGGTTAAGTGATTGGGCAAGAAGGTGGCAGATGGAGTATAATGTGGGCACGTGTGAAATCATTCACTTTGGTAGGAAGAATGGAAAAGCAGAATATTTTTTAAAGGATGGGAGACTAGTAAATTTTGGTGTTCAGAAAGATTTGGGTGTCCTTGTTTACAAATCACAGGAAGTTAATTTGCAGGTACAGCAAGCAACTAGGAAGGCAGATATGTTAGCCTTTATTGCAAGGGGGTTGGAGTATAAGAGTAAGGAACTCTTGCTGCATTGAATACAGCTTTGGTGAGACAACACCTCAGTACTGTGTATAATTTTGGTCTCCTTAACTAAGGAAGGATAAAAGGATATACTTGTTTTAGACTGGGTGCAACAAAGGTTCACAAGATTGATTCCAGCTTTGAGAGGGTTGTCCCAGTATATTCTCTGGTGATTAGAAGGATGAAAGTTGACCTCATTGAAACATATAAAGTCTTGGAGGGCTTGGCAAGGTAGATGTTGAGAGGTGATTTTCTCTGGCTGGAGAGTCTAGAACTAGGGGTTAAAGTCTCACAATAAGGGGTCAGAGATGACTGAGATGAGAAGAAATTTCTTCACTCAATAGGTTATAAATCTTTGGAATTCTCTACCCCAGAGGGCTACAGTCATTGAGTATATTCAAGATTGAGATTGATAGATTTTTCAGCACTAAGGGATGTGAGGATAGGGCAGGAAAGTGGAGTTGATGTAGAAATTCAGCCATGATCTTACTGAATGACAGAGCAGACTTAAGAGATTGTATGGCCTACTCCTGCTTCTTATAGAGAGTTACAGCACTGAAACAGGCCCTTCGGCCCACTGAGTCTGTGCTGACCATCAACCACCCATTCATACTAATTCTACATTAATCCCATATTCCCTACCACATCCCCATCTTCCCTTAATTCTCCTACCTACACTAGGGGCAATTTACAATGGTTAATTTACTTATCAACCGGCAAGGCTTTGGCTGTGGGAAGAAACCAGAGCACCTGGCAGAAACCCACACAGTCACAGGGAGAACTTGCAAAATCCACACAGGCACTACCCAGAACCGAACCTGGGTTGCTGGAGCTGTGAGGCTGCGGTGCTAACCGCTGTGCCACTGTGCCGCCCCATGTTATGTTATGTTCAAAAATAATAGATCAAGGAAATACAATTTCATTTGTGAAGCAACTGAACCTAACCCCCAATCCATTCAACCATTCATCTTCCATCTATCAGCGAATACAAGTTATAATTATTGACTCTGCAGTTGTAGTTTGCTTCACACCTGGAATAAAGAACGACCAGACCAGCTGATGAACACCGGCATCATTCGGCATGTACCAGTGATCTGACTTGCTGAAAAGCGAAACTCTCTCTGAAACACATTGAGCCACAGATTTGGAAAGTCAACTGTTCTGATTCAAAACTTTAAAATGATCAATGGCTTCCTGAGGCCACTGCATTCTTTGATGATAATATTTGTTCAAATGCCAGAAACCCATTTGTGGTCACTGTGGCCAAAGGGGTTTGGGGGCATTTGCAAGCAAAAAGGAGTTGAAGGAATTCTAGAGGCTTTTAGCTCCATTTTCAGGTATAATTATAAGCTGATAGTCGCTTCTCTTTAAAGCCTTTGCTCTTCCAATTTCTGAAGATGAAAATAAAGAGGTGCTGCCATGGAAACGACGGAATTATGCCAATCCAAAGTGCACCACTAAAGGCCAAGTTCAGAACTGCTCTGAATTTTGAATGTACGACCTTTCACATTTATTTTTCATGATACAGAAAGGCAGAAGGCCAGCCGATTGCAGTTAAAGGTGTCACTGATGCAATATAAGGTTACTAAACTCTCCTTTCCAATGTTCCAATGCAGCATTTTCAATCTGGCTGTGTTGTTGCAACTTGCCCAATTTTACTTTTGTAATTGTAGGATTTTCTAACAAACCACCTCTGGGAGAATGGATAAGGGTAATATACTCGTCAGTACAAAATGCCCAGAAAATAAACAACTAACAGCGCCTCTGAAAAGCTCTCACTCTTGCTCCAAACATATAATATTCCTATCTGAAGTACCGAGCATTCTCTATCCCCATCAATGTTGCCACCCCGTACTGAAGGTGGTTTGTGGTCCAACTTAAATGCTGATACAAGTCAATTGCATGAAATGAAGCCAATTCTTCGATTGTGTTCAAAACATTTTTATTTTGTACGTAGGTCTAAGTTTTGTCCCTGCAGCTATAGTTTGCCTCACAGTTGGAACAAAGAGTTATCAGACTAACATCATTCAATAGTGTCTGGGTGGGCAGGAGATCTATTCCAAATTCTAAGGTATGTTGTTTCGTTCAGTATTTTATTTTGTAATTTGTACCTTTTATGATTCTAGAGGGTAGAAACATGGGCTTAAAGTAGATGGCCCCAGTTGAAGAGCTGGCACTGACACAAATGCAAAAGGCCTGATGTCTTTTTTCTGTGCTGACTCTATGGGAATACTATTAATCGAATCTACTTGATGGGAAACGCAGATCCAGATCAAGTACTCATTCTACACTCTGTCCAACTGCCCAATTTTACTTCCCAATGAAATCAATATAAAGTAAAAAGAATGCGAAAAAGGAAAGACTCGCATTTATATAATGCCTTTCATATTCTGCGGATGTCCCAAAGTATCAAATATAGGAAACAGAGCAGCTAATTTGCACACAGAAAGGTTCCACAAACAGCAATATGATAATGCTTAGAAAATCTATTCCAGTGGTGTTGGTTGAGAAAAGAAAGACTTCCATTTATAACAACAACTTACATTTATATAGCGCCTTTAATGTAATAAAACATCCCAAGGTGTTTCTCAGGAGCATTATAAAACAAGACACTGAGCCACAAAAGAAGACTTAGGTCCGACAACCAAAAGCTTGGTCAAAGAGGTAGGTTTTAAGGAAAGTCTTAAAGGAGGAAAGCAAGGTGGAGAGGCAGAGAGGTGTAAGGAGGGTATTTCAGAGCTTGGGGCCTAGGCAATTGAAGGCGTGGCCACCAATGGTGAAGTGATTAAAATCAGCGATGCACAAGAGGCCAGAATTAGAGGAGCACAGATATCTTGGAGGATTGTGGAGCTGGAGGAGATTACAGAGAAAGGGAGGGGTGAGGCCATGGAGGGATTTGAAAACAAGGATGAGAATTTTAAAATCAAGATGTTGCTTGACCAGGAGCCAATGTAGGTCAACAAGCACAAGGACGATAGGTGAACAGGACTTGGTGCAAGCTAAGAAATGGGCAGTAGAGTTTTGGATAACCCCAAGTTTACAGAGAGTACAATGTGGGAGACCAGTCAGGTGTGCATTAGAATAATCAAGTATAGAGGTAAGGAAGGCATGAGTGAGGCTTTCAGCAGCAGATGAGCTGAGACAGGGGTGGAGTCAGGTGATGTTACAGAGGTGGAAATAGGCAGTCTTAGTGATAGCATGAATATGAGGTTGGAAGCTCATCTTGGGGTTAGATGTGATATCAAGGTTGCGAACAGACAGGCTTAATCTCAGAGTGTTGCCAGGGAAAGGGATACAGTCGTTAGCTAGGGAACGGAGTTTGGAGCGGAGACCGAAAACAATGGCTTCAGTCTTCCCAATATATAACTGGAGGAAATTCCTGCTCATCCAGTACTGGATGTTGGATAAGCAGTCTGATAATTTAGCAACGGTGGAGGAGTATAGAGAAGTGGTCATGAGGTAGAAGTAAGTGTTATCAGCATACATATTAAAATTAACACTGTGCTTTTAGACAAGGTCGCTAAGGGGCAGGATGTACATGAAAAATATAGCACCTTCCATGACCACAGGACCTCCTAAAGCACTTGACAGCCAATGAAGTACTTTTGAATTGTAGTAACACTGTTGTAATAAACGCTGTTGTAATATAGGAAACGTGGCAGCCAATTTGCACACAGCAAGTTCCCACAAAGAGCAATGTGCTACATTGGCCAAGACACTGGGAAGAACTCCCCTGCCCATCTTCAAAATTGTCCAATGGGATCTTTTATGTCCTCCTGAGAGGGCAGATGGGGCCTCTAACATCTCAGCCAAAAAACAACGCCTTCAACAATACTGCAATCGAATGTCAGATTTTGTGCTCAAATCTCGAGTGGGACATGAATTCACACAACTTTCTGATTTAGAGATGAACATGCAACCACTCAGCGTCAGCTCACACTAAATAGGTCAGAGTGTATAATGGATCACTGATCTGCTGAACAGGTTAGCTAAAAATTGCCCTGCATGATTCAAAGTATTTTGAAAGATAGCTCTTATGCTTTACATATGAACATACATACATATGAATTAGAAGCAGGAGTAGGCCACTCAGCCCCTCGAGCCTGTTCCGCCATTCAATAAGATCATGGCTGATCTGATTGTAACCTCAATTCCACATTCCCGCCTACCCCCAATAACCTTTCACCCCCTTGCTTATCAAGAATCTATCTACCTCTGCCTTAAAAATATTCAGACTCTGCTTCCACTGCCTTTTGAGGAAGAGAGTTCCAAAGATTGATGACCCTTTGAGAGAAAAAAAGTCTCCTCATCTCTGTCTTAAATGGGCGACCCCTTATTTTCAAACAGTGACCCCTAGTTCTAGATTCTTCCGCAAGAGGAAACATCCTTTCCACATCCACCCAGTCAAGACCCCTCAGAATCTTATATGTTTCAATCAAGTTGCCTCTTACTCTTCTAAACACCAGCAGATGTCAAACCTTTCCTCATAAGACAATTTGCCCATTCCAGGTATTAGTCTAGTAAACCTCTGAACTGCTTCCAATACATTCACATCCTTCCTTAAATAAGGAGACTAATACTGTACACTGTACTCCAGATGTGGTCTCACTAATGCCCTGTATAGCTGAAGCGTAACCTCCCTACTTTTGTATTCAATTCCCCTCGCAATAAATAACATTCTATTAGCTTTCCTAATTACTTGCTGTACCTATATAGCAACCTTTTGTGATTCATGTACGAGGACACCCAGATCCCTCTGCATTTCAGAGCTCTGCAATCTCTCACCATTTAGATAATATGATTTTTTTATTCTTCCTGTCAAAATGAGCAATTTCAGCTTTTCCCACATTATACTTCATTTGCCAGATCTTTGCTCACTCACTTAACCTATCTATATCCCTTTGTCGCCTCCTTATGTCCTCTTCATAACTTACTTTCCTATCTATCTTTGTGTCATCAGCAAATTTAGCAACCATACCCTTCGGTCCCTTCATCCAAGTCATTTATATAAATTTATATAAATTGTAAAAAGTTGAGGCCCCAGCACTGATCCCTGAGGCACACCACTCATTACATCTTGCCAACCAGAAAAATGACCCATTATGTCTACTCTCTGTTTCCTGTTAGCTAGTCAGTCTCTATCCATGCCAAAATTTTACCCCTACACTATGAGTTTTTATTTTCCGTAATAACCTTTGATGTGGCACCTTATCGAATGCCTTCTGGAAATCTAAGTACATCCACCAGTTCCTCTTTATCCACAGCACATGTTACTTCTTCAAAGAACTCCAATAAATTGGTTAAACATGATTTCCCTTTCACAAAACCATGTTGACTCTGCCTGATTACCTTGAATTTTCCTAAGTGCCCTGCTATCTTTAATAATAGCTTCTAACATTTTCCCTACGACAGATGTTAAGCTAACTGGCCTGTAGTTTCCTGCTTTCTGTCTTCCTTTCTTTTTAAATAAAGGAGTAACATTGGCTATTTTCCAATATTTGTTTAATAAAGACCCCAGTTAACATTTAGGCCCCAAACGATAGCAAATATGACTATTCCAGATATTGGGGGTATGAGTAGAAATTTTGTGACATTCCTTTTTACCATGTTTCAGGATTGTTTTGAGGGCCAATTCTCTGCAGAAGGGATTTGAAAATAAAAAATAAAGGCACACATCCATCTATATGGCACCTTAAACAACCTCAGGTTGTTCCAAAGTACTTTGCAGCCAATCAAGTACTTCTGACATGTAGTCACAATTGAGATGGAGAAAAAACTCCAGCCAATTTGCACACAGCAAGCCCCCACAAAAGACAAAATGTTTTAGTGATGTCAGTTGAGTAATAAATATTGGTTAAAATACCTGAGAGAACTCCCCTGCTCTTATTCAAAATAGTGCCGTGGTATCTTTTACTTCCTCCTGAGAGGGCAGATGGTTTAATGTCTCACCCAAAAGGCAACACCTCTGACAGTGCAGTCCTCCCTCACTTCAGCGTCAGTCTAGATTATGCGCTCAGGTCTTTGGGGCTTGAACTCACAACCTTCTAACCCCAAAGCAAAAGTGCTACCAACTAAGCCGTGCCTGGGAACCTGAAGCACTGAAACTGGGATTTTCTCTTTAATTTAAAGAAGAAAACTTTTCTCTGTCTGTTCCTTTTGATGGGGGTGGGCGGGATTAGTAAATGAAACAGAAATAAACAAAAATAGCCACTGGTGGTCTGGGACAGGACTAGTACAATGATGATATTAGGCGTGGACATGGTCGGCTGAGGTCCAATTGGCTGACATTATCAAATGCTATTCTCTTGACCTCACCATGAAGGGAGCAGGCGCCTTCTGGGCTCCACTGTTTTCAAAACAAGTGGATGAAATAAATAAAGACTGAACACATGGAACAGATCTCGAGGTAATTAATTTACATTCCAAGTATTTACCACAGTTTGCTGTTCCTTTAATCTCATTTCCAAACAGAATCCACAGTTAAGTCTCGTGACTAATACTGCTTTACAGCTGGGAAGATTGTGATTATTTTTCTCCATAAGATTAACTTTCATCAAATCAAATTTCAAATGAGATTTTTTCCAGCCTGGTTTCCGGTCATGATACAGTATATTAAACATTGCACAGAATATCAACTCGGCTAATGACATGTTGTGCTTATAAAACAGCAGGAACCCATCTTACTACTGAGAGCTTCATGAACCAGAAAACCTAATTCTCTGAAAGCCTTAAAGAGGCACTGTTTTGTTAAATGTGTTTGCAAACCTGATAAATTGGATGGCAAGGAAGGGGAGAGTTCTAGGGTTGCCAACTCTAAAGGTTAATATGGGCACTGCTGCAAGCAACCCAGGAGAAAACCCTCAAGGGCAATTGTTAAAAATGGTGTGTTCTTTTTAGTTTCTTTGAACACTTTCATTTACTAGTTATAAAAAATATTGGAGATGGGAGAGGAACAAAATGCTGTTTGTTTAGGTGGGAGTCACGTGAAGAAAACTTCAGGAATATGTCCAATCAGAGTTGGCAATGCTGGGGCACACTACTGCATGAGTTCACCCATCGTTAATCACATTCCTCTCTAAAATGTTATCCTCATCCCCTCTCCTCAATCTCCACCCCTATTATTCAGATGTCACTGACTCATACTTGGAGATAGTTCTATTGCTGTCAGCTGCCTTCCAGTATCTTGCACCAGCTGCCATAAGTCATTATTTTTCTTCACATTGTTGGGATGTGGGTGTCACTGGCAAAGTTGGCGTTTATTGCCCATCCATATTTGTCCTTGAGAAAGTGGTGGTGGGCCCACTTCTTGAAATATTGTAGTCCATGCGGTGAAGATGTTGTTAGATGTTGGGGGTGGGGGTTGATGGTGTGTTCCAGGATTTTGACCTAGTGACAATAAAGAGTGAGCAAGTCTAGACAGTGAGGGACAGATGTTTCCCCTTTTGTCGCAACAGTGGGGTGGATCTTTGGTGGGGCAGGACTTCTGCCTGCGTCCTTATCCTCAGCCTATTTCCTGGGGTCAATTTAACTTAAATCATAAGTACAAGTGCGGGGCTCATTAATGGTACCAATACCACAAACATCTCAGCTGGGTGTGGAAAACAAACTGCTATAGCACTGCTGAATGAAGATAAACAAAATCTATTTTAAGTTTTCGATCTGCTGCTTTGGCCAGGGCAAGTCCTCCCAGAGTCATCAACTGACTCAGTCAAAGTCACCCTTTAAATTACTTCCCCTTCTCCTCCTTAGCAATGTTGGAATTGGGAATGTAACAGTGTTCCAGATGCTCGGCATCACTAGAGTGTCAACATGCCCCAGTGCAGCACAAGCAATAAAAGGCAGTAAAATCTAGCCCTGAGTGCCTGGAGGCTATCAGAGCATGGAGGGGTATCACAGTTAGCAACAATGTTCAGAACAGCGCACCGCCATGCCAGAAAGTGGATTTACTAACTGAGCCATCTGGGCAGCAACAAGGATAATTTGAGAGAGTCATCACAGATAGGGGGGCTTTGAGTTTAAGAACGAGGTAGCAGTGCGTGGGTTCATACTCCATTTAGTAAATTCATATACAACATATGGACAGTATTTTCAGGGCAGTGTTCACTTATTCATGTTTATGGATAAAAATCAGCACCACTTCTGGTTACTTCTCTCAGTGCTGCTTCCTATTTTTCCCTGAGCACCACTCACTTCTCCTCCCCTCAGCACTCCTTCCTGACCCTCCCCTTAGTGCTGCTCCTGGCTACTCCTGTCACTGTCATTCCTGGTTACTCCATTCAGTGTTGCTCCCTGCTATTCCTCTCAGCACCGCTCCTAGCTACTCTTCTCACATCACTCCTGGTAAACTCTTTCAGTGCTCCCTTTGGTTACTTTCCTCACTACCACTCACAGCTCTCATCTCCTGTTGCTGTTGCAGCACCAATGCATATTGTAGGTGGGAATTCTCAGGAGTTCCGGAATTCCTGCCCAGAGGATACGGCAGCAACATTAAACTCCCATGAGAAGCATCAAGAGTTAGGAAACAGGCACAGGCCTCGGGTGTTGGGAAGGGTGGTTAGAGGAGGAGAGCGCCTAAATGAACTGTGTGGAAAGGGAGGAGAGGACTGAGAGGTGATCTTATAAAGATACAGTTAAGGCAATGGGAAAGATGAAGTAGAGCACTGTTTTATATTTAAATTGCTAGATTGGACAAGAGAACACAGGTTCAAACTAGTAACACCAATATAGAACTGATAACCATCTTCACACCGAGAGCAATCAACACTTTCAGTAGACTACTGGAGAGAATAGTGGATGTGAAAGACTTGAATCATTTTTTTAAAAAAGCGTATTGATACAACTATGTGGGTCTGGAGGGTCTTTCTGAATGGATGAGCTAAGATGGGCCAAATGGCATTCTTCAGTTGTAAGAATCCTGTATCCTATGGACTGGAAGCTGGGGATAGGAGGTGAAGACTAGGCCTTTTGGTTAGCTTGACAACCTTACATACAATGTTAAAACAATTTAACAGATTTTACAAAGAGTACCAGTACAAATCCACCTGAACCTGCTATTTCCCCTAAAGAAATGAAGAACATTTCCACTAAATCTGTGTTAGGTAAACCTGCACTATAAGGTGTCATAGCTCTTTGGCCCACTGCACTTTAAGTGTAACTATCCATCATAGGCCTATGCTCTGGGCTGTTTTTGAGCTATCAGCTTCTTTTGAGGCTGTTAGCTTTAAAGCACTTTCTAGGTTGGTAGGTGTGCAGGTTCCTGATCTCAGTCATTGCAACAGGGACCCACTTCAGGCTGCTCTCATATACCCCCTTACGGTAACTCAAGCAAAGCCTAAAGTTGCTCCAAAAAGAACAAATAGCTAGTGACTTAGTGAGTGATTTGTGTGCCAGCATTATGGCTGTTTATTCTCAGTCCATGATCTTCTGGAACTGTTTCCCAAATCCATTGCCTTGGTCCTTCTCTCCCTCCCTTCAAAAGCCATTTAAAAACCTCCCTTTTGGAGGTAGCCTTTATTGCCCCCTCCCCTCTTAATCTGCCCCATCTCCTGCTCAGGGAACTCCTCCCCCATTATAAAACACTCTCAGAGGCTTTTTGATTTAGCTGGTGGTGATGTTGATTCAAGCTGTTTTATTGACTTGCATGATTCAGTGAGGCTAGATACCAGGGGAGGCAGTGGTGTAGTGGTACTGTCACTGGACTAATGACCCAGGATATTGCTCTGTAAACATGGGTTCAAATCTCAACACGGCAGAAGGTGGAGCTTGAATTCAATTAATAAATCTGGAATTTAAAGCTAGTCTAATGATGGCCATTGTTGTAAAAACCCATCTGGTTCACAAATGTCTTTTAGGGAAGGAAATCTGCTGCCCTTACCTGGTCAGGCCTACATGTGACTCCAGACCCACAATAATGTGGTTGACTATCACATGGCCTGGCAAACCACTCAGTTGTATCTAACTGCTAGGAAGCCAATGAAACCAAATGCACCATCTGGCATCAACCTCGGCACTGGAAACGACAACAGCAAACCCAGCCCTGTCATCCTTACTAACATCTGGGGGCTTGTGCCAAAGTTCGGAGAGCTGTCCCACGGACCAGTCAAGCAACAGCCTGACATAGTCCCACTCACAGAATTATACCTTACAGACAACGTCCCAGACACTGTCATCACCATCCCAGGGTATGTCCTGTCCCACCAACAGAGGTGGTGGCACAGTTGTGTCGAGTCGGGAGTTAGTTGGCCTTGGAGTCCTCAACATCGATTCCGGACCCCATGACGTCTCATGGCATCAGGTCAAACATGGGCAAGAAAACCTCCTGCTGGTTACCACCTACGCCCTCCCTCAGCTGATGAGTCAGTACTCCTCCATGTTGAACACCACTAGGAGGAAGCACTGAGGGTGCAAACTGCACTCTGGGTGCGACACTTCAATGTCCAAGAGTGGCTCGGTAGTACCACTACTGGCCGAGCCCTAAAGGACATAGCTGTTAGACTGGGTGTGCGGCAGGTGGCGAGGGAACCAACAAGAGGGAAAAACATACTTGACCTCGTCCTCACCAATCTGCCTCCCGAGATGCATCTGTCCATGACAGTATTGGTAGGAGTGACTACCACACAGTCCTTGTGGAGACTAAGTCCTGCTTTCACATTGAGGATACCCTCCTTCATGTTGTGTGGCACAACCACCATGCTAAATGGGATAGATTCCCAACAGATCTAGCAATGCAAAACTGGGCATCCATGAGGTGCTGTGGGCCATCAGCAGTAGTAGAACTGTACTCAACCACAATCTGTAACCTCATGGCCTGGGATATCCCCCAATCTACCATTACTATCAAGCTGGGGGACCAACCCTGGTTCAATGAAGAGTGCAGGAGGGCATGCCAGGAGCAGCACCAGGCATACCTCAAAATGAGGTGTCAACCTGGTGAAGCTACAACAAACTGTGTGCCAAACTGCAGAAGCAGCATGCGATAGACAGAGTTAAGCAATCCTATAACCAACAGATCAGATCTAAGCTCTGCAGTCCTGCCACATCCAGCCATGAATGGTGGTGGACAATTAAACAACTAACTGGAGGAGGTGGCACAACAAATATCCCCATCCTCAATGATGGGGGAGCCCAGCATATCAGTGTGAAAAATAAGGCTGGAGCATTTGCAACAATCTTCAGCCAGAAGTGCCGAGTTGATGATCTATTTCGGCCTCCTCCTGAAGTCCCCAGCATCACAGATGCCAGTCTTCAGCCAATTCGATTCATTCCGCATGATATCAAGAAACAACTGAAGGCACTGGATACTGCAAAGGCTATAGGCCCTGACAATATTCCAGCAATAGTACTGAAGACTGTGCTCCAGAACTTGCCGTGCCCCGAGCCAAGTTGTTCCAGTACAGCTACAGCACTGGCATCTACCCGACAATGTGGAAAATTGCCCAGGTATGTCCTGTCCACAAAAAGCAGGACAAGTCCAACCCGGTCAATTACCACCCCATCAGTCTACTCTCAATCATCAGTAAAGTGATGGATGGTGTCATCTGCAGTTCCATCAAGCGGCACCTGCTAAGCAATAACCTGCTCAGTGATGCTCAGTTTGGGTTCCGCCAGGGCCACTCAGCACCTGACCTCATTACAGCCTTAGTTCAAACATAGACAAAAGAGCTGAAGTCAAGAGGCGAGATGGGAGTGACTGCCCTTGACATCAAGGCAGCATTTAACTGAGTATGGCATCATGGAGCCCTAGCAAAACTAAAGTCAATGGGAATCAGGGGGAAATCTCACCGCTGGTTGGAGTCATACATAGCGCAAAGGAAGATGGTTGTGGTTGTTGGAGGTAAATCATCTCAGCTCCAGGACATCACTGCAAGAGTTCCTCAGGGTAGTGTCCTAGGCCCAACCATCTTCAGCTGCTTCATCAATGACCTTCCTTCAATCATAAGGTCAGAAGTGGGGATGTTCGCTGATGATTGCACAATGTTCAGCACCATTCACGACTTCTCAGATACTGAAGCAGTCTGTGTAGAAATGCAGCAAGACCTGGACAATATCCAGGCTTGGGCTGAGAAGTGGCAAGTAACATTCACACCACACAAGTGCCAGGCAATGACCATCTCCAACAAGAGAGAATCTAACCATCTCCCCTTGACATTCAATGGCATTACCATCGCTGAATCCCCCAATATCAACATCCTAGGGGCTACCATTGACCAGAAATGAACTGGAGTAGCCATATAAATACCGTGGCTACAAGAGCAGGAATCTGACTAGGAATCCTGTGGCGAGTGAATCACCTCCTGACTCCCCAAAGCCTGTCCACCATCTACAAGGCACAAGTCAGGAGTTTGATGGAATACTCTCCACTTGTCTGGATGGGTGCAGCTCCAACAACACTCAAGAAGCTCGACACCATCCAGGATAAAGCAGCCCGCTTGATTGGCACCCCATCTACAAATATTCACTCCCTCCACGCACAGTGGCAGCAGTGTGTACCATCTACAAGATGCACTGCAGCAATGCACCAAGGCTCCTTAGACAGCACCTTCCAAACCTGTGACCTCTACCAACTAGAAGGACAAGGGCAGCTGATGCATAGGAACACCTGCACGTTCCCCTCCAAGTCACATACCATCCTGACTTGGAACTATATCGCCATTCCTTCACTGTCACTTCGTCAAAATCCTGGAACTCCATGCCTAAATGCACTATGGGTATACCTACTTCACATGGACTAAATTGGTTCAAGAAGGCAGCTCACCACCACCTTCTCAAGCGCAATTACAGATGGGCAATAAATGCTGGCCTAACCAGCGACGCCCACATCCCATGAGTGAATATAAAAAAAACAGCAGGCCTTAGTTATTATGGCAAACTTTACTCTAGGGCAGCTGCCAGCTACACGTAACATCTATGCACATGGTGGGATATACTAATGTCTCATTAAACCCAATGTAAAAACAGCTTTAAACCTACAGGGTAGCAGTTTATCCCTTTACAACAATGATATATTATGACTGTAAACCTTCTTACCTTCAATCACCTCTACGTCATGCTCTGTAAGTCTTCCCACCCCCAACTTCAAAAGCCTTGTTAAAGCATACCTCTTCAACCACATCTTGGGCCATTTGCCTTAATCGTTCCTCTCACTCCTGTTTGGGTTCAACCCATCTATGAAGCACATGCTGAAGATGCTATAGAAATATCAGTAATAGTAGCAGCAGTTGTTTAAGTGTCAGCTGTGGCTCAGTTGGTAGCACTCTCACCTTTGAGTCCCACTCAAAAACTTGAGCACAAAAATCAAGGCTGCCACTCCAATGCAGTACTGAGGGAGTGCAGTACTGACAGAGGTGCAGTCTTTTGGATGAGATGTTAAACTGGGGCTCTGTAAAAATAATCAAATAGCACGATTTTGAAGAAGAGATGGGGAGTAAGTCCTGGCCAATATTTACTCCTAAATCAACAACACAAAAACACAGATTCTCATCGCATTGCTCTTTGTGGGAGCTTATTATGTGCAAATTGGCTGTCGCATTTCCAACATTACAACATGGAATATACTTCAAAAGTACTTCATTGGCTCGAAAGTTCTTTGGAACATCCTATTGTCATGAAAGGTGCTATATAAATGCAAGTCGTTCTGTCAGTAGTAGCAGTACTAGTAGTAGTAGTTGTTATTTACTAAGTGCTTCCGATGCAAAATATTATTGAAGGGTATTTGCATGGAAGTGGCCAATATATCAAATAGTGAAATAAATGGCCAAATTGCAGGTGTGTTTGCTCCAAAAATTGGCATGAATGTATTCCTGGTCAGGACGGTGCGGGTTTTGACCTGGGCACAGGTTAGTTGGCCTTTCTTTCTGAAGGATGGTGTGTTGTGAAGGGATTTACGCACTTATGCTAAAAAATTTAGCTCTGAGCCAACCTAGTTTTGGGAGAAATTCAAGGCCAAAATGGTTACATAACGAGGTATTACTGAATTCCCCTGCTTCTTTCTTCCTCATACTCATTTAAAAGTGAGGGTCTGAGCACTGTTCATTGTTCTGACAGTTCTAGTGTGACCCCAGGAGCCAACAAAATCCCAATTAAGCTTCATCAATCTCAATACTAATCTGTGTCCAAGAGCTTCTCCTCAATGGATGGTGCAACTGGGACAAGTAAGGCGTACACACTGAGCACCTGGTTGGTGTGACTTGATGTAGCTGTGCTGTTTAAATGCTTCTGCACTGCCCTGTTACACCATTCCTGCAGTAAATAGTATTAAAAGAGGATGTTGAAGAATTCATTTGATCAATTAATCAAATGTTTTGTGATCATTGAAAGCCCGGTTTTAGCCTTCTTTCCAATTACAAATGGATTGGTTTCTATAATGATTAGCTTTAGGAACTACAAATCAGACTGTCTCAACAACACAGTGGCGCAGTGGTTAGCACCGCAGCCTCACAGCCCCAGCGACCCAGGTTCAGTTCTGGGTGCTGCCTGTGTGGACTTTGCAAGTTCTCCCTGTGTCTGCGTGGGTTTCTGCTGGGTGCTCCGGTTTCCTCCCACAGCCAAAGACTTGCAGGTTGATAGGTAAATTGGCCATAGTAAATTGCCCCTAGGGTAGGTAGGTGGTAGGAGAATGGTGGGAATGTGGTAGAGCATATGGGGTTAATGTAGGATTAGTATAAATGGGTGGTTGTTGGTTGGCACAGACTTGGTGGGCTGAAGGGCCTGTTTCAGTGCTGTATCTCTAAATAATAATAATAAAAAATAAACAGCAACCTGGAGGAATTCTACACTGCAGGTTAAAAACAAAAATACCTCCAAGTAGAAATTTGGCCATTAGACTTTCTTCAAGTAAAACCTGTGGAAATAAAATGTTCCCCTTCCGCAAGGTCCCAACTGTACCAAAAATATAAATCTTAGAAGAAAGAAACAATAACAGGAAAAGCTTTCCCAACGGCTCTCTGGGAGAGAGACAGTTGCTTTAATGTATTAGTGGGTCTGATAGTCTTTCCATGCCTCTTTAACTGATTCACTGCAGTAAAGATTTTGACAAACAGCTCCGTGCTCCATAATGAGAACTATATGGCTTTGTTTGTGCTGAAGTAGCTTTACTACAAAAGCTGTGTCACAAATCTCTTTCAAGAAGCACTCCCATCTCATTAAAGTGTATTTTAAGACATTTTATCCAGTCAATACAAAGATAAATGTCCTTCTCACGTTAATAATTATAAGTCCACTTTACCCACAGGACAACACTAACTGCACTTTAGTGTAACTCATTCTATGTGAATTGATTAAGGATGTTTTTGAGATTTATTATAAGGTGCTGTGCAAATGTAAGTCTTCTTTTTCCTTATATGAGTTAAAATGTAAATAATCCCCAAAAATATTATAAAACTTCACATTTTAGTGCAGCTCCTATAACTCCTTCCCCACTCAATTTTTTCAACAAGCTAGCAAGGTCCCAGGTTTGCTCTCTGTTCCAAACTGACGATATCCGCTGCCTAGACTCACCCAGGAAGAAAATGGCCTTTTGGGTGACGTATCAGAGGATACCATTCAGCCACCGAAGTGAGGAGTCACTGCCTTCAGGAGATAAGGAGAAAAAAATGGAAAGTGGGGGCGGGGGAACAGACATTGGCTTTTTAGTTCTAGGGGACTGGATTCAAAACCAGTTCAGACTGACGGAATGATTGCCTGCTCTGGTTGGAAGGGGCCTATGTGAATGAGGTTGGGCAATCTCAGTCTAGTTCCTCACCTATATCATAAAACGGTGTCAAATTTGTCACTAATCAGCAATCTCACTCAGAGATGCCTTAGGATAGTTGGCATGGAAAATGTAAAAAAAAAAGGGGGCTGCTTTGCTGAGCTTGGTACTAAGGCAGGTCGTTGGCACAGAATTAAGGGCGCTGGTTTTGCTGCACCTGATCTGGGATTGCTTCACACTCATTGACTAAAGGATTTGATAGGATAGATAGAAACTATTTCCTCTGGTGGGGGGAAATTCAGAATGAGGTGGGGGAGTGGGGTTACAACCTTAAAATTAGAGCTAGAATGTTCAAGGGTAATGTCAGAAAGCATTTCTTCACAGAATGCATCGTGGAAATCTGGACCTCTGACTGCAAAAGCTGTTGAGACAATGCCAACTGAAAATGTCAAAACTGAGTTTGATAGCTTTTTGTTAGGCAAGGGTATTAAGGGTTAAGGAACAAGGTGGGTAGATGACGTTAAGATATAGTTCAGTCATGGTATAATTAAATAGTAGAACAGACTCAAGGGGCTGAATGACCGGTACCTATGTTGCTACAACTGTCTAAAATGAGAAGAGAGTTTGAATGCATTACTCTAACAGCCTCCAGTGTGGTGACTGCTCCATCTTGTCTCAGTGGTGTGATGTTACCAGGGTTTGGGAGTGATTGTTCTCTTTTCTTGACCCACTTTACCTCACACAACTTTACTGTCCGATCCTGTCATTACTGAGAATATTCCCAGCGGCAGCCATCTGCTTCTCACATGTCCAGACAGAAGATTTCTCTCTCCGAATGAGTGCACCTGCAGACAGTCTACGTAAAGCCAGACCTTTCTGTTCCCTCTTTGAGTGCCATCATCAAATACATATTTGATTTAAGTAAAAACTGCTGTGCTGAGTATCGCCTGTCTATAATTATTAACAAAATACCACTCAGTTACTTTGCGGAGCTCTTTTTTGACAGTCTGGAATTTCAACTATTCCAGCAAACACAATGGGAATTCTGGTGCTGAGTAACTGAGATAAGTAAATATGGTTATCACTAAGGGCTTTTACGTTCAGAGGGCACAGCCAACATCAAGCGCACACTGTCATCTCGTCAGTTGCTCATCCTCACCCCTCCCCAAGCTTTTCCCCACACAAGTGGTGGATTGAGGGAATAAAACCACATGTTATGTTGCCTGCTGGTTCACCATCGCAATGTTTTTATCTATTCTCTGCAAAAATATTTTAATTTACACTCATAGCCAAGACTAGCTCTTAGTACAATAATCTGAATTCTTTCTTACATACACATATGTATTAAACGGTATATTCTGCTAGATCGTTTTATTTATAGGTAAATTGTAAACAACCAATCTGAAGAGAACCAATGGCATTGCAGGCCCATGAAAAGTTGAGGGCATTCTTCCTTCCAGTATGGTAGGACCCATGGCCTATCACAGCAAGTCTCTAGACGCAGTCTGGCATGACACAAGCCTGCCTCCAGGGTGAAAATGACCCCTAGGCCAGAAGGTCATCTGTGGTCAGAGGGCCAACTCCAAGGCAGGCAGAAGTCCCAAGCCACCGGAGATGCCTCAGCCCCCCACCCCTTTTCTTGGGATATGATCGTGTAGTGGTTATGTTACTGGACTAATAATATAGAGGCCTGGACTAATGATCTGGAGACATGAGTTTAAATCCTATCATGACAGATCAGGAATTTAGATTCAATAAGTTAAATAAAATCTAGAATCAGTAATGGTGATGTTGAAACTACTGTATCGTCATAAAAAAAAACCCATCTGGTTCACTGCTGTCCTTTAGGGAATGACATCTGCCATCCTTACCCAATCTGGCCTATATGTGAGTCCAGACCCACTGCAAGTGGTTGACTCTTAATTGCCCTCTGAAATGGCCGAGCAACCCATTCAGTTGTATTCAAGAAGGTGACTCCTCACCACCACCTTCTCAAGGGCAATAAATGCTCACCTGCCCAGCTGCGCCCACATCCCATGAATCAACAAAGAAAAACACAACTGGAAAGCCTAGGCCTTTATGTTCAGGCTACTATCACCAAGATGAACTTATATAAAATGGCCTCGTGGAAACAGAAATGGGCAGCCAAATGTGGATATAAAACTAGAATGCGTTTAGGTCAGACATCCACATTGAATAATTGGACATGGGCTAGTCATGTAGATTGCCTATCCATAGACTAACTTTGCAAAGGAAATTTCATAAAGTCATCACAGGCACATTGCAAGCTGATACTTTTCAAATAAGGAATTATTGTAAAAATTAAAAAAGACATGGGGGTTGTCCCAATTTCCCATTGTACCTTCAGCAGCAGACCTCTGGGGAATTAGCCTAAGTGGTTGAAAACCAGACTTGGGGACAACCTCATGGGATGTCAGGGACATTCACTTTTTCTCTAAAATAAGCAAAGGCAGAAACCTTTCCACAAGCAAGTACATACAACTAGGAGGAAGAGGCCAAGACAAAACAAAAACAGAAATTAAAAAGGGATCAGAAAGTGACAAGAGAGCCACACATGATTTGTGTCCCAGCTGCCTTGGCTTGCCTCCCAGAAATTACTTCAACATCAGGATTAATAGAGCAAGCTGCCTTTCAGCTCTGCCTTCGGCAGAGTGCCACCTTTTGCCAGATCCAAATACAGGAGCAGGACAGAACAGAGGCTGGATTGGGCGAGGCAGAGCAGGGTAGACTGTGGCTGAGCTTCATAGCTTGAGTTCTGAGGCTTGCTTTGCTGACGATAAAAAAAGATTGAAAACTTTAATGAATTCAATAATTAATGCCTCATGAGACAACAAAAAAGTGGAGCAAATGGATTTTTATTGACTGTGATTGCTCAGCTTGTTAAGCCAGTGAGAAACTTAGCCGTACAAAGTTCAATCTAGTTAACAGATTTCAGCCAGAGTGATTGCAAGGGCAATTGTCTGGAGTACAATTACCCTCTGTACCCTTGCCCTAGTCCAAGGGGAAGATATTCCAGATCGGTTAAAAAAAACCTTGCATTTACATGGCATCTTTCATGACCCTAGGAAGTCCCAAGCTATTTTACAGCCAATGAGGTACTTTAGAAATGTAGGGCTGGATTTTGTGGGGCTAGCGGTGGCCCTGATGATGGGCCAGAAAACCGGGGCAACCCCACCTAGGCTGTCTGGGGGAGCATCAGCCATTTTTTCGGCTCATCGTGCAGCTGACCCTTTAAGGGATGAGAGCCTGCCTCCAAGAGCTGCCGGCCAATTGGAGAGCCAGCAGTGCCACTGGGAATAGTGGCCACTGCTGAAACTGCAGCCAACTGAGAGAGGCAGTGTTGGATGCCAGCCTCAGAGCAAGGTAAGTGGGGTCGGGGGTCACGGGGCCAGTCAGGCAGGCAGAGGCTGTTGTGGTGTACATTTAAGGTGTGGTTATATTTATGATGTACAACAGTGTAAGGGAAATGATGAAATGTACCATGTGACTTCTACTCTGTGTGTGGATCTGTAGAAAGTAGTCCTCCAGACCAGACCTTTGTAAAATTACTCGTAGCTGTACATGTGCAGCATCTTCTTTCTTTGGCCTCTTTATCTCGAGAGACAATGGGTAAGCGCCTGGAGGTGGTCAGTGGTGTGTGGAGCAGCGCCTGGAGTGGCTATAAAGGCCAATTCCAGAGTGACAGGCTCTTCCACAGGTGCTGCAGAAAAATTTGTTTGTCGGGGCTGTTACACAGTTGGCTCTTCCCTTGCGCTTTTGTCTTTTTTCCTGCCAACTGCTAAGTCTCTTCGACTCGCCACACTTTAGCCCCGCCTTTATGGCTGCCCGCCAGCTCTGGCGAACGCTGGCAACTGACTCCCACGACTTGTGATCAATGTCACAGGACATCATGTCGTGTTTGCAGCCGTCTTTAAAGCGGACATGGACGGCCGGTGGGTCTGATACCAGTGGCGAGCTCGCTGTACAATGTGTCTTTGGGGATCCTGCCAACTTCCATGCGGCTCACATGGCCAAGCCATCTCAAGCGCCGCTGACTCAGTAGTGTGTATAAGCTGGGGATGTTGGCCGCCTTGAGGACTTCTGTGTTGGAGATACGGTCCTGCCACCTGATGCCAAGTATTCTCCGGAGGCAGCGAAGATGGAATGAATTGAGACGTCGCTCTTGGCTGACATACGTTGTCCAGGCCTCGCTGCCGTAGAGCAAGGTACTGAGGACACAGGCTTGATACACTCGGACTTTTGTGTTCCGTGTCAGTGCGCCACTTTCCCACACTCTCTTGGCCAGTCTGGACATAGCAGTGGAAGCCTTTCCCATGCGCTTGTTGATTTCTGCATCTAGAGACAGGTTACTGGTGATAGTTGAGCCTAGGTAGGTGAACTCTTGAACCACTTCCAGAGCGTGGTCGCCAATATTGATGGAAGGAGCATTTCTGACGTCCTGCCCCATGATGTTCGTTTTCTTGAGGCTGATGGTTAGGTCAAATTCATTGCAGACAGCCGCAAACCTGTCGATGAGAGTCTGCAGGCACTCTTCAGTGTGAGATGTTAAAGCAGCATTGTCAGCAAAGAGGAGTTCCCTGATGAGGACTTTCAGTACTTTGGACTTCGCTCTAAGACGGGCAAGGTTGAACAACCTGCCCCCTGATCTTGTGTGGAGGAAAATTCCTTCTTCAGAAGACTTGAACGCATGTGAAAGCAGCAGGGAGAAGAAAATCCCAAAAAGTGTGGGTGCGAGAACACAGCCCTGTTTCACACCACTCAGGATAGGAAAGGGGTCTGATGAGGTGCTGCCATGTTGAATTGTGCCTTTCATATTGTCATGGAACGAGGTGATGATACTTAGTAGCTTTGGTGGACATTCAATCTTTTCTAATAGTCTGAAGGGACCACGTCTGCTGACAAGGTCAAAGACTTTGGTGAGATCAATGAAAGCAATGTAGAGGGGCATCTGTTGTTTGCGGCATTTCTCCTGTATCTGACGAAGGGAGAACAGCATGTCAACGGTCGATCTCTCTGCACGAAAGCCACACTGTGCCTCAGGGTAGACGCGCTCGGCCAGCATCTGGAGCCTGTTTAGAGCGACTCGAGCAAAGACTTTCCCCACTATGCTGAGCAGGGAGATTCCACGGTAGTTGTTGCAGTCACCTCGGTCACCTTTGTTTTTATCGAGGGTGATATTGGCATCGCGCATGGCCTGAGGTACTGCTCCCTCGTCCCAGCACAGGCATAGCAGTTCATGTAGTGCTGAGAGTATAGCAGGCTTGGCACTCTTGATTATTTCAGGGGTAATGCTGTCCTTCCCAGGGGCTTTTCTGCTGGCTAGAGAATCAATGGCCTCACTGAGTTCCGATTTTGTTGGCTATATGTCCAGCTCATCCATGACTGGTAGAGGCTGGGCTGCATTGAGGGCAGTCTCAGTGACAACATTCTCCCTGGAGTACAGTTCTAGGTAGTGCTCAACCCAGTGGTCCATTTGTTTGCGTTGGTCAGTGATTATGTCCCCTGATTTAGATTTGAGGGGGGCAATCTTCTTGATGGTTGGCCCAAAAGCTCTCTTAATGCCATCATTCATTCCTCTGATGTTTCCGGTGTCTGAGGCCAGCTGAATATGACTGCATAGGTGTTGCCAGTAGTCATTTGCGCAGCGCCTGGTTGTTCTTTGTGCAGTGCTTCTGGCTGCTTTAAGTGCTACGGATGTTAACTTGCTGGGGGCTTTCTTGTTGTTCAACAGTGCAATGTGCTGAGCGGCTATGACGGGTTCCAGCTCTTCATTATGAGATTGAAACCAGTCTGCATTTCTCTTCGCACGTTTGCCGTAGGTGGTCAAAGCTGACTCATAGATGTGTAGCATAGTCATCAATAAAGACCCCACGTTATGTGTTAGCCAACCCTTATGCGTAGTTGGTATTTGTGCATAGTCAACACTGACACAAGGAGAAGAAAACACACTGTGGTGGCAAAGGTGGTAATTTTTCAATTTTAAACTCCATCATCTCCAACATGGTGCCAGTTCACGGACATCGGAAGATCCTCGAAAAGTCAGAGGAATTTGACTTTTGACTGAATCGTTTGCAATACCACAGCAGCCTGTGTAGGCAGCTCTGCCTTCATGTAGGGTAATGTTGTTTGCACTTCAGTTGTGAAATTGGACTGTCGCAGACTTGAGTAGGAGGCTGAGTTTTGACAGGCCTGTCATGCTCTGAAATTATTGAACTCAATGTTCAGTCTGGCAGGCTGTAATGTGCCTAATCGGTAAATGAGATGCTGTTCCTCGAGCTTGCATTGATATCCGCTGGAACACTGCAGCAAGCCAGCACAGATATATGGGCATGAGAGCAGGGTTGTGTGTTGAAATGGCATGCAACTGAAAGCTTTTGGACTGAGCAGAGGTATTCCGCAAAGCGGTCACCCAATCTGCACTTGGTCTCCCCAATGTAGAGGAGACCACATTGTGAGCAGTGAAAACAGTATACTTAATTGAAAGAAGTACAGGTAAATCGCTGCTTCATCTGAAAGGAGTGTTTGGGGCCTGGGATAGTGAGGAGAGAGGAGGGAAAAGGGCAGGTATTACACCTCCTGTGATGCCGTGGGAAGGGGACGAGGTCTTGGGGGTAATGGAGGAGTGGACCAGGGTGTCGCAGAGGGAACAATCCCTTCGGAATGCTGACAGGGAAGAGGAGGGGAAGATGCGTTTGGTGGTGGCATCACGCTGGACGTGGCGGAAATGGTGAAGGATAATCCTTTGGATGTGGAGGCTGGTGGGGTGGAAAGTGAGGACAAGGGGAACCCTGTCGCAGTTCTGGGAGGGAGGGGGAGGAGTGAGGGAAATGGGCCAGACACGGTTGAGGGCCCTGTCAACTACAGTGGTGGGCGGGGGGGGGGGGGGGTGGCGGTGGTGGGACTCCTTGGTTGAGAAAAAAGGAAGACATAGCAGAAGTGCTGTCATGGAAGGTTGCATCATCAGAGCAGATGTGTCGGAGATGGAGAAACTGGGAGAATGAAATGGAGTCCTTTAAGGAGGCAGGGTGTGAAGAAGTGTAGTCGAGATAGCTGTGGGAGTCGGTGGGCTTATAATGAGTATAAGTGCTAAGGTGTTTGTACAGCAGGGAGAGCTATCCCATGATAAGTTAAACAAATTAAGTCTTGAAGATTTAAGAAGCTTAGCTACAGAGATGGGAATAACTTTCAGACAAAAAGCAAAGAAATATGAACTGATAAAAAGTCTAGCCAACCATTTTAAACTTACTGCTGAACTAGAAGAAGAAAGCATGGAATTACAGTCTGAAAAAATATTCTAGCTAGAATCCAGTTACAGACAAAAAAGGAAGAGAGTTTCAGCTTCAAAAGGAAAAGGAAAAAAGGGAGCTTCAGTTTGAGGAAAGAGAAATGCAAAGAGAGGAAGCAGCAAGAAGTTTTGAGTTACAGAGAGTGCAAACCCAAAATGAAAATGCTACTCATCACTCAAATCTTATCCCCAATTCAGAGCAAAACTTTGATGTGCTGAGACACTCAAGACCTGTGCCAAATGTTAATGAGGAGGAGGTTGAGTCATATTTTATCTCATTTGAGAAAATAGCTACCGGGCTAAAATGGCCGAAAGAATCTGGACTCTCCTCTTACAAGGCGAGTTCGTGGGTAGGGCTCATGAAGATTTGTCCCTGTTATCAGAAGAAAGTTCCTCTGTTTATGAACAAACTAAAACTGCAATTCTAAATGAATATGAGCAGGTACCGGAAGCATATAGACAGAAATTCCGACACACCTAGAAAAGACCTGCACAGACTTATGTTGAATTCGAAAGAATTAAACATATGGCTTTTGATTGCTGGGTCCAGTCTCTCAAGCTAGAACCCTCATATGAAAATTTGAGTGAAGCGATGTTGCTGGAAGAGTTTAAAAGTAGCATCCCAAGTAGCATAAGAACCACATCGAAGAACAAAGAGTCACAGAGTAAAGGAAGCTGCAACAATGGCCATAACTATGAATTAATACATAAATCCCTAACTCTGAATAAATTTGGGTCTAGTAACTCATACAGCTAGGGAGAATTATCAGGGATGCAGAAGAAGCAGAAATGGGCTAGAGAGAAATGGAGAGCAGGGAAGGAAAACCTGACCAGTCTCCAACTTTTAAAAGAAGGAACCCGGGGATAAACCAGGAGGGGTTTGCCTGACATGTTTCCAGTGTAGCAAATCTGGGCATGTCCAGGTCAATTGTTGGTATGCCAAAAGGCCAGCAGGAGGTGCTGCAGTCAAGCCTGTGTCTGTGGCTTTGAAAGTTTTAAGCCTGCGTTCTAATATAATGCAAGAGTAGAGCAAATATCAGAACTTTTTGCACCAGAAGAGGAAATAAACATCGTCAGGGATGCTGGTAGTTTTCAAATCCAACTGGCAGCCAAACTGACAGAAATGCCACTGGAAAGCAGCACAAATACCATGGTATTAGTAAAAAGGCTTACTGGCAAATGCTTGAAAGTTCCCTTAGTTAAAATTTACCTACAGAGTAAGTTGGTTTCTGGGGTAGTGACAGTCAGAATCATTCTGAGCTTACCCATGTGGGGGATAGACCTATTGCTGGACAATGACGTGTCAGAAACCATAGTATTATACCCAGAGGGTCCAAAGCAGTCCACGAAGACTGGAAAAACTGAGGGGAGAAAACAAAACTCTATACAACTGCAGAGGGCTGGGGAATTCCCAAAAATCCCACAGGGGGTAATAGAGCCAGAAGAATCTAAAAGGGCCCAAAAAGATTGAAAGAAGCTACGACAAAAGCTGAAAAAACTGAAAGAAAGGCAACAGAGATATGGTTGGCTGAAACCTTTCTTAAAGATTTAAATAGGGATGAGGAAGTTCCCAAACAGGATGGCCAAAGTGAGGGAGATGCCTCACCTAGTTGAAGTGCCACAGGGGAGTGCAGTAGAAGCTGGACAATCACCAAAGAGCAATAGTGTCTTAGAGAACATGGGGTAGATTAGGGAAACATCTACCTCTGAAGTAAAAGGAAAAGAGAAAGTAACATACACTAAATTGAACTACACTTGTGAAAATCACAAGGGAATGAAAAGTGAGGTTAGCATGGATCTACATACAAACATACGAATTAGGAGCAGAAGTAGGCCATTCGGCCCCTCGAGCCTGCCTCACCATTCAATAATATCATGGCTGATCTGTTTGTATTTTGAATTCCACACTCCCATCTACCACTACACATGTAGTGTCTCCCACCCATCCTCCTCCTCTAACCTAATAATAAGACCCTTTTTACCCTCCTCCTCTAACCAAAAAGGACTGAACAGGTAAGCTATTTCACTGTTTTTGTTAATATCTATATTTGTACTTAATTAAGGGGTAATTGAGTAAAAGAAATGGCAGCCAGGGGAGTGCAGTGCTCCTCCTGCAGTATGTTCGAGGTGAGGGGAACCTCCGGGGACCCTGCCGACTTTACCTGCTGGAAGTGCATCCGTCTCCAGCTCCTATCAGACCGTGTTAGGGAACTGGAGCTGGAGCTGGATGAACTGAGGATCATTCGGGAAGCTGAGGGGGTGATAGATAGAAGCTACAGGGATGTCGTTACTCCACAAAACAAAGGCAGCTGGGTAACAGTTAGAGGTGGGAAGAGGTCAGTGCAGGGATCTCCTGTGGTCGTTCCCCTCAACAACAAGTATACAGTTTTAGATACTGTTGGGGGGGGCGGCCTATCGGGGGCAGGCTGCAGTGAACGGGCCTCTGGCACGGGGTCCTGCACTGTGGCTCAGAAGAGAAGGAGGGAGAACGGGAGAGCACTAGTCATCGGGGACTCGATGGTGAGGAGTACCGACAGGCGGTTCTGTGGGAGCAAGCGAGACGCACGGATGGTTTGTTGCCTCCCTGGTGCCAGGGTCCGTGATGTTTGTGATCGCGTCTTCAGGATCCTAAAAGGGGAGGGGGAGCAGCCAGAGGTCGTGGTGCACATTGGCACCAACGACGTAGGAAGGAAGGGTGGCACAGATGTTAGAAGTGAGTTTAGGGAGTTAGGCTGGAAGCTGAAAGCTCGGACGGACAGAGTTGTTATCTCTGGTTTGTTGCCGGCGCCACGTGATAGTGAGGCTAGGAATAGGGAGAGAGCACAGCTGAACACGTGGCTGCAGGAATGGTGTAGGAGGGAGGGCTTCCAGTTCTTGGATAATTGGACTGCATTCTGGGGAAGATGGGACCTGTTCAAACAGGACGGGCTGCATCTGAACCAGAGGGGCACCAATATCCTGGGAGGGAGGTTTGCTAGTACTGTTCGGGAGGGTTTAAACTAGTTTGGGAGGGGGATGGGAACCGGACTTGTAGTCCAGGGACCAGTGGGTCCACTCAGAAAGACAAAGAGTGTAGTGAGGTATTGGGGAAGGTAGCACTGTCGCAGAGGACAGATGGGCACGGAGAAGGGTTAAAGTGCGTATACTTCAACGCAAGAAGCATCAGGAATAAGGTGAGTGAATTGAAGGCGTGGATGGGCACTTGGGACTACGATGTTGTGGCCATCACTGAAACGTGGATAGGTGAGGGGGAGGAATGGTTCTTGGAGGTACCTGGTTATAGATGTTTTCATAAGATTAGGAATGGTGGTAAAAGAGGTGGGGGGGTGGCATTGTTAGTTAGAAATAGTGTAACAACTGCTGAAAGAATTTTCGAGGAGGATCTGCCGACTGAGGCACTGTGGGTTGAGGTCAGGAACAGGAAAGGAGCAGTCACCTTGATGGGAGTTTTCTATCGGCCCCCCAATAGCAGCAGGGAGGTGGAAGAGCAGATTGGGAAACAGATTTTGGAAAGGAGCAGAAGTCACAGGGTAGTAATTATGGGGGATTTCAACTTCCCAAATATTGATTGGCAACTCTTTAGATCGAATAGTTTGGATGGGGTAGTGTTTGTGCAGTATGTCCAGGAAGCTTTTCTGACTCAGTATGTAGACTGCCCGACCAGAGGGGAGGCAATATTGGATTTGGTACTAGGTAATGAACCAGGGCAAGTGATAGAGCTGTTGGTGGGCGAGCACTTTGGAGATAGTGATCACAATTCTGTAGCATTCACTGTGGTAATGGAGAGGGATAGGTATGTGCAACAGGGCAAGGTTTACAATTGGGGGAAGGGTAGATATGATGCTGTCAGGCAGGAACTGAGGAGCATAAGTTGGGAGCATATGCTGGCAGGGAAGGGCACGGTCGAAATGTGGAACTTTTTCAAGGAGCAGATAGTAGGGGCCATTGATAAGCATGTCCCTGTCAGACAGGGAAGGGATGGTCATGTGAGGGAACCGTGGTTGACAAGAGAGGTTGAGAGTCTTGTTAGGAAGAAGAAGGATGCGTATATAAGGTTGAGGAAAAAGGGCACAGGCATAGCTCTGGAGGGATACAAGATGGCCAGGAAGGATCTGAAGAAAGGGATTAGGAGAGCTAAGAGAGGGCATGAAAAATGCTTGGCGGGTAGGATAAAAGAAAACCCCAAGGCCTTTTACGCGTATGTCAGAAATATGAGGATGACTAGGGGGACCGTAGGTCCGGTCAAGGACAATAGCGGGAGACTGTGTGTTGAGCCGGAAGAGATAAGTGAGGTTTTGAATGAGTACTTCTCTTCGGTATTTACGAATGAGAAGGGGTGTATTACTGAAGAGGACGGTGTGAAACAGACTGGTAAGCTCGAGGAAGTGCTCGTTAGGAGGGAAGATGTGTTGGGGTTTTTGAATAACTTGAAGATAGACAAGTCTCCCGGGCCTGACGGGGTATATCCAAGGATGTTATGGGAAGCAAGGGATGAAATTGCAGAGCCGCTGGCAATGATCTTTTCATCTTCTCTGTTGACGGGGGTGGTACCAGGTGATTGGAGGGTGGCAAATGTTGTGCCCCTGTTCAAGAAAGGGAATAGGAACAACCCTGGGAATTACAGGCCAGTTAGTCTTACTTCGGTGGTAGGCAAGTTGATGGAAAAGGTGCTGAGGGATAGGATTTCTGAGCATCTGGAAAGACACTGCTTGATTCGGGACAGTCAGCACGGTTTTGTGAGGGGTAGGTCTTGCCTCACAAGCCTGATTGAATTCTTTGAGCAGGTGACCAAGCAAGTGGATGAGGGTAAACCAGTGGATGTGGTGTACATGGATTTTAGTAAGGCATTTGATAAGGTCCCCCATGGTAGACTTATGGAGAAAGTCAGGAGGCATGGGATAGTGGGGAATGTGGCCAGTTGGATTAAGAATTGGCTAACTGATAGAAGGCAGAGAGTGGTCTTAGATGGTAAATACTCAGCCTGGAGCCCAGTTACCAGTGGCGTGCCACAGGGATCAGTTCTGGGTCCTCTCCTGTTTGTGATTTTTATTAACGACTTGGATGAGGAAGTCGAAGGGTGGGTCAGTAAATTTGCAGATGATACAAAGGTTGGTGGAGTTGTGGATACCGAGGAGGGCTATTGTCGTCTGCAAAGGGACTTGGATAGGTTGCAGTGCTGGGCTGAAAAGTGGCAGATGGAGTTTAACCCTGAAAAGTGTGAGGTCGTCCATTTTGGAAGGACAAACACGAATGCAAAATACTGGGTTAACGGTAGGGTTCTTGGGCATGTGGAGGAGCAGAGAGACCTTGGGGTCTATGTGCATAGATCGTTGAAAGTTGCAACTCAAGTGGATAGGGCTGTGAAGAAGGCATATGGGGTGTTAGCGTTCATTAGCAGAGGGATTGAATTTAAGAGCCGTGAGGTGATGATGCAGCTGTACAGGACCTTGGTAAGGCCTCATTTGGAGTACTGTGTGCAGTTCTGGTCGCCTCATTTTAGGAAGGATGTGGAAGCCTTGGAGAGGGTGCAGAGGAGATTTACCAGGATGTTGCCTGGAATGGAGAATAAGTCTTACGAGGAAAGGCTGAACATTCTAGGCCTCTTCTCATTAGAACGGAGAAGGATGAGGGGTGACATGATAGAGGTTTATAAGATGATCAGGGGAATAGATAGGGTAGACAGTCAGAAACTTTTTCCCCGGGTGGAGCAAAGCGTTACAAGGGGTCATAAATTTAAGGTGAAGGGTGGGAGATATAAGGGGGATGTCAGGGGAAGGTTCTTTACCCAGAGAGTGGTCGGGGCATGGAATGCCTTGCCTGGGGAAGTTGTTGAGTCAGAAACTTTAGGGACTTTCAAACGGCTTTTAGATAGGTATATGGATAAAGGAGAATGATGGGGTATAGATTAAATTGTCCTTGACAGAGGACAAAGGATCGGCACAACATCGTGGGCCGAAGGGCCTGTTCTGTGCTGTATTTTCTATGTTCTATGTTCTATGTTCTACCCCCCGTTAAACCGTTGATTCCCTTGCCTAACAAGAATCAATCTACCTCCGCTTTAAAAGTATTCAAGGGGTTAAAGTTTGTGCAAACAGAGAATCTTGTCACAAGCAGTAACAGAAATTTGCATACTACAAGCTTCACCAACAATCACATGGTCCTGGATATGAACATTCCTAAAGTAGTACAAACTAGTTTGAGAAACTACAACCCAATTTGACATCATGTAACCAAAAGAAATGTAATTTTTTGATGGTACCTCATCCAAAGGAAGGATGATGAAAAAATGTAGGCTGGAAGCCTGAGAAGTGAATGAAATGAATGTGTAAAGTGGTGTGAACCTAAACTGTCTTACTGTTTCTTTTTCCCTCTTTCTAAACCAAAAAAAAACATAAAATGGAATCCAAGGAATTTCATCTTATCCCTTTTGGAGGAGGTGTCACACACATTGGAAGGGCAATGATACAACATTCACAGACTAACTCTGAAGAGGTATGAAACAATGAACTTTGTTGTTAAAAAAATGAACCTTTATTTTAAAAAGTTAACAATGGTCCAAAATGGCTACCGAAGAAAAAAGGGATTAGCCTTTTGCATATACAAACAGTCAGACAATGACAAAGGTCAAATCTTCAAAGCCAAAAGGCATTAATGAATCCCATCCTGTACCTATCCCACAAACATTCCAGAATTGAATGTCTTCTTTTAAAACAAAGGAGTTGTGAAGTGATCACATCCTGGGCCATTCTGTGATCACCATGGGTAAGAAACCAGAGTGTTATGTGCTTCCACGCTTACCTATTTGGGAAGGCATTTGTGGTAGAGACAGACCACAAACCACTTGAGATGATCGGGAAGAAGCCATTAACGAGAGCACCGCCAAGACTACAATGCTTACTCGTCAAGAACCAGGGTTATGACTATGAGGTACGGTACAAACCAGGCAAACCCATGCTTACATCGGATATGCTCAGCAGGTTGCCTAGCCTGACAAAGACCGAGGGCGTATCAATTGATTTACAAGTTGACTTGAACTTGAAGATATTCTACATGTTGATTTGGTACATTTCAGACAACAGAAATGTGATCAGTTACAAGCTGAAACAGCAATAGATTCTACTTTTCAAGTGCTGTGGAGGAGCACTATAGAAGGATGGCCAGACTCTATCCATGACGTGAACTAGAATGTCGGACTGTTCTGGGCTTATAGGAATGAGATTGGGATTTCCCGAGGAGTCATTTTCAAGGGCAAGCAAGTTCTTATGCAGGAATTGTTGTGCGCTGACATATTACAGCAATCGCACCAGTTCTTCTTTCTTTTGGGCCTACTTATCTCGAGAGACAATGGATACGCGCCTGGAGGTGGTCAGTGGTTTGTGAAGCAGCGCCTGGAGTGGCTATAAAGGCCAATTCTGGAGTGACAGGCTCTTCCACAGGTGCTGCAGAGAAATTTGTTTGTTGGGGCTGTTGCACAGTTGGCTCTCCCCTTGCGCCTCTGTCTTTTTTCCTGCCAACTACTAAGTCTCTTCGACTCGCCACAATTTAGCCCTGTCTTTATGGCTGCCCGCCAGCTCTGGCGAATGCTGGCAACTGACTCCCACGACTTGTGATCAATGTCACACGATTTCATGTCACGTTTGCAGACGTCTTTATAACGGAGACATGGACGGCCGGTGGGTCTGATACCAGTGGCGAGCTCGCTGTACAATGTGTCTTTGGGGATCCTGCCATCTTCCATGCGGCTCACATGGCCAAGCCATCTCAAGCGCCGCTGACTCAGTAGTGTGTATAAGCTGGGGGTGTTGGCCGCTTCAAGGACTTCTGTGTTGGAGATCCTGCCACCTGATGCCAAGTATTCTCCGAAGGCAGCGAAGATGGAATGAATTGAGGCGTCGCTCTTGGCTGGCATACGTTGTCCAGGCCTCGCTGCCGTAGAGCAAGGTACTGAGGACACAGGCCTGATACACTCGGACTTTTGTGTTCCGTGTCAGTGCGCCATTTTCCCACACTCTCTTGGCCAGTCTGGACATAGCAGTGGAAGCCTTACCCATGCGCTTGTTGATTTCTGCATCTAGAGACAGGTTACTGGTGATAGTTGAGCCTAGGTAGGTGAACTCTTGAACCACTTCCAGAGCGTGGTCGCCAATATTGATGGATGGAGCATTTCTGACATCCTGCCCCATGATGTTCGTTTTCTTGAGGCTGATGGTTAGGCCAAATTCATTGCAGGCAGACACAAACCTGTCGATGAGACTCTGCAGGCATTCTTCAGTGTGAGATGTTAAAGCAGCATCGTCAGCAAAGAGGAGTTCTCTGATGAGGACTTTCCGTACTTTGGACTTCGCTCTTAGACGGGCAAGGTTGAACAACCTGCCCCCTGATCTTGTGTGGAGGAAAATTCCTTCTTCAGAGGATTTGAACGCATGTGAAAGCAGCAGGGAGAAGAAAATCCCAAAAAGTGTGGGTGCGAGAACACAGCCCTGTTTCACACCACTCAGGATAGGAAAGGGCTCTGATGAGGAGCCACCATGTTGAATTGCGCCTTTCATATTGTCATGGAATGAGGTGATGATACTTAGTAGCTTTGGTGGACATCCGATCTTTTCTAGTAGTCTGAAGAGACCACGTCTGCTGACGAGGTCAAAGGCTTTGGTGAGATCAATGAAAGCAATGTAGAGGGGCATCTGTTGTTCACGGCATTTCTCCTGTATCTGACGAAGGGAGAACAGCATGTCAATAGTCGATCTCTCTGCACGAAAGCCACACTGTGCCTCAGGGTAGACGCGCTCGGCCAGCTTCTGGAGCCTGTTCAGAGCGACTCGAGCAAAGACTTTCCCCACTATGCTGAGCAGGGAGATTCCACGGTAGTTGTTGCAGTCACCGCGGTCACCTTTGTTTTTATAGAGGGTGATGATGTTGGCATCGCGCATGTCCTGGGGTACTGCTCCCTCGTCCCAGCACAGGCATAGCAGTTCATGTAGTGCTGAGAGTATAGCAGGCTTGGCACTCTTGATTATTTCAGGGGTAATGCTGTCCTTCCCAGGGGCTTTTCTGCTGGCTAGGGAATCAATGGCATCACTGAGTTCCGATTTGGTTGGCTGTATGTCCAGCTCATCCATGACTGGTAGAGGCTGGGCTGCATTGAGGGCAGTCTCAGTGACAGCATTCTCCCTGGAGTACAGTTCTAGGTAGTGCTCAACCCAGCGGTCCATCTGTTTGCGTTGGTCAGTGATTATGTCCCCCGATTTAGATTTGAGGGGGGTGATCTTCTTGATGGTTGGCCCAAGAGCTCTCTTCATGCCATCATACATTCCTCTGATGTTTCCAGTGTCTGAGGCCAGCTGAATATGACTGCATAGGTGTTGCCAGTAGTCGTTTGCGCAACGCCTAGCTGTTCTTTGTGCAGTACTTCTGCACAATGAGGAGTCATTTTCAAGGGCAAGCAAGTTCTTATGCAGGAATTGTTGTGCGCTGACATATTACAGCAATCGCACCAGTTACATATGGAAATTGATAGGATCAGATGACTAGCCAGGGAGACAGTCTATTTGGCTGGAATGAATGAAAACATCAAATCCATTGTCAAGGAATGTCAAGCATACCTATCCAACATGCCTAGTTAGTGTAGGGAACCACATCTACCACACAAAATTCCTACGTATCCATGAGCCAGAATAGCCACTAACCTCTTCCACATTCATGGTGGTGATTTTGTGGACGTAACCGAATATTTTTCCAAATTTCCCATTATTTGTTAATTGCATGACACTCCTAGCTCTACTGTGGTACACACCTGGGGAGTGGGGGTGGGGGGTGGGGGTGGAATTTTATGCTCTCCCCTGCGTCAGGTTAGAAGGCGGGGAGAGGAGAGCATATAATCAGGCGGGATAGTGGCGGGGTGGCCCCACCACCTTCCTGCCTCCACCCAAACTAAGTCCAGGGTGGGAAGGCCTGTGAATGGCGTTCCCACTCCGCCACCAATTGAGGCCCTTAAGTGGCCTAGTGGCAGGCGGACCTGCCGCCACACGGGAAGCACGCCAAGCAAACCCATGTGGGTTGCTTGCCGGCTCCAGGGGGGTGTTGGGGGGAGCCTGGTCCATCATTAAAAGGCACTTTGTGCCTGAGCGAGGGACCCAGCATCAGGAAGAGGGGGGCCTGTTGAGAGCCACCACCCTGCCCTTGCTGCCACCCCACTCCCCTGTGACCGTCAACCCGCAAAATCCCTCATGCCCTGGCTCACCTGTGGCCTGGTTCCAGGGCTTCAGGTGAGTGTTCTACCGGCAGCAGCCACCGTCTCCACGGCTCAGTTAAAGAGCTGCCAGCCTCCGATTGACCAACTGCGTTCAGCAAGCAGGGCTTCCACCACCCGACTCCTTATTCCCGGGGCAGGCCTGCCAGTATCCACTTAAGTACCAAATTGTCACTTGATCCGGCAGGTCTTCCCCAGAGAAGGCAACGCGGGGCTCTCACTGGTGCTTTTGCTGGCAGTTGAAACCCCCGTTGCGAAGACAAAATGCTGGCCATTAAGTGCAATCTTCAGTCTGTTTGAAGCACCCAAAGAGATAATCTCTGACAATGAGCTTCAATATACCAGAAAACAATTCTGTGATATGTGTCAGAAATGCGGCATTGACCACACTACTTCCTCACCTCACTACCCAAGATCTAACAGCTTAGTGGAGCACATGATCCACACGGCAAAGTCTCTCATTCTTAAATGCAGGCAGATTAAACAAGATCTACACATAGATTAGATTAGATTAGAGATACAGCACTGAAACAGGCCCTTCGGCCCACCGAGTCTGTGCCGACCATCAACCACCCATTTATACTAATCCTCCACTAATCCCATATTCCTACCAAACATCCCCACCTGTCCCTATATTTCCCTACCACCTACCTATACTAGTGACAATTTATAATGGCCAATTTACCTGTCAACCTGCAAGTCTTTTTGGCTTGTGGGAGGAAACCGGAGCACCTGGAGAAAACCCACGCAGACACAGGGAGAACTTGCAAACTCCACACAGGCAGTACCCAGAATCGAACCCGGGTCCCTGGAGCTGTGAGGCTGCAGTGCTAACCACTGCGCCACTGTGCCGCCCTTATGCTGCATCTTAGAGCAACTCTTCTCAGTTCTACCATTCTACCTTCTCTGGCAGATTTGATGTTTGGAAGACAGGTACGCCCAGATCTACTGATCCAGAAGTCCGAGACGAGCTTTTGGACAAATGAGGGAGGATGAAGGACATACATGACAGCCATGTAGGTGGAGGGTTACCCAGTCAGTACGACTGCAAGTCAGAATACAACATCCTACAAATGGTCCGTGCAGTCCAGCAGAGGTTTCCAAGATATGTCTGGAACAATGTCATTACACCCAATGTTACATCAGTCAGACGAAACAGAGGTCAGATCAGAGAAGGTCATGATCCTGGATCACTGCATGATTCCATTGCAAACAGGATGAGATCTCAAACAAGTCTCAGTCAAAGTCTATGCACAGTACTTTCAAGGAGAAGAGCCCATGTGAAACTGTTCAGCAATCTGACAGCAGATATACAGTTACCAGGTCAGGGAGTATGATTAAACCACCATTGCATTATTGAGACTTATGAGTCTATGAGTTTTGTGTTTACAGCCTTGTATGATGTATATTTGTAATTTTCCACTGTTTGCTGAATTGTATATACTTATCATTTACTTATTTAAGGGGATAATTTTTATTTAGAAAAATGGAGATGTGGTCATGTCTTCGATGCACAACAGTGTCACGGAAATGATGTACTGTAACATGTGACATCTACTGTGTGTGTGTCTGTAGACAGCAGTTGTCCAGAACAGACCTATATAAGATTATTCCTAGTTATACACGTGCAGCGTAGTCATCAATAACGAACCCACGTGTTCACTGATCCGTCATGCATGGTTGGTACTTGTGTATAGTGACTTGTCAGGAAGCACAGTATTGGACCCAGAGAATCCAGAGCAGTCCACGGAGACTGGAAAAACCGAGGGGAAAAAACAAAACTCTGTACAACTGCAGAGGGCTGGGGAATTCCCAAAAATCTCACAGTGGGTGATAGAGCCAGAAGAATCTAAAAGGGCCCAGATAAAGCCAAAAAGATTTAAAGAAGCTACGATAAAAGCTGAAAAAACTGAAAGAAAGGCAACGGAGATATGATTAGCTGAAACCTTTCTTAAAGATTTAAATAGGGATGGGAAAATTACCAAACAGGAAAGCAAAACTGAGGGAGATGCCTCACCTAGTTGAGGTGCCACAGGGCAGTGCAAAGGAAGCTGGACAATTACCTACGAGCAGTAGTGTCCTAGAGAACATGGGGCAGATTAGGGAAACATCTATCTCTGAAGTAAAAGGAAAAGGGAAGGCAACATACAATAAATTGAACTACGCTTGTGAAAATCACATGAGAATGAAAAGTGAGACAAGTAACACAAGAAGAAAACACAACACCGGTGAGGGATGGGGATTGTAGTTGATGAGGGGGGGGGAGGGGAGGTGGAGGTGGGAGGGAGGTGTTGTCGCAGGAGTGGTCATTGCCACTGGGGGACCCCTCCATGGTCCACAGAGTGCCTGGGTAGGAGAGACTCCACTACCCTCGACCCCACAGAGAGGCCGCCAGGTTTTACCAGGTGGTCTCTCCACATGGCAGAGGGCCCGCCCGCTGGGCGGGAAGAGGCCCTTAATTCCACTTAAGTGGCACAACTGGCCTCTGGGTGGGAGGGCCAGTCTCCACCTTCCCCGCTGCTGGCAGAATTCCATGGTGGCGCAAAGGCGACTGGCACTTCACCTC
The DNA here is from genome assembly GCF_036365525.1 of Heterodontus francisci. NCBI lineage: Eukaryota > Metazoa > Chordata > Chondrichthyes > Heterodontiformes > Heterodontidae > Heterodontus > Heterodontus francisci. Next base: position 47,526,632 of record NC_090393.1, read on the forward strand.
CTGCCTTCCCTCTCCATTTTCCAGCCCCCTGCTTCCTATCTCGCTCTTTCAGGCCCCATAAAACTCAGCCTGTAGTCACTGCCATAGTACAAGAATGCAGTAGGAAATTTGCACAGAGCAAGCTCCCACAAACATCAACATATTAATGACCAGATCATTTGTTTTAAGGTTTGGTTGAGGGATAAATATTGGCCAGGACACCGTGGAGAACTCCCCAGCTCTTCCTTGAATGGTGCCGTGGAATCTTTTATGTCCACCTGAGGGGGCAGATGGGGCCTCAGTATAATGTCTCATCTGAGAGACGGCACCTCCAACAGTGCAGCACTCCCTCTGTTAGTTGCATTGGCTGGATTGCATCTATTTTAATGCAAGGAGTCTCACTCGTAAGACAGATGAATCGAGGGTGTTGATTAGCACATGGGATTATGATATTGTTGCTATCACAGAGACATGGTTGAGGGAGGGGCAGGACTGGCAGCTCAATATTCCAGGGTATAGAATCTTCAGGCGTGACAGGGGAGGGGCTAAAAGAGGAGGTGGCATTGCACTGTTGATCAAGGAATCAATTACTGCAGTAAGGAGGGATGATATCTTAGAATGTTCTTCAAATGAGGCCATATGGGTAGAACTTAAAAACAAAAAGGGGGCAATCACTTGGCTGGGAGTGTACTACAGGCCTCCAAACAGTCAGGGAGAGATAGAGGAGCAGATTTGTAGGCAAATCTCAGAGAGTTGTAAAAATAATAGAGTAATAATAGGAGGGGATTTCAACTTACCTAATAGCAACTGGGATAGTCTTAGTGCAAAAGGCTTAAAGGGGGCGGAATTCTTAAAATGTATACAGGAGAGCTTTTTGAGCCAGTACGTAGAAAGTCCTACAAGAGAAGGGGCAGTACTGGACCTAATCCGAGGGAATGAAGCTGGACAAGTGATAGAAGTGTCAGTGGGGGAGCATTTCTGGGATAGTGTCCATAACTCTAAGATTTAAGGTAGTTATGGAAAAGAACAAAGATAGACCGGAAATAAAGGTACTGAATTGGGGGGAAGGCCGATTTCAATATGATAAAACAGGATCTCTGGCAAGAGTGGACTGGGAGTAGCTACTTGTAGGAAAGTCTACATCAGACCAGTGGGAGTCATTCAAAGAGGAAATAGTGAGGATTCAGAGCCAACACGTACCCGTTAAGGTGAAGGGTAGGACCAACAAGTTCAGGGAACCTTAAATGTCAAGGGATAGAGAGGATTGGATCAGGAAAAAAAAAAGAGGCTTATGGCAGATTCAGAGCGCTGAAAAAGCGGAGGCACTAGAGGAGTATAGAAAGTGTAGGGGGGTACTTAAAAAGGTAATTAGGAGAGCGAAGAGAGGACATGAAAAAACACTGGCGGGCAAGATAAAGAAAAATCCTAAGGCGTTTTATAAGTATATTAAGGGCAAGAGGATAGCCAGGGAAAGAGTGGGGCCCATTAGGGACCAAAGTAGCAATCTGTGTGTGGAGCCGGAGGACATAGGTGAGGTTTTAAATGATTACTTTGCATCTGTGTTCACTATGGAGAGGGACAATGTAGGTGTAGAGATCAGGGAGGGGGATTGTGATATACCCGAACATATTAGCATTGAAAGGGTGGAAGTATTAGCTGTTTTAGCGGGCTTAAAAGTGGATAAATCTCCAGGCCCAGATGAGATGTATCCCAGACTGTTATGTGAGGCAAGGAAGGAGATAGCAGGGGCTCTGACACAAATTTTTAAATCCTCTCTAGCCACAAGAGAGGTACCAGAGGACTGGAGGACAGCAAATGTGGTGCCATTATTCAAGAAGGGTAGCAGGGATAAACCAGCTAATTACAGGCTGGTGAGTCTAACATCAGTGGTTGGGAAACTATTGGAAAACATTCTGAGGGACATGATTAATCTCCACTTGGAGAGGCAGGGATTAATCAGGGATAGTCAGCATGGCTTTGTCAGGGGGAGATCATGTCTAACTAACTTGATTGAATTTTTCGAGGCGGTGACTGGATGTGTAGATGAGGGTAAAGCAGTTGCTGTAGTCCACGTGGACTTCAGTAAGGCTTTTGATAAGGTCCCGCATAAGTGGATCCAAAATTGGCTTAGTGGCAGGAGGCAGAGGGTGATGGTCGAGGGTTGTTTTTGCGAGTGGAAGCCTGTGACCAGTGGTGTACCGCAGGGATCGGTGCTGGGACTCTTGCTGTTTGTAGTGTACATTAATGATTTAGACATGAATATAGGAGGTATGATTAGTAAGTTTGCAGATGACACGCAAATTGGTGGTATTGTAAATAGTGAGGAGGAAAGCCTAAGATTACCAGATGGGCTGGTAAGCTGGGCAGAGCAGTGGCAAATGGAATTTAATCCTGAGAAGTGTGAGGTGATGCATTTTGGGAGGACTAACAAAGCAAGGGAATATTCAATGGATGGTAGGACCCTAGGAAGTACAAAAGGTCAGAGGGACCTTGGTGTACTTGTCCATAGATCACTGAAGGCAACAGCACAGGTAGATAAGGTGGTTAGGAAGGCATATGGGATACTTGCCTTTATCAGTCGAGACTTAGAATATAAGAGCAGGGAGGTTATGATGGAGCTGTATGAAACACTAGCTAGGCCACAGCTGGAGTACTGTGTACAGTTCTGGGCACCACACTATAGGAAGGATGTGATTGCACTGGAGAGGGTGCAGAGCAGATTCACCAAGATGTTTCCTGGGCTGGAGCATTTCAGCTATGAAAAGAGACTGAAAAGGCTAGGGTTGTTTTCCTTAGAGCAGAGAAGGCTGAGGGGGGACATGATTGAGGTATACAAGATTATAAGGGGCATTTTAAGGTTAGATAGAAAGAAACTTTTTCCCTCAGCAGAGGTGTCAATAACCAGGGGGCATAGAATTAAGGTAAGGGGCAGGAGGTTTAGAGGGGATTTGAGGAAATTTTTTTTCACCCAGAGGGTGTTTAGAATCTGGAACACACTACCTGAAGAGGTGGTAGAGGCAGGAACCCTCACAACATTTAAGAAGTATTTAGATGAGCACTTGAAATGCCATAGCATACAAGGCTATGGGCCAAGTGCTGGAAAATGGGATTCGGATAGTTAGGTGCTTGATGGCTGGCAAGGACACGATGGGCCGAAGGGCCTGTTTCTGTGCTGTATAACTCTATGACTCTATGGACTGTCATGCAGCCTTGAATATGTGCTCAGGTCTCTGGAGTGGGACATCAACCCACAATGTTCTGAATCAGAGGTGAGAGCGACACGACTGAGCAAAGGCTGATATAATCCTGTGACCCACAGACATGATGTGAAGATAGAATCAGGGTTGGCTGAGATGCTCCAATGATCAAATATGTTTTTCCATTCACTTCAGGGTTCAGGCATGAACAATGCTCACTGAGGAGTGATACCAGAAAGTGAGCAATGTAACTCCAGCCAATGTCCCACTAGAATTACAGTAGAGCTTCTGGAGAGTTTCAGGGTCCATGATTATAAATATGACAGAGCGGAGAGAGTAGACAGAGGAAAACTGAACTGGACCAGCCATAAAAATACTGTGACAACAAGAGCAGGTCAGAGGCTGGGAATTCTATGGCGAGTAACTCACCTCCTGTCTCCCCAATGCCTGTCCACCATCTACAAGGCACAAGTCAGGAGTGTGATGGAATACTGTCCACTTGCCTGGATGAGTGCAGCTCCAACAAAACTGAAGAAGCTCGACATCATCCAGAACAAAGCAGCCCACTTGATTGGCACCCCATCCACCACCTTAAACATTCACTCCCTTCACCATCGACGCACAGTGGCAGAAGATGCACCGTAGCAACGCACCAAGGCTCCTTTGACAGCACCTTCCAAACACGCAACCTCAACCACGTAGAAGGGCAGCAGATGCATGGGAACACCACCATCTGCAAGTTCCCCTCCAAGCCACACACAATCCTGATTTAGAACTCAATCACCGTTCCTTCACTGTCACTGGGTCAAAATCCTGGAACTCCCTTCCTAACAGTATGTTGGTGTGCATACACCCCAGTGACTGCAACAGTTCCAAAAGGCAGCTCTCCATCACCTTCTCAAGGGCAATCAGGGATGGGCAATACATGCTGGCCTAGCCAGCGATGTTCACATCTGATGAATGAACAAAAAAAAGAGAAAGTAGTAAAAGGTCTGTTGATCACCCAGGAACACTGGCTGGAACACCCTCCTTTACACTTAGCTAATAAATCTGATTGCTGCCAAAGCAGTAAAAAAATAATTGACAGCTATGTGGCATCACATCATAAGACTCTCCCTATAACGTGCAGCTGAAGAATGAATACAGCAGCAAAATGCTTGGAATCTTTGATGTTAGGCTGATACTGCCAAGTATTCTGGGACTTGCCTCTTGTCAGTGAGTTAAAAAGTTACCACTGATGCTCATCATCTTGATGGTGTAGGCTCCACAATGGGAAGACAAAGCCATCTCTTCAAGACGTGCATTGATTATTTTCCTTTTTGCAAAAACATCCAACAAGCTAACAGCAGACTGCTGACAAAAACTGTCATAAATCTTGTGTTAAAGCCCCTGTATCTTTCTTCACTCAAAGCTTTTATATGAAAAGCTGAAAGAATCTGATCTGCCTGCCTCTCTGCAGTCTTTCTAAAGCACTGTGAGCAGTCTATATTAAGCTGAGATCGATGGCATTCATTGGAGTATTGACACAAGTTAAGCATCGGTTTCACTGGCAGGGTCTCGCAATGTGGCAGATTGGGCCTCAGGTTAGCATCGAGCAGTTCCATCACCAAGCAGCTTGCCAGAGAAGAGGAATAGAAGATTGGGCAGCTGTAACATTAGCCTTCAGGTAAATAGTTAAAGGGTCAGAGAAAGGGGACAACAGGGAGGGCGATCAGTTTGGGAAGGGGTCGACTGCATTAGGACAGTGGTCATAGTTGGGAGAGGGCAGAGGCTGCGATCAGTTAGGAGGGCAGAGTCCGGGTTGGCGGTTGTTATGGTTGTGATCGGAGGGAAGAAGAGGTGTCTGGAAGTAGCCCAGGTGGTTTTAAAGTGGGATTGGGAGGAACACTCCTCTCACTATGCTCCCACTGCTTTCACATTTTAAACAAATAACTTTTAGGTGGCGGCCTGTAGCGGTCCCTTTAAGGACATGTCAGGCATGAGTGCTGGACACCGATTTTATTTTGTTTACACCAATATGGCAGACAGCAAACCTCTGGCGTGTAAGGAGTATGCTCTGCCATATTGAGGGATTAGGAGGCCCTGTTAAGCGCCTGAAAAACAGGTGCTATCTGGTTGAATTTCTAGGCCACTATCCAGGCTGACACTGCAGTTTGCTCACTGTGGTGCCTAGATATCCATAAATAATTGAAGATTTTGTGCTCTGCACTTTACAGAGCCCACTCCATGTGCTGATCACATATTATGGAAAGAGGCAATTCCCAATATCTGCCCCAAACTGACCTTTCACCAGTTTGACTCTGTGCTCCCTTGCCCTACTGTTACTGTTTTTTGTTGGTGGGATGTCATGATCAGGTACAAGGCGTGCAAGTGTTCATTTACTTCCATCTCTTTCTCAGTATGTGGTTTTAAAGTTTAAAAAAATGCAGCTTTGCATATCATTTAACGTAATCTGCTCGACATCCCTGTGCACTTAAAATGCTACTGTTCAATTCACACTCTACTCTGTTTAAATGAATTTGGTAATTGCTTAACAAAACCCCATGCTTTTTAAGCACGAAACAAAAATCGGACTAAGTTCAGGATGTAACTTGTGACGAGCCTGAGATCTGCCTTATTTGAAATGATAGAGGAACCTACACTTTTCATGTTATCATGATATTTTGGAAGGGAGCAACTTCCTGCCATTACAGTTTGATGACTGCCTGTTGGAAGCAGCTTGTGGTATGTACATAAAATACATCTTAACTATTCCATGCTGAAGTCACTTCAAAGGGAACACCCTGTCGAGGTGGCCTGCTTAACAAGTGTTAAATGCAAAGTCCACCCAGGTAATTAGTGATAATTAGATAATTAGTGTTGACCATTTGTGGCCTTTATGCTCACCCTCTTGTCCTGATATTTTTCTGCCATTCTTTCTGGCCTTTATTTTAACTTTAATATTGGAAAGACTTCCATTTATGCCCAAAAACATCCTTTTATGTGCAACAACAACCATTCATTTCTGTATAACTTCCATTCGTATTGCTCATCACATCTGTAAGAAATGTCCCAAAACACTTCATATTCAATGAATGATTTTAATGTGCAGTAACTGTGGTTATATAGGCAGAACATGGCAGCCATTTTACAGTAAAATCTTACAGACAACAGTGACCTGACAATCTGTAATCTCCTTTCGACTTCTGGTTCTTCACTTTTCACTTCAACATTTTTATTTACATTTCTGTTCCTGATTCCCTGCTCCCACTGTCCACTTTGAAAATGAAGCAACTCTGTATTTTTATCTATAACAAGGAGTTTTAATTGGTTGGAAACCAACTGTTAAAGCTTGTCTTCCAGCTTTGGTTGTTAAAGTCGAAATGGCCACATGATCAACGCAACCAGATCAACCACTGCTGCAAAGGTCACAGTGAAAACAGTAAGTGCTTGTCCCCAGCAAGCAGCGTCCAAAAAATTAAACTCAGCTGCCATGCTCAGGGAATATATGCTGTTAAATAATAAACAGGCAGATAAGGCTCTGAATTCTTTATGTAATAGCGTAAGAGAGCAACTTGCACACTTAGCAAGACCCGACGGCACTGTCTAACTCAAACTTCAAAGGGAAATTGGCAATCATGTCCTGATCTGCATGTGGAGGTTGCTAGAGGAGATTGTGCTGACTACAGATAAATAACATGCTATACTTTGTTCAGAGTATTTTTTTTCAAATTAAGTAAAGGTTTTCAAATTAGGAGTAAGATTCATTCCTTATTGTCTCAGTATGTTGTTATCATTAAATAACTACAATTGGATCAGTCAGATGTTCTAGCTATGTACTTGAAAAGGAAAGTATAGCAGGGCTGTGGGAAAAGAGCAGGGGAGTGGGACTGATTGGCATGAAGGGCTAAATGGCCTCCTTCTATGCTGTATGATTCTATGAGATCACATACTTTGAAGCACGATCCAATTCAGTGTTTAAATCTCAAGAGCACAGGCCATAAAAAAAACTTGTTCCAGGGAATGAGTAGTGGACCACTTTCTCTGGGATCAGTATTTTAATCCAGCCCCATTAATACGAACAAACATATGAACATACGAATTAGAAGCAGGAGTAGGCCACTCGGCCCCTCGAGCCTGCTCCACCATTCAATAAGATCATGGCTGCTCTGATTGCAACCTCAACTCCACAATCCTACCTATCCCCAGTAACTTTTCACCCCCTTGCTGATCAAGAATCTATCTACCTCTGCCTGAAAAATATTCAAAGACTCTGCTTCCACTGCCTTTTGAAGGAGTTCCAAAGACTCACAAACCTCTGAGAGAAAAAATTTCTCATCTCTGTCTTAAATGGGCGGCCCCTCATTTTTAAACAGTAACCCCTAGTTCCAGATTCTCCTACAAGGGGAAACATCTTTTCCACATCCACCCTGTCAAGACCCCTCAGGATCTTATATGTTTCAATCACGTTGCCTCTTACTCTTCTAAACCCCAACGGGTGCAAGCCTAGTCTGTCCAACCCTTCCTCATAAGACAACCTGCACATTCCAGGTATTGGTCTATTAAACCTTCTCTGAACTGCTTCCAACGCATTTACATCCTTCCTTAATTACAAGACCACCCTTGTTGGAATGTACCTAGCCTGTACCTGAAGGACCTCTTCCTTAAAGATAACCCATTGTTCCGTTACAGATTTTCCTGTCAGTCTTTGGTTCCATTTTACCCTGGCTAGATTTCTTCTTATTCCATTGAAGTTAGCCCTCTTTCAATTTAGAAGTTCTGCTTTAGATTGTTCCTTAGTTTTCTCCATTACTAATCTAAACCTTGTGATACAATGATCTCTCTTACCCAAGTGTTCCCTTACAGAAACTTGGTCCACTTGGCCCACTTCATTCCCCAGCACCTGACTCAGCAATGTCTTTTTCCTAGTTGGATCAAGAACATAGTGATCAAGGAAGTTCTCCTGAACACACTTTCTGAAATTCCTCCTCATCCCTACTCTTTAATCTAACACTGTCCCAATCGATATTTGGGTTGGTAAAGTCCACCAATATCGCTACTCTATAGCTCTTGCACATCAACAACATGGTGGCAAACTGGCATGCCGGCCGGTAGTGGGAAATTGTGAACTCAACCGCCTCTATTCCAATCTCCTTGCAAAATCCGGCCCCAGATGTTGGTGAACCAGGAACCAAAAAGTACTGTTGTTTAAACCGTTAAGTGTTAATGGCATTATATTGCGGGAACTTAATGGGAGAGGTTACTAAGCCTTGACAGCCTGTAGCAGATAAATTAACATGTAATTCAATTGGAAGGAACCCAAGTTACTCACTAAAAGTTGTGTCAAAATCATGTTGTGCAATATTAGTAACAAATGGTGACACCACATTTCATTTCTCGGTAAGCGTATGAAATTCCTGTGTCCACCATTTAAATTAAAAATTGACTCCATTTATTTTAATATTATACTGTGCTATTTCAACCTCCAGTACTTCTTGTCACTATTATCAGTAACTGCTCTTAGCCAGTTCCCTGGTGATCTGAACAGCACTCACTCTTTGAAGATTTTTTTAATGAAAGCCTTTTATATCATTCCGGCTATTTTATTACATTAGTTGCTTTGAAGTTTATTGATGGCTGGATCATTTTTAATGCTGATATGTGGCTCAGATTTTACTTCTCTCTGGCACTTTTGAAGTACAGCATGCATAAGGAGGGTGTTGTTTTACCATCGTGATTTGTTACTTTATTGGGAAGGAACAGACGGCTGGGGGTGTGTTCAAAGCCAAGGAGGCCCCAATGATGCCACCCAAACCCAGAGATCGCATTTGAAAACAACTTATGTTACTAGAATACAAAAGGGAGGAAGTTATGTTTCAGTTTTACGGAGCCTTGGTCAGACCCATCTGGAGTACTCTGTTCAGTTTTGGGCACCATCTCTCAGGAAGGAAATACTGGTCTAGGAAAGAGTGAAGCGCAGATTCACCAGAATGATTCTGGGGCTTGGAGGGTTAAATTATGAGGACAGGATGCATAAGCTTAGCTTGAATTCTCCTGAGTATAGAAAATTGAGGGGTGATCTGATTGAGATATTTAAAAAGTTAAATGGATTTGGTAGGGTCGATACAAAGGCTTTTTACAGGGCTCCCAATATTGGGCTCCGTGGCGCGAGGAGGGCCGGGCCCAATCTTACCAGCGGTGGCGAGGCTCCGTGGTGGCTCCCCGTCGCTGGGCGATGGGACCCGGATTTAAATATATTAATAAATTGAGTGAATAAATTTAAATGAACTTACCTGCAATCTAACGGTTGGGCTGCGATCTTCAGAGCAGCAGCTGGCACTCCTGTGCCTTTCCTATCTGGAGTGATGGAGAAGGGGGGGGCACATGAGATTTTAATGCGGGGGGGATGGAATGGGGTCAAACCTTCGTCATTAGTGTAGGGGATGGTGGGACGAGGTGAGGGGGGAAACTTTGTTCTGTTTGGGGGAGGAAGGTTGTATTTGAAAGGGAGGTGTTTTGGTGGGGGGGAGGGGGAAGGGCAGATACTTAATTTTATTATTATTGGAGGGTGGGAAAGGAACATTAGAATTCTGAATTGAACAGTGGGGGGTGGTTCCCTTTAAAAACTTAAATTAGCCAGCAGGGCTGGCTGTCCTTTAAAAATGGTGCCAGTGCCTGCGCACAGGCAGCTGACACCATTGCCAGCGTCTGAGAGCCCTCCCTCTCCACGTGATTGGGGGGGGGGGTGCGGGGCGAGCCGACCAATGAGCCACCACATGGTAGACCGCGGCAGAATGGTGATGCAAGGCCCGGATCTTTTCGCCTGCTGCGAGGCGCTTAAAATCCAGCCCAAAAAATCTATTTTCTCTGCAAGGGGGTTTCAAGAACTAGGAGATATAATCTTAGAATCAAAGCTAGGCCATTTAGAGTGAAATAGGAAGCACTTTTTCACACAAAGGGTCAGCAGGGACCCATGCATTCGTGGGTCTGCTGGGCTGCTGCCAGATTCATTGGTTTTGCTTCTGCTTCACTAAACATCCAGAGCTGGTTCCATGTATCTGACACCTCAACATCACCAGCCCGAAACCCATTCTACTTGTGACTCACTCTTCGTATGAAGAACTTCCTGACATCAGTCCTCAGTTTGCCCTTTATAAGTTTCAACTCGTGCTGCCTTGTCTTGCTATCATGGTTTAGTTTGAAGTGATGTTCTACATTTATCTTTTCCTTTTTAATGGATCCTGTTTCCATTGTGGAAGAACGGGACACATGGCACGAGTCTGTAAATATCCACGCAAATTTCCCGCAAAGGAGCAAAAAGGACATTCTCCCAATTTAGATCAGGAGATAAAACAGATGTGTCCTGGTGCGGCCTCTGTGTGAGCGACACGCCCACCTGGAAGGCGCTGGCCAGGGACCTGAAAGGTGGCCCGAGTGCCCATGAGGCGATCATCGAGGCTCAGGGCCTCAATCCGGCCTCGGTCGCCTTTCCGCCGTCACAGCTGGGAGCCAAGAAAGAAGTCCCACCGTGAGCTGGATGGCGACCACGAGTGCAGCATCAGCCTGGAGGACACTGACATTGAGGAGGCCGTGCAGGCTGTGGGCTGGCCCGCTCGCCAGAGTCGTGACCCCCGCCGGACGCCTCCCCCCTTCCCCCTCTGCACCACCTTCCCCCCCAACACCCACTTCCCCCACCTCCTCTTCCCTTGCACCCACATCCCCCTCCCCCCTTGCACCCCCTTCCCCCCTCCCACTTCCCCCCACCCCCTCCTCTCCGCACCCCCTGCCCAGCTCCCCCCCGCACCCCCTTCCCCTGCACCCCCTCGCATTCCCCTCGCACCCCTTTCCCCCAACCCCTCCCCCCAGCAGCCTCCGCATCCCCTTCCCCCTGCACCCCGTTCCCCCCTTCCCTCTCCCTCCAAAAAATCACACAGCTTACTTGTTAGGGCCCCTGCTCAGGGATAGAAGCTAACAACCCCAGTACCTTGTGGGCATCTCGGGAGAGACCAAGGCTAAGGGAGTAAACCCTAACAGAAAATCCGGAGCGGAACCCCAAAGGTGGTCTTGTGTCACCTTTGGCATTTTTCCGGCAGTTCTTGCAGTCATACTGGTGCCAAACGTCGTGCTCTGCACTCCTTTGGACCCCACTAGGAAGGCCGAGAGGGGGGTTTTCACGCTTGGGCAACTTACAACCTCCATACATCCGCCCAGGCATGCATCATGGAGAGGTCACTCCATAGTTGCCTCACAGCGACCAAAACACAGAAGGCAGCAGTTTCGGGTTATAAGTCTAGCTCAATTGGCATAGAGATTGGGTGCCACGGGTTGCCTTTGTCGGTGGGAGAGGTCATCGCATCTCACTGGACAGCTACCGCCTGCCTCACACTGGGCAGCCCCCGGTCAGTAAGGTTCTGTCCCGCCACAGTCCACCTGCTTCAATGGATGCTTGGAGCTCAGGGTCATTGCCCGACAAGTGGACTGTAACACCCACCAAACAGCACGACAAAAAAAGGAAAGAAGGTACCAGCCCTTCGTTTTGCAAGCTGGAACGTCAGAAATATGTGTCCTGGCCTGTCGGAAGACCTTACACAAATCAACGATTCTCGGAAGACCGCCATCATTAACAACAAGCTCAGTAGACTCAACGTGGACATTGCAGCACTTCAGGAGACACGCCTCCCTGCAAGCGGATCTCTAAGAGAGCAAGACTACACCTCCTTCTGGCAGGGTAGGGATCCTGAAGAACCAAGACAGCATGGAGTGGGCTTCGCCATCAGAAAATCTTTGCTCAGCATGATAGAGCCACCTTCAAATGGCTCAGAACACATACTGTCCATCCAACTGCTCACCTCCTCCGGTCCAGTACACCTACTCAGCATCTATGCTCCAACACTCTGCTCCCCACATGAAGTTAAAGACCAGTTCTATGAGGAACTCCATAATATCATTAGTAGCATCCCCAATACCAAACATTTGTTCCTGCTGGGGGACTTTAACGCCAAGGTTGGGGCCCACCATGACTCATGGCCCTCCTGCCTTGGGTGCCATGGCATTGGAAGGATGAATGTGAATGGACAGAGACTGCTGGAGTTGTATAGCTATCACAACCTCTGCATCACCAACTCATTCTTTCATACGAAACCATGTCACCAGGTTTCATGGAGGCACCCAAGATCACGTCGTTGGCACCAGCTGGACCTCATCGTCACAAGGCGAGCCTCTAAAAACAGTGTCCAAATCACACGCAGCTTCCACAGTGTGGACTGCGACACTGACCACTCCCTAGTGTGCAGCAAAGTTAGACTCAAACCAAAGAAGCTACATCACTCCAAGCAGAAGGGCCGCCCGTGCATCAAGCCTAACAGAATTTCTTATCCACAGCTGTTACATAAGTTTCTAAATTCACTTGAAAAAACCCTTCAAAACACTCCGAAAGGGGATGCAGAGACTAAGTGGGCCCACATCAGAGATGCCATCTATGACTCAGCAATGACCACCTACGGCAAACGTGAGAAGCAGAATGCAGACTGGTTTCAATCTCACTTTGAAGAGCTGGAACCTGTCACAGCCGCTAAGTGCATTGCACTGTTGAACAAGAAAGCCCCCAGCGAGTTAACATCCGTAGCACTAAAAGTAGCCAGAAGCGCTGCACAAAGAAGAGCCAGGCACTGTGCAAATGACTACTGGCAACACCTATGCAGTCGTATTCAGCTGGCCTCTGACACCAGAAACATCAGAGGAATGTATGATGGCATTGAGAGCTTTTGGGCCAACCATCAAGAAGATTGCCCCCTTCAAGTCTAAATCAGGGGAAACGATCACTGACCAACGCAAGCAAATGGACCACTGGGTTGAGCACTACCTAGAACTGTACTCCAGGGAAAATGTTGTCACTGAGACCGCCCTCAATGCAGCCCAGTCTCTGCCAGTCATCGATGAGCTGGACAAACATCCAACAAAATTGGAACTCAGCGATGTCATTGATTCTCTAGCCAGCGGAAAAGCTCCTGGGAAGGACGGCATTAGCCCTGAAATAATCAAGAGTGCCAATCCTGCTATACTCTCAGTACTCCATGAACTGCTTTGCCTGTGCTGGGATGAGGGAGCAGTGCCACAGGACATGTACGATGCCAATATCATCACCCTCTATAAGGTGATCGCGGTGACTGCAACAACTACCGTGGAATCTCCCTGCTCAGCATAGTGGGGAAAGTCTCCACTCGGGTCGTTTTAAACAGACTCTGGAACAAAGAACAGTACAGCACAGGAACAGGCCATTCGGCCCTCCAAGTCTGCGCCGATCTTGATGCCTGCCTAAACTAAAACCTTCTGCACTTCCGGGGACCGTATCCCTCTATTCCCATCCTATTCATGTATTTGTCAAGATGCCTCTTAAACATCGCTATCGTACCTGCTTCCACCACCTCCCCTGGCAGCAAATTCCAGGCACTCACCACCCTCAGTGTAAAGAACTTGCCTCGCACATCCCCTCTAAACTTTGCCCCTCTCACCTTAAACCTATGTCCCCCAGTAACTGACTCTTCCACCCTGGGAAAATGCTTCCGACTATCCACTCTGTCCATGCCGCTCATAACTTTGTAAACCTCTATCATCTCGCCCCTCCACCTCCGTCGTTCCAGTGAAAACAATCCGAGTTTATCCAACCTCTCCTCATAGCTAATGCCCTCCAGACCAGGCAACATCCTGGTAAACCTCTTCTGTACCCTCTCCAAAGCCTCCACGTCCTTCTGGTAGTGTGGCGACCAGAATTGCACACAATATTCTAAGTGTGGCCTAACTAAAGTTCTGTACAGCTGCAGCATGACTTGCCAATTTTTATACTCTATGCCCCGACCGATGAAGGCAAGCATGCCGTATGCCTTCTTGACTACCTTATCCACCTGCATTGCCACTTTCAGTGACCTGTGGACCTGTACGCCCAGATCTCTCTGCCTGTCAATACTCCTAAGGGTTCTGCCATTTACTGTATACCTCCCACCTGCATTAGACCTTCCAAAATGCATTACCTTACATTTGTCCGGATTAAACTCCATCTGCCATTTCTCCGCCCAAGTCTCCAACCGATCTATATCCTGCTGTATCCTCTGACAATCCTCATCACTATCCGCAACTCCACCAACCTTTGTGTCGTCTGCAAACTTAGTAATCAGGCCAGCTACAGTTTCCTCCAAATCATTTATGTATACTACAAACAGCAAAGGTCCCAGCACAGATCCCTGCGGAACACCACTAGTCTCATCCCTCCATTCAGAAAAGCACCCTTCCACTGCTACCCTCTGTCTTCTATGACTGAGCCAGTTCTGTATCCATCTTGCCAGCTCACTTCTGATCCCGTGTGACTTCACCTTTTGTACCAGTCTGCCAGTTTGACCTTGTCAAAGGCTTTACTGAAGTCCATATAGATAACATCCACTGCCCTTCCTTCATCAATCATCTTTGTCACTTCCTCAAAAAACTCAATCAAATTAGTGAGACACGACCACCCCTTCACAAAACCAAGCTGCCTCTCGCTAATAAGTTTGTTTGTTTCCAAATGGGAGTAAATCATGTCCCGAAGAATCCCCTCTAATAATTTCCCTACCACTGATGTAAGGCTCACCGGCCTATAATTTCCTGGATTATCCTTGCTACCCTTCTTAAACAAAGGAACAACATTGGCTATTCTCCAGTCCTCTGGGACCTCACCTGTAGCCAATGAGGATACAAAGATTTCTGTCAAGGCCCCAGCAATTTCTTAAAATAAAAGCAAAATACTGCGGATGCTGGAAATCTGAAATAAAAACAAGAAATGCTGGAACCACTCAGCAGGTCTGGCAGCATCTGTGAAAAGAGAAGCAGAGTTAACGTTTCGGGTCAGTGACCCTTCGGAAGGTTCCGAAGAAGGGTCACTGACCCGAAACATTAACTTTGCTTCTCTTTTCACAGATGCTGCCAGACCTGCTGAGTGGTTCCAGCATTTCTTGTTTTTATCCCAGTAATTTCTTCCCTTGCCTCCCTCAGTATTCTGGGGTAGATCCCATTAGGCCCTGGGGACTTATCTACCTTAATGCTTTGCAAGACACCCAACACCTCCTCCTTTTTGATAATGAGATGACTGAGACTATCTACACTCCCTTGCCAAACCTATCCTTCTTCTTCACAGGAACATGCTGGTCCTGGATTCTAATCAACTGACGTTTGAAAGACTCCCACATGTCAGATGTTGATTTACCCTCAAACAGCCGTCCCCAATCGAAATTCTTTAGTTCCTGCCTAATATTGTTATAATTAGCCTTCCCCCAATTTAGCACTTTTATCCGAGGACTATTCTTATCCTTATCCACAAGTACCTTAAAACTTATGAAATTATGGTCACTGTTCCCGAAATGCGCCCCCACTGAAACTTCGACCACCTGGCCGGGTTCATTCCCCAATACCAGGTCCAGTACGGCTCCACCCCTAGTTGGACTATCTACATATTGTTTCAAGAAGCCCTCCTGGATGCTCCTTACAAATTCTGCCCCATCCAAGCCCCTAGCACTAAGTGAGTCCCAGTCAACATAGGGGAAGTTAAAATCACCCACCACTACAACCCTGTTACCTTTACATCTTTCCAAAATCTGTCTACATATCTGCTCCTCTACCTCCCGCTGGCTGTTGGGAGGCCTGTAGTAAACCCCCAACATTGTGACTGCACCCTTCCTATTCCTGAGCTCCACCCATATTGCCTCGCTGCACGACCCCTCCGAGGTGTCCTCCCGCAGTACAGCTGTGATATTCTCCTTAACAAGTAATGCAACTCCCCCACCCCTTTTACATCCCCCTCTATCCCGCCTGAAGCTTCTAAATCCTGGAACATTTAGCTGCCAATCCTGTCCTTCCCTCAACCAAGTCTCTGTAATAGCAACAACATCATAGTTCCAAGTACTAATCCAAGCTCTAAGTTCATCTGCCTTACCTGTTATACTTCTCGCATTGAAACAAATGCACTTCAGACCACCAGTCCCGCTGTGCTCTGCAACATCTCCCTGCCTGATCTTCCTCTTAGTCTTACTGGCCTTATTTACTAGTTCCCCCTCATTTATTTCACTTGCTGTCCTACTGCTCTGGTTCCCAACCCCCTGCCACACTAGTTTAAACCCTCCCGAGTGACGCTAGCAAACCTTGCAGCCAGGGTATTTGTGCCCCTCCAGTTTAGATGCAACCCGTCCTTCTTGTACAGGTCCCATCTGTCCCTGAAGAGATCCCAATGGTCCAGATATCTGAAACCCTCCCTTCTACACCAGCTGTTCAGCCATGTGTATAGCTGCACTATCTTCCTATTTCTAGCCTCACTGGCACGTGGCACAGGGAGTAATCCCGAGATTACAACCCTCGAGGTCCTGTCTTTCAACTTTCTATCTAACTCCCTAAATTCCCCCTGCAGGATCTCGTCACTCTTCCTGCCTATGTCATTGGTACCAATGTGTACCACAACCTCTGGCTGTTCACCCTCCCCCTTCAGAATGCCCCCTGTCCCTTCAGAGACATCCTTGACCCTGGCACCAGGGAGGCAACATACCATCCTGGAGTCTCTTTCACGTCCACAGAAGCGCCAATCTGTGCCCCTGACTATAGAGTCCCCTGTAACTATTGCTCTTCTGTGCTTTGTACCTCCCTGCTGAACAACAGTGCCAGCCGTGGTGCCACTGCTCTGGCTACTGCTGTTTTCCCCTGATAGGCCATCCCCTCCAACAGTATCCAAAACGGTATACTTGTTAGAGAGGGGGATAGCCACAGGGGATTCCTGCACTGACTGCCTGCCCCTTCTAGCGGTCACCCATCTATCTGCCTGCACCTTGGGTGTAACCACTTCTCTAAAACTCCTGTCTATGAAGCTTTCTGCCACCTGCATGCTCCTAAGTGTATCCAGTTGCCGCTCCAACCGATCCATGCGGTCTGTGAGGAGCTGCAACTGGGTACACTTCCTGCAGATGTCGTCGTCCAGAATGCTGGAAGCGTCACGGACTTCCCACATCTCACAGGTGAAGCACTTCACCCCCTCTAACTGACATTTCTAGCACTAATTAATAAATTAATTTAAAATAAATAAATACTTATTAAATCCTTACTAAATTGTTATAATTAACTATATGGTCCCTAGTGCTAGATTCCTACTATAAATATTAAATGCTAATTAAATACAGTAATCTCCTCCCTCTGGTTTAGTTACTCTACCTATTAATTAGTTAATTAGGGTTTTAAACAATTTTTATCAATGTTTTATTTTCAAATTCAGTAAAAAAATTCAGGTCACAGCTTTCCTGTGACGTCACTTTCAGTTTTTTTACCAGAGGTAAGTTTTTTTATACTTACCGGTCCGGAACTCCGCCCTCCGAGTCTTCTCCCAGTCAGCTGTGCTCTTTGGAAGCTCTCGGCTCCCCTCACTCTGAGGACAGGTAGGAAATGAAAGGAGCTCCTCGCTCCCTCCTTACCGAACCTCCTCAGTTACCAAACTTCCATTGTAGCACTCTAATGCAACCCAAGTCAGCACTCTAGTGCAAACAAAGTCAGCACTGTAAGATGGCTCACTTTTCTACTGACTGACTCTAGTCCCCTGAAAACTGGTTTAAGCCAATTCTCTAATTAACAAGGTGCAGCTGCAAGCAGAGCCTGAGTGAACCCTGTTTAAAGCTGGTCTAAAACTCACCTACTCCACCCCGAACAGCAACTGTTAAGTTAATCTGCTAAATAAAAGACAGATTAGATTTAAGATAAAATGAACCCTTAATTATCCTCAGTTACCAAACTTCTATTGTAGCACTCTAAAGCAACCCAAATCTGCACTCCAGTGCAAACTGGAGCTGGCTGAGCGTGTCTACCCTGAAGCACATTGTGGCTTCCGAGCAGAGAGATCCACCATTGACATGCTGTTCTCCCTTCGACAGCTACAGGAGAAATGCCGCGAACAACAGATGCCTCTCTACATTGCTTTCACAGATCTCACCAAACCCTTTGACCTCATCAGCAGTCATGGTCTTTTCAAACTACTAGCAAAGATCGGATGTCCACCAAAGCTACTAAGTATCATCACCTCATTCCATGACAATATGAAAGGTACAATTCAGCATAGCGGTGCCTCATCAGACCCCTTTCCTATCCTGAGTGGCGTGAAACAGGGCTGTGTTCTCGCACCTACACTGGGATCTTCTTCTCCCTGCTGCTCTCACACGCATTTAAATCTTCAGAAGAAGGAATTTTCCTCCACACAAGATCAACCTTGCCCGTCTTAGAGCGAAGACCAAAGTACGGAAAGCCCTCATCAGGGAACTCCTCTTTGCTGACGATGCTGCATTAGGATCCCACACAGAAGAGTGTCTGCAGAGACTCATCGACAGGATTGCGGCTGCCTTCAATGAATTTGGCCTAACCATCAGCCTCAAGAAAATGAACATTATGGGACAGGACATCAGAAATGCTCCATCCATCAATATCGGCGACCATGGTCTGGAAGTGGTTCAAGAGTTCACCTACCTAGGCTCAACTATCACCAGTAACCTGTCTCTCAATGCAGAAATCAATAAGCGCATGGGAAAGGCGTCGGCTGCTATGTCCACACTGGCCAAGAGAGTGTGGGGAAACGGTGCACTGACACGGAACACAAAAGTCCGAGTGTATCAAGCCTGTGTCCTCAGTACCTTGCTCTCGGCAGCAAGGCCTGGACAACGTATGTCAGCCAAGAGCGAAGTCTCAATACATTCCATCTTCGCTGCCTCCGGAGAATCCTTGGCATCAGGTGGAAGGACCGTATCTCCAATGCAGAAGTCCTCGTGGCAGCCAAAATCCCCAGCATATACACCCTACTGAGCCAGCGGCGCTTGAGATGGCTTGGCTCAAGATGTCTGCAAACGCGACATGAAGTCCTGTGACATTGACCACAAGTCGTGGGAGTCAATTGCCTGTGATCGCCAGAGCTGGCGGACAGCCATAAAGGCGGGGCTAAAGAGTGGTGAGTCGAAGAGACTTCGCTGTTGGCAGGAAAAAAGACAGAAGCGCAAGGAGAGAGCCAAATGTGTAACAGCCCCGACAACCAATTTTTTCTGCAGTGCCTGTGGAAGAGTCTGTCACTCTAGAATTGGCTTTTATAGCCACTCCAGGCACTGCTTCACAAACCACTAACCACCTCTCGGCACTTACCCATTGTCTCTCGAGACAAGGAGGCCAAAGAAGAAGACTGCTCACTGGCTTATATTCCTGCTTATGATGCTGTCTCGGTTGCCTCTTTTCAAAATTTGCAGTTTTCTCTCATATTTCGGTCTTGAAACACAAGGGATCAGTCAGCCTATCTTCACCAAACCCCTGATCACATCTTACCCCAGATAACTGCTCCACTTCTAATTACATAAATAAATGTTACATCAATCTGTCATCTGGTGTTTCTATTAATGATTGATGTCTTAAATTGTGCTCGATCAATACTTTGCCCTCTATGGATTAATTCAGTGTAATACATGCATTTATCAAATAGGACATCTTTTATTCAGTATCTATATTTTCATCACTACTACAATCTACTTTTACTGCTTTTTGATCTTTTATCAATAAATCCAATACATTTTGTGCTTCTTTTGGGCCTCCTTATCTCGAGAGACAATGGATACGCGCCTGGAGGTGGTCAGTGGTTTGTGAAGCAGCGCCTGGAGTGGCTATAAAGGCCAATTCTAGAGTGACAGGCTCTTCCACAGGTGCTGCAGAGAAATTTGTTTGTCGGGGCTGTTGCACAGTTGGCTCTCCCCTTGCGCCTCTGTCTTTTTTCCTGCCAACTACTGTGTCTCTTCGACTCGCCACATTTTAGCCCCGTCTTTATGGCTGCCCGCCAGCTCTGGCGAACGCTGGCAACTGACTCCCACGACTTGTGATCAATGTCACAGGATTTCATGTCGCGTTTGCAGACGTCTTTATAGCGGAGACATGGACGGCCGGTGGGTCAGATACCAGTGGCGAGCTAGCTGTACAATGTGTCTTTGGGGATCCTGCCATCTTCCATGCGGCTCACATGGCCAAGCCATCTCAAGCGCCGCTGACTCAGTAGTGTGTACAAGCTGGGGATGTTGGCCGCCTCGAGGACTTCTGTGTTGGAGATACGGTCCTGCCACCTGATGCCAAGTATTCTCCGGAGGTAGCAAAGATGGAATGTATTGAGACGTCGCTCTTGGCTGACATACGTTGTCCAGGCCTCGCTGCCATAGAGCAAGGTACTGAGGACACAGGCCTGATACACTCGGACTTTTGTGTTCCGTGTCAGTGCGCCATTTTCCCACACTCTCTTGGCCAGTCTGGACATAGCAGTGGAAGCCTTTCCCATGCGCTTGTTGATTTCTGCATCTAGAGACAGGTTACTGGTGATAGTTGAACCTAGGTAGGTGAACTCTTGAACCACTTCCAGAGCGTGGTCGCCAATATTGATGGATGGAGCATTTCTGACATCCTGCCCCATGATGTTTGTTTTCTTGAGGCTGATGGTTAGGCCAAATTCATTGCAGGCAGCCGCAAACCTGTCGATGAGACTCTGCAGGCACTCTTCAGTGTGAGATGTTAAAGCAGCATCGTCAGCAAAGAGGAGTTCCCTGATGAGGACTTTCCGTACTTTGGACTTCGCTCTTAGACGGGCAAGGTGGAACAACCTGCCCCCTGATCTTGTGTGGAGGAAAATTCCTTCTTCAGAGGACTTGAACGCATGTGAAAGCAGCAGGGAGAAGAAAATCCCAAAAAGTGTGGGTGCGAGAACACAGCCCTGTTTCACGCCACTCAGGATAGGAAAGGGCTCTGAGGAGGAGCCACCATGTTGAATTGTGCCTTTCATATTGTCATGGAATGAGGTGATGATACTTAGTAGCTTTGGTGGGCATCCAATCTTTTCTAGTAGTCTGAAGAGACCACGTCTGCTGACGAGGTCAAAGGCTTTGGTGAGATCAATGAAAGCAATGTAGAGGGGCATCTGTTGTTCACGGCATTTCTCCTGTATCTGACGAAGGGAGAACAGCATGTCAACGGTCGATCTCTCTGCACGAAAGCCACACTGTGCCTCAAGGTAGACGCGCTCGGCCAGCTTCTGGAGCCTGTTCAGAGCGACTCGAGCAAAGACTTTCCCCACTATGCTGATCAGGGAGATTCCACGGTAGTTGTTGCAGTCACCGCGGTCACCTTTGTTTTTATAGAGGGTGATGATATTGGCATCGCGCATGTCCTGGGGTACTGCTCCCTCGTCCCAGCACAGGCATAGCAGTTCATGTAGTGCTGAGAGTATAGCAGGCTTGGCACTCTTGATTATTTCAGAGGTAATGCTGTCCTTCCCAGGGGCTTTTCCACTGGCTAGGGAATCAATGGCATCACTGAGTTCTGATTTGGTTGGCTGTATGTACAGCTCATCCATGACTGGTAGAGGCTGGGCTGCATTGAGGGAAGTCTCAGTGACAGCATTCTCCCTGGAGTACAGTTCTAGGTAGTGCTCAACCCAGCGGTCCATTTGTTTGCGTTGGTCAGTGATTATGTCCCCTGATTTAGATTTGAGGGGGGCGATCTTCTTGATGGTTGGCCCAAGAGCTCTCTTCATGCCATCATACATTCCTCTGATGTTTCCGCTGTCTGAGGCCAGCTGAATATGACTGCATAGGTGTTGCCAGTAGTCGTTTGCGCAGCGCCTGGCTGTTCTTTGTGCAGTGCTTCTGGCTGCTTTAAGTGCTGCGGATGTTAAATCGCTGGGGGCATTTATCAAATAGGATATCTTTTATTCAGTATCTATATTTTCATCACTACTACAATCTACTTTTACTGCTTTTTGATCTTTTATCAATAAATCCAATACATTTTGTGCTTAGAATTCAATATTTCCACGATGGATGCTACAATCTGTCAATTTAAGAATGCAGAACGGTCAACTGGGTTTTGTAACAGCAGAGTTTGGGGACTAAAGGGACAATTTTGGATGGGAGTTTGGGTACTAGAGGAATGATCTTGGATGGGAGTTTGGGGACTAGAGGGATGAGCTTGGATGGAAGTTTGGGTACCAGAGGGATGAGTTTGGATGGGAGTTTGGGGACTAGAGGGATGAGCTTGGATGGGAGTTTGGGTACCAGAAGGATGATCTTGGATGGGAGTTTGGGGACTAGAGGGATGAGCTTGGATGGGAGTTTGGGTACTAGAGGGATGATCTTGGATGGGAGTTTGGGGACTAGAGGGATGAACTTGGATGGGAGTTTGGGTACCAGAGGGATGAGCTTGGATGGGAGTTTGGGTACCAGAAGGATGATCTTGGATGGGAGAATTTGGGTACTAGAGGGATGAGCTGAATGATCCTTTCTTGTATCAGACTTTTCTTATTGAAGTCCTATCAATTCTCCAACAATTGGTGTTTTGGTCAATGTGTGATATTCTAATAGTACTTGTTAAAAGATATGGCAGAGATTGCAGAGTGATGGTAATTACTGTCTAAGTTCTGCATTACTACCAGTGGTAACGTAGTGTGATTAGACAATAAATGCGTGGTGACACTTGACGAAGCATGCAGATTGGCTCTTCATTTCCCTGTTTATGTAAATAACTTAGATTCTGGAGAATGCCACATTTTCAGACGACACTAAGAAAAGGAGTGCAGTAACAACAGCAGATGCAGCTAAAGAATTGAGGAGGATTCTGGATAATGTATGAAAATGGTACGCCAGATGGCAGATGAAACTTAATACTGGCAAGTGCAAAGTGTTGTACTTTGAACAAAATAATGCATGATGTACATGCTAAACAAAGGGAACAAAACCAGTAGAAGGCAACTCAGAAAGGGTCCTGGGTGTAATATTGGATTGTCATTAGCAATACCTAGACTAGAGGAGTTAATTTACTGTAAACTACTGATATATACTCTGCACCAGTTGGTCCAGTTGTAGGGCTCTCAGCACAGACGGTGCCTGTAACCTTCCAGGGCTATAGGAATCAATGTCACACCTCTCAGCACTTTCACCAACTGAGCCACTGGACAAATGTACCCCCACCCACTACATTTATTTTAAATGAAAACCATCTGCTTTATGATGAGGTGAAATCTCCTCAAACTTACTTTACTGTTAGATGAAGAAGAATCTTTGAAACCATCGCTATTGCTGTCAGTGTTAGCAGGGCTGCCAAGGCGTAGATAGTCCACACTGTAAACAAGTGCAGTGATGGTTAGTAGAAACCAGCGATGTTAAACAGGAAGGTACTGTCTGGTGGCAGAGTGATACCAACCTGGCATGTTCTGGTTCGATTGGCTGGGGCTTGCTGTAATGAAGTAGAGGATCTTTGATGACCGTGCCGCATTGGTGCCAGGGCCGACCCTCTCCGTTATCATATCCGATGTATTTATATCGCCCTTGCTTGCTGGAGGCTGTGAGCGGGGATTGTCTTTAATAGCTGTGGAGATGACAACAGTCAGCAGAGGGAGAATGGCAATCCATTTAAACACACAATAAACATTCTTTAAATATCTTCTTTGATAGATTAACTGCAATAACCCACTTGAAAGCCTACCCTTCTTCTGTCTTGAGGTCTAGCTCGCCCTCACAATGAGGCTCTTTAAATTCGAACCTTCTTCCCTGACAATTCTTTCAATTACCCCCGATTAGAGCTCCGTTGACCTTTTGCCAATTTTTCAATTATTCTTAAGCTTGATTTTAAAAAGGTCTCACGTTTATATCATGGTCCTCAAATGCCAAAGGCTCACAAGTCTTTACTGAAGTACAACCTGAAATCTGAAAGAGAAATCCATAACGCTACAAGGAGTGACACTTGGTACCATCACCAGGACGAGCTGAGTCCAAGGCTGGTCCTTGTAAATAATGAAGTGCCGACCAGGCAAGTCCCATGTTACACTGCAGGCTGTGACTCACATTCTGCCTGCTAGGAACAGGCACTGCATGTTTACATGCCCCACTGCACACCACACAGGAGTTATACTCCACATGGTGAAGGAGTGGCGCCTCACACCACTTGTATTTAGTACATTACAGAGTCAGATCAGGACGGGACTCCAACCCTTCCATGCTACTGTATATTGGTGGCAGTATAACTACAGTCTCAATTTTGTGGTTTTATACCATGGAACTTGCAAATTAGAGGCAGTCCGAAAGCTGCTATTTATAAAACTGCCCCAAGATGACATCATGAAGGGACAGCACAGAACATGGTGGAAGTGCAGCAGAAACCCTGTTTACACATGCAAGCAGGCGAGGTTACAGCAGCGGAGCAGAAGCAGACTGAGGACATCCCCTCTCTAGGTTCACAACTGAACGCTGACTGCTTGGTTAAAGTAATGGGTGGCGATGCCTGTAGCATGAGGTGGTACCATCAGAGGAAGGGGGAGAAAGAGAAAATCCTTTCCATGTATCTGCTTATATGGCTTATTCAACTTTGAAGATATTTTCAGGATTAGTAATCGGAATGCATCCAGGATTGTTCAGGTTAGAATAGGTGCATCCTAAGACTGGCTACTGTAGTTAACAGGAGTAGATTACCACCAGCGTCATTTGTCAAGTTCAAATCGTTCATGATGTGTCTAGAATGTGTGGGATCTTAGCTTCCAGGAGATGACTGCCGGTGTTTTGATGCATTGCAAACTGCACAGAGATACACTGGGAAGAAAAGCTGTGCTTGTAGGTTTCTTTTCTCCCTGTTTTGAATAAATTTTAAATCCATACGAATGAGAGTGAAGCCCAATTTTTGAAACGGCAATCAGTAGGGACAGATTACCTTTCACAAAGGCACTGAGAGTGGATTCACCAGTGCACCCTACTGAAACATAGGTGGACATTGACTATACATGCACTTCAATTATTTAAAGGCACACTCCAAGGGAACTCACAGAAATCAAAGAAATCAAATTATCTAGTATTTCATTAAATTAAAATAAAATAAAAACAGGAACTGCTGGAGATGCAGAAAAGGTAGAAACTATTTTTGTTCTGCTTGGCGGCAGAGGGAAAGGGTAATTATTTTTGCAGCAGTTTAAAATAATTAAACCACCAAACAGTTCCAATCGCAGCAGCCAGCCTGACTGGACTGGCACCACTTCAATGAAACTACTTTTGAAACATTTAAAGGGACACTGTCCATCAGTAAGAATGCTGTACATCATTTTCACCGAAGTGGCATCACACAAAATAGCATGATTTATATCATTGAGTTGTGCACATGAGTGGATTACGCATGTGTATTTGTAAGTGTGTGTGAATGTGAGTGAGTGAGTGGGAACGCATGTGTGCGCATTTAAAAGCAAGAAAAAGTTCGCCAAGCACCTTTGTTTAGAAAGGATAGTCTCCTCAAGCATGGAATTATTCTCACATGTAAACCTCTGGATCAATAGAACATTCCTCATACTTTATAGGGATAGCAGCATTACACAGAAGACAGGAGACTCAAAGCCGCCAGAACGAATACCCTGAAGCTGACAATTTATTTTGTTTACATCAGTAATTTCTTGCCTGCTTACAATAAGTTGCTGGAGAGCAGAGCAGATGCTTGTTTGGAAGGGTATTAAACTACGAAGGCGGTTAATTGAATAAGAATATAGGAAATAGGAGCAGGAGTAGATCATTCAGCTCCTCAAGCCTGCTCTGCCATTTAATATGATCATGGCTGATCTTCTTCCTCAACTCCACTTTCCCATCTGTTCCCCATATCCCGTGATTCCCTGAGGGACCAAAAATCTGCCTATCTCAGCCTTAAATATATTCAACAATGGAGCATCTGCAACACTCTAGGGTAGAGAATTCCAAAGATTCATAATCCTTTGAGTGAAGAAATGTCTCCTCATCTCAATCCGAAATGATTGACCCCTTATCCTGGGAAACAACCTCTCAGGGCTGGATTTTGTGTTGGAGGCAGGGCTCCTGGTGCTGGGTCGAAAAGGCAGGGGAAAGCCTGCTTCTGCTTTTTCGTGCCCTCCCTGGAGCAATCCTCCAATGTTTACAAGGCTAATTGTCCTGTACCAGGATCCTTGTCCCTTTGAAGACGGGATCCTGCCTCCAAGAGCTGCCGACCAAACAGAGGACTGGTGGCTCAACAGTATCGGCGGTGCCACCGGGAGCTGTGGCCTCTGCTGGTACTGCAGAGGCCTTGGACCCAGGCCCAACGTTGGGACCCAGGCCCAACGTTGGAACCCTGGACCACAAGTAAGTGAGGCCGGGTTGCCGGGGCCAATCTGAAAGGCTCCAGTGAGGAGGCGTGGGGGGATTGGTGTGGTCATGCAGTCTAAGAGGAGGGGGTCCTGGGGGGTAAACTGGTCCTGACAGGGGTCCCCTGGGGGCCACAGATTGCTCACGGAGGAGGGACCCCCCCTCACCCAAGCCCGCAGGGAGAGTGCCTCATGCTACAAGGCGTCCTTCCTGCTTGCTGGAGCACTCCCCGCCTCCCCACCGTTGGTAAGATCCCACTGACGGCGGGAAGAAGCCCTTAATTGGCCATTAGTAGGCCACTTAAGGGCCTCAACATCCCTCTGGGTGGGAAGGACGTCATCGGCCTATCCTGCCCCCGGGAAGATCGCTTAGCAATGAGGAGGCGACGGGCCTTCCCCCCACCCCCCTCGCCCTCGCCACCCTTCGTGATACTCTGTGCCCCTCCCCCGGCCTTAGGGGCCCACATAAAATACCGGCCTCACTGTCTACCCTGTCAAACCCTTTCAGAATCATGTATGTTTCAATGAGATCATCTCTCATTCTTCCAAACTCCAGAGCATATAGTATCAATTTACTGAGCCTCTCATCATATGACAACCCTCTCATCCCAGGAACCAATATATTGAACCATTGCTGTACGGCCTCCAAGGCAAGTATATCCTTCCTTAGACCAAACTGCGCTCAATACTCCAGTTGTGGTCTCATCAAAGCCCTATACAATTGTAGCAAGACTACCTTACTTATGCACTCCAATGCCCTTGCAACAAAGGCCAACATCCCATTTGCAAATCATGCTTGAAAAATTTATTAGTGTTTTTTGAAGAGGTCGATAAAGGGGAGCCAATAGATTTAGTATTCCAAAAGACATTCGATAAGGCGTCACATAAAAGGTTAATAAGCAAGTAAGAGCTCATGGAGTTGAGGTTAATATTTTAGCATGGATAGAGAATTGGTTAATGGACAGGAAGTAGGGACTAAGGGGCATTTTCAAGTTGCCAGGGTGTGATTAGTGGAGTGCTGCCAGGATCAGAACTAGGGCCTCAGTTATTTACAATTTACATTGGTAACTTAGATGAAGAGGCTGAGAGTAATGTATCTAATTTTGCAGATGATACAAAGTTAGGTGAGAATGTAAGCTGCAAGGAGGACACAAAGAGGCTGTAAAGAAATATAGACAAGTTAAGTGAGCGGGCAACAAGGTAGCAGATGGAGTATAATGTGGTAAAGGCCTGCTATCCAACCCGAACCCGATGGAACCTGACAACATGTGTCTGGTTTGGATCGGGTCTGGCTGCACTTCCGGGTCCGGGCATTCGGGTCGGGCACGCTCTATCACAGGTAAGTGACTCCACTGTTAATTTAATTTTTGGACAAGAAAGGTAGTTTTGTTACAGTTATTTTCAGCTTGTGCAGATCAGCAAGAAAGTGAAAAACAGAAGGTAAGTTACCCGATGGTCGGGTCGGGTCAGGTCGGGCGCGGGCATAATTGGAAGGATTCGGGCCGGGTCGGGCTTGGGTCAGATTATTCCAGGTTGAGTTACAATCTGCAATCTGACCAAGCTGGCCTGTGTCTAGTTCAAAAAGCCTGAACCAGCTGGTTAGTCATGTGACCAGCTGGCTTAACTACTTCTGCATCTGTGGATTCCAAAGCTCTTGGTGGGGGGTGTAGTGCTGTCTCTTACTCCAACAAGATGTGGATCACCATTGCCCAGCCCAATCTCTGTTAATTGAATCAGTGAGCAATTCTATTGTCTCCCCAAGCACTGTCTCTTAGTATGCAAATGTCCTCCAGCCAGGTGTCTGGTGATCTCATTTTAAGTCATTTCTTCACTCCAGCAGCAGTTTAAAATTAAAGTTCATATGATGAAATTAATATGCCTCATTCTCGGCAGGTTTGGGTCTTCATGACACTTTCTTGATAATAGGTACCAGCACTTTCCTGATGACTGATGTCAGGCTAATTGGCCTGTAGTTCCCCCCTTTTGTTACACCCTCCTTTCCTGAATAGCAGTTTTAGATCTGGTAACTTCCAATCCGTTGGGACCATTCTAGAATCTAGGGAATTTTGGAAAATCATAACCAGTACACCCACTATCTCTGCAGCTACCTCTTTTAGAACCCTAGGATGTAGGTCATCAGGTCCAGTGGATTTTCTCTTCTTCTGATATTAATTAGCTTAAGTTCTCACTTTTATTAGCCGCTTGATTATGCTCTATTTCTGATCTGTAAATTGTATCTTCGACTGTGAATACAGACACAAAATATTTGTTCAATGTCTCTGTTATTTCCTCATTCCCCATGATAATTTCTCCTGTCTCTGTCTCTCAGGGACCAATGTTTACTTTAACTACTCTCCTTTTTATATACTTGTTTAAGCTCTAACAATCTATTTTTATATTCCTGGCTAGTTTGCTCTCATTCTATTATTTCCTTTTTTATCAACTTTTTGGTTGCCTTTTGCTGGTTTCTAAAACATTCCCAATCTTCAGGCTTACTACTAGTCTTTGCAACATTATAAGCCTCTCCTTCTAATCTAATACTATCTTTAACTTCCCTAGTAAACCACGGATGGATCTTTCTTACTGAGCTTTTGTTTTTTAATGGAATGTATTTTTTTTGAACCTTTTGAATTGCTTTTTTAAATGTTTCCCACTGGCTTAAACTTGATTGAAATAGACAGCTTGGAGGAGTTTGCATTGAGGCCTGCCCCTCGGGGAATAACCATCAAATACAGGATCACCCAGGACAAAAAGGGAATGGACCGTGGCCTCTACCCAACCTATTTCATGCATCTTGAATGGGATGATAGAAAAAAGGTGAGGCATCTCTTGCTTGTAGCTGTAAACTTAGATGGAAGGAAAATAAAATATGAATTTGTCAGCTCCAACAGTATTGATGTTTACCAGTGTTTCAATTCAAATTTCAGTACTCTCTGGGGGAATCTGAGATTTTTTTTATTGAGAGGGGCAGTTAAATTGTCATCTTATGTTGCCTGAATAGATAGAAGTGTTTATTTACTGCCATTACTTTTAGTCTATTTACCCAATCAACCTTAGCCAGCTCTCCTCTCACACCCATGTATTTGCCTTTATTTAAGATTCATGTTTGGGACTGGAGTATGTTGCTTTCAAACTTAATATGGAATTCATTTGTATTATGATCACGTTTTCCCAGAGGAGCTTTTACTATGAGATTACGAATTAAACCTGCCTCATTGCACAATACTAGATCTAAGATAACTTTATTTCTAATTGGTTCCACCACCTATTGTTCCAGGAACTGTTGCAAAAGCATCCCACAAACTCATCTTCCAGACTACCTTTGCCAATTTGATTTGTCCAGTCAAAATGAATATTTAAGTCCCCCAAGATTATTACATTGCCTCTGTACAAGCTCCAATCATTTCTTGCATAATGCTCTGTCCAACGGTATAACTACAGTTAGGGGACCTATGAATGACTTCCATCAGCGATTTCTGACCTTTGTTATTCTTAATTTCCACGGACACTGATTCTACCTCCTGATCTTCTGAGCCAAGATCCTTTCTTACTAATGTTCTTATGGCATCCTTTACTATGAGGTCTACCCCTCCTCTTCCATTCTGCCTGCCTTTTCAAAATGTTGTGCACGCTGGAATATTTGTTTCCCAACCTTGGTCGCCTTGTAACCATGTCTCTGTAATGGTAATTAGATCAAAACCATTTATCTCTATTTGTGCTGCTAGTTCATCTACCTTATTATGAATGCTCTGTGCATTCAGATAAAAAGGCTTTAATTTTTTTTTGTTGCTACTATTCTTTGCATGGACCTTATGCACTGATGCACTATTACTGTTAAACACTCTGTCCCTTCCTGTCCCACCCTGCTTGTCTTTACCCAAATCGTTACACTGTGCTATTGCCTTGACTTTTCTCTTTAGATTTCTAAATCTCCTTTCATCTGACCCTTCCTCCCTCTTTTAGTTCCAAGCCCTATCCATAGTCCTAGTTATACAATTCGCTAGGACACTGAGCCCAGCCTGGTTTAAGTGGAGCCCATCCCAATGGAACAGCTCCCTCTTTCCTAAGTACTGGTGCCAGTTCCTCATGAATTGAAACCCCTTCTTCCCACACCACTCTCACTGTTACACATTTAATTCTTTAATCTACTTGATCCGATGCAAAATGGCATGTGGATCAGGTAACGATCCAGAGATCATTACCTTTGAGGTTCTGCATTTTAATTTGGATCCTAACTCCTCAAACTCTCTCAGCAGACCATCATGGTTCTACCTATGTCGTTGGTTTCTACGTGGACCATGACAACTGAACCCTCCCCCTCCCACTCCAAGTTTGTCCCATGTGCCCTGCTTACCTTTGTACAAGACGGCAAATCCCTCAGCCTGGTTAACTCGATCAGAGTAAAAGTACAAAATGACAAAGCTGGCTGACACATTCAAGCTGTCATACGGCCGGTTTCTCCCATCAAACCTGGCGAGAACGTCATTGCTGCGGCCATCCAGAAATTCCACCATGTCACTCGAGTCCCGGATGTCAAACAGGGCAAAGTCAAACCGTATAAGAGATGCGCCTGGCACTTGAATGGTCCAGTAGCACACTCTGCTGCTGGCATAGTTGTCGGGGAAATCGGGAGAGTAAATGATGCCAGCGTCCATTGAGTAATTCCCGCCACAAGCCCCGATCATTGCTGCAGGAGAGAAAGAAAGGTCAATTAAGGACTCCAATCCAAGGCTCTTATTCATTCATTACTTACTAATTAGAACAATGTCAGGACGGCTATTTTCTCTGTGGCAAAATAGTTAAAAAGCCAGAAAAAAATTGTGGAGGGAAACAAACCTGGGGGCAAGGAATAAGGGGGAAAAGTACACATTTTGGATGGCTCCATCAAGACAAGCCAATTTGTTGGTCTTTTTTTTGAAACTATGACTAGAATCTCTGCTTGGGATCGAGCCATTTGTTTCTGAAGGAACTGCAACCATGTGGCTTGGATTTGATAAAAATTAAATGTGTGGTTTAATTCAGATGCTATCAAAGTGCATTTCCCAATCAATTCCAGCCTAACGCCAATGAATGGAAGTTGCACTGTACAGTGACGCAATGGTGCCACAGAACAAATGGGAGGACTCTTATTCAGTGGCACAGTTCCCTAGCTGGCAAGCTAATAGCACTGGTTTGGTGTCAAAGGGGGACAGTGAATGGAGACCAGGTAACTCATTGGAAGGAAGGAGAAGTTAGAGTCTTGAGTCTTCCAGGATCAGATTGGTGCCACACACTTAACAACTGGTAGAACTGCCCGCAGTGTGATATTTTGGGGGAAATAACTTTCAGAAAAAGGCTAATAAAATAAATTCCCACTCCGCTCACTTGGTGGCCTAATGAGTAAAAGAAAGAAAGACTTGCATTTATACGACACCTTTCACAATCTCAGAACATCTCAAAACACTCTATAACCAATTAAATATTTTTAAGTGTAGTCACTGTTGTAGAGCAAGATCCAACAAACAACAATGTGATAATGATCAGATAAGCTGCTTTTTAGGTGTTGCTTGAGTGATAAATTTCGGCCAGCACACCGGGGAGAATTCCCTCACTCTTCTTCAAAATAATCCTATGGAATCTTTTACCTACACCTGAGCGGGCAGACAGAGTCTCAGTTTAATGTCATTTGCAAGACTGAACTTCTGACAGTGCAGCACCCTCTCAGTATTGCGCTGGGGTCAGCCTAGATTCTGTGCTCAAGACCCTGGAGTGGAACTTGAATTCAAAACCCTCTGGCTCAGCCAGAGTGCTACCACTGAGCTATGGCTGATACTAGCCAGTGTAGTATTAGATCAACATGGCCTGGAGACCATACTGTTTCTTTTGATGGCACCTCCCAAATCTATCGCCTTCACCATCTAGAAGGACAAAGACAGCAGGCGCATGGGAACAACATCACCTCCAAGTTCCCCTTGAAGTCACAAATCATCCTGACTTGGAAATATATGGCCATTCCTTCATTGTCGCTGGGTCAAAAAACTGGGATTCCAAACTAACAGCACTGTGGAAGAACCTTCACCACACGGACCTCACGGGTACAAGAAGGTGATTCGCCTTCTCAAGGGCAATTATAGATTGGCAGCAAATCC